>NC_138075.1:41175657-41760657 GCF_964212035.1 Myotis nattereri
CGGCCAAGGGCTTATACCTTGGTTGCCAGCACATACCCAGTAGGGAGAGTGCAGGAGGCAGCTGATCGACATTTCTAACTCTCTATCCCTCTCCCTTTCTCTCTCTGTAAAAAATCAATAAAATATATTAAAAAAATTTTTAAAGAGACAAAAGAAAACATTCATTATTTATCTGAAATTGAATGTAACAGGGGATCCTGTTTTGTTTGTTGGTTTGTTTTGCTAATTTGGGCACCCTTGGAAAGAGAACGGGCAGTGATGTTTCCAGGAGTTTATTTCTCATGGAAAATAAGCTCCTACAAAAAGAAATGGTGTGAGATGTGGCAGGATAACAACACACTCTGTAAGAGAGAAGTTGAGGAGCTGTTGTAATCGACAGCTGGCAGCACTTAGTCTTGGGTCTCACGTGATCTCCTTAGGCCCCCTCTCCATTAGCAGAGGAAATTGGGAGGAGGACATATGCACTGGTAATTATTACTAGAAGATGCAAGGCCTCTTTTTCATCTCTGTACTGATTTTTTTCACCCCCTCCAGGTGCTACATTTATCCATGACATGGAAGTTACTTTTTACCCAGGAAAGGAGAGGGTTCGAATCACTCAAGTTGCTGAGGGGCTTGACCCAGAGGACTATCTGATCATTAAGACCAACATTCAAGGCCAGGTGCCTTACATCCCAGCAGGTTTCACAGCCCACATGGCTCCCTACAAGGAGCTTTATCACTACTCGGACTCAGGTATGTGTAACCGGTCTTCACATCTGTAAAATGGGAATAGTACATATCTCCCAAGGTAGTTATGGAGATTAAGTGTTACTACATGGAATGTCCTTAGACTAGTGTGTGGCACATAAAATAAGCTTAATGTCGTTTTTATTATTTTTGTTGTTAATATCAAATTTATAGTGTAAGTGAGCAGAGTGTCAGCTGCTATACATAAGAATCTTAATGTTCCTACCCAATACTTTCAAATAATAATAATGTCATCAATAACAACTTTGATGGGTAGGGATGCTATAATTATATATAGTTTTTAACCATTTTGCTCTCTGTGCCATGTCAAAATATTGATTATTGGAATTGAGACTCATCCTATAACCTTATTTCAGCCTGCTTTAAAGTCACAGGCATGCTGCAGTGTTGTAAAATTAATGTCAGGTTTGGAGTCAGAAGATAGAAAATCGTATCCTGGATTTGCCGCTTAAAATAGATGGGGAAAAGGCCATCATCCGAGAGCCTATTGTCTCATCTTTAGAATGAGAATAACAACACCTTTTCTGTCCCCCTTACATGGGGGAGATGTGTAAAGCGAGGTCTTTGTAAAACACCACCCGAATGCAGGACACTGCCAATCCCAGCTGCTGCCCTGCAACAGGGCAGTTTGCTTGGGTTGTGCCTTTCCTTGGCTCTTGCTCCTCTTACTGGGTGAGGACTGGACGCCGGGCAAGAGATGCAGGGAAGAGAATGGCTGCTGAGACCTGGACTGTACACAGAATAGTGGGTGTCCAGATAACTGACTTGCGCTCCTCACTTGGGACTCAGATTGAAAGAAATGACCCCTTTCTTTCCCTGGAGCCCTTCAGATTTAGGCACAGGGGGTTGGAAGACATTACCTGTGTGATGTAGAGGACGGACTGGCTAAAATCGTGGGGCGAAGAGTCAGGTGGACTTGAATTCCATTCCAGCTCTGCCACATGCCAGCCTTGCATCTTTGACGACTACTTAACCTCTATAAGGCTCTGCCCACGATCACAGGGCTCACCTCTTGGGCTGGCACATCGTAGCACTTACTCTTCACATAGCGACAAGCAGTGGCCGGACCTCCTCCCTCTCAGCACTTTGGCTCTGTGTCAGCTCAGGTTCTGGGGATTGCCTTGTAGGTTTCCATGTAAACTCTGGAACTTCCCAAGTGAGCATGTCCCAGGAATTAGATTTTAAAAAATCTAAGTGTATAAAAACATACTCTATGTGAAATTCTCTGTATTTAATATTTTTCAAATTTACCAGTTTGCCTGTATCATGTGTCTGTTGCAGCTGTGACCTCCACAAGTTCCAGAGACTACTCTCTCACCTCTGGTGCCATCAACCGCACACTGTCCTACCACCTCCAACAGAACATCACGTACCAGGCGTGCAGGCACGCCCCTAGAGCCCCGGGCACCCCCACCACCCGGCAGCTGACTGTGGACCGGGCCTTGGCCATGTACAGTGATGAGGAAAGAGTGCTTAGATTTGCTGTGACCAGTCAAATTGGCCCTGTCGAAGGTATAGTTTCCTTTTTTGTTCTTGGGCAAAATTACATGTAACCTTACTTCATACCTTTTTGGGTCGCCTCAGAATGATTCACAGAGGTTACTAAAGGTTGCTGTGCCAGGCTCTGTGTTATGTGCTGGGTCTGAATAAAGCAGGGTCCTGTCCTTGAGGTGGAGACAGAGGCAGAAACGGAATTTTTAGAACAATATCCTTGCCAAGCTCAGGAATAGAGCATCGTATGTGAAGCTGGTTTGTAGCAATAATTGTGAGCACCAACCTGTATCGGGGATACAACTGTGAACAAGCTGGGGCCATGTTAGGAGGGAGAGTGATGCTGGCAGGTAGTTTGTTATAATTGTGATAAGTACAGGGTCCTTTTAGCCTGGTCTGGAGGTTCAGGGAAGATGTCCCTAAGGAAGAGACAATTTAGCTAAAACTTAAAGGTGGGACAACAATCCAGTGCCCTCCCAAAACACAAAACAAAATAGAGCTGACGTGTATGAAAAACCTGCAGTTAACACCATACTTAATGAGGAGAGCCTGGATGCTTTCCCTGTGCGATCAGGAATAAGCCAAAATGTTCGCTCTTCTCTTCCACGTGGTTCTGTGAGTTCTAGCCAGGGCTCTTAGTCAAGACAATGAGACACTGGGAAGGAAGAAGTAAAATGATCTGTATTCTTATATAGCATGTTCTCATATGTAGGAAAAAAATCTAAGGAATTCACATTAAAAAAACTATTAGAACTAATAAGCAAATTCAGCAAGGTTGCAGGATACAAGATCAATATACAAAAATTAATTCTATTGCTATATAGTGGTAATGAGTAAACTGAAAGGAAATTAGGGAAACAATTCCATTCCAAAAATAATAAAATATTTAGGATTAAATTATAAACTTTAAAAACACAATATGTCTACATTGAAACCTATAAAACATTTTTGAAAAAAAATTGAAGAACTGAATAAATGGGAAAATATTCCATGTTCACAAATAAAAAACTGAGTATTGTAAAGATTGCAATACTTCCTAAATTGACCTATAGATTCAACACACTCCTGTCAGCTGGTTGTGTGTGTGTGTTTTGAGAAACTGACAAGTTGATTCTAAAATTCATATGGAAACTTGAGGAACCCACAAGAGCCAAAATCATCTTGAAAAAGAACAACAAAATTGGAGAATTCATACTTCCTGAGTTCAAAACTTAGAGTAATCAAGACATTGATCTGTATGTCTAACCAGCCATAAGGCTAGACATACAGATCAATGGAACAGAAGTGAGAGTCCAGAAATACACACTTACATTTACTGTCAATTGATTTTGAGAAGGGTGCCAAAACAATTGATGAGGAAGAAGACTAATCTTTTTAACAAATGGTTCTGGGACAACTACTGGCTACCCAAGTATAAAAGAATAAAATTAGATCTCTACCTCACACCATGTGCTAAAATTAACTCAAAATGGGTCAAATACCTTAATGTAAGAGCTCAAATTTAGAAAAAGACATGGGATGAATTTTCGTGACCTTGGATTTGGCAATAGCTTTTAAGATAATGATATTTAAAAAGCACAAGCAACAAAAGAAAAAAATAGATAATTTGGATGTCATCAAAATTAAAAACATTTGTGCTTCAGAGAACATTATCAAAAAAGAGAAAATATTTGCAAATCATATATTTAGTAAGGAATTTGAATCTAGAATAGATGAAGAACAACTTAATAATAAAAAGAAATAATATAAGTAAAAGATAGGCAAAAATTATGGATAGACATTTCTCCAAAGAAGACATGCAAATGTCCAATGAGCACATCAAAGGTCTCAACATCATTAGTCATCAGGGAGATGAAAAATCAAATCCACAGTGTGATACTACTTTACATGAGTGGGGATGGATATGATTAAAAAACAGATACGTATTGGGAAGGATGTGGAGAAATTGAAACCTCATACATTGCTGGTGTGAGTGTAAAATGATTGTACTTACTATGGAAAACAGTCTAGCAGTTTCTTAAGAAGTCAAACACAGTTACAGTTCAAGCAATTCTACTCCTAGCTATACATGCAAGAGAAATGAAAACTTTATGTCTCCACAAAAATTTGTACATGAATATTCATAGCAGCATTATTCATAATAGCCAAAAGGTGGAAACAACCCCAATGCCCATCCATTGATGAATGGATTTTTAAAAATATCATATATCCATACAGTGGAACATTATCCTTTCTAATAAAAGAGTAATATTCAAATTGACCATCACTCCAACACACAAGATGGCCACCCCCAAGTGGTCACAAGATGGTCAGCAAGGGAGGGCAGTTAGGGGCGACCAGGCTGGCAGGGGAGGGCAGTTAGGGGCATTAGGTAGGCAGGCAGGCAGGTGAGTGGTTAGGAGCCAGTGGTCCTGGATTGCGAGAGGGATGTCCGACTGCCAGTTTAAGGCCAATCCCACAGGAGTCCCGGATTGGAGAGGGTGCCTGCCAGGCTGAAGGACACCCCCTCTTGCACGAATTTCATGCACCGGGCCTCTAGTTAAACATAAAAAGAAATTAAGCTAATACACATTACAATATGGATGAGCTTTGAAAACATGCTGAGTGATGGTAACTAGTTAGGAAAGACTACAAATTGCATGATTCCATTTATATAAAATGTCTGGAATAGGCAAATCCACAGAGACAAAAGTAGATTAGTGGTTGCCTAGCGCTAAGGAAATAATAGGGGAATAGGGAATTGATAACTAAAGGGTACAAGCTTTCTTTCTGGAGTGGGGGGGCTGGATTAAAATGTTCCAAAATTAACTGTGGTGATGGATGGTTGCAGAACTCTGTGAATATACTAAAAACCATGTAATTGTGCATTTTATTATTTTTTTTTCAGTTTTTATAATTTTCATTTGCATGAATGTGCACTTCAGATGGGTGAATTATATGGGAAGTGAATAATATCTTAATTTAAATAAAACAGTTGAGGGGGAAAAAGAACCATAACTCTAAAGCAGTGGTTCTCATACTTCAGTCAGCATTAACCCCACCTGTAATGCGTGATAAAAATGTTCTAGACCCATCAAGGCATTAAAGGACATGAGGAACCTTTCCTGCATATTGCTAAGTGAAAGAAACCAGTCTGAAAAGGCTACATCCTGTGGGATTCTAGCTATTGATCTTCTAGAAATGGTAAAACTATAAAGACAGTAAAAAGATCAGTGGTTGCCAGGTGTTCAAGGGGCAGGGTGGGAAGAGAGTGATGAATAGGTGGGAACATGGGATTTTCAGGGCAGTGAAACTGTTCTGTACACTTCTGTAGTGGTGGATACGTGTCATTACACATTTGTCAAAACCTACAGAATGTACAACACAAAGAGTAAGCCTAACATAAACGATGGACTTTAGTTAATAATAATATTCCAATGTTTGTCTATCAGTCACCACCAATGTACCACACTGATACGAGATGTTAATAATAGAGAAAACTGTGCAAATTGAAGCAGGAGAGGGGTGGGGAATCTATACTTTCTGCTCAAATTTTTTTTAAACCTACTATTCTAAACTGTTCTAAAAAATAAAGTCTATTAATTAACAACAAAAAAAGTTGTAGGCAAGCCAGAGGATGAGCCTGTGGGTCGGGGAACTATACAGATAGGAATTGACGTCGTCAGATCAGGGGGACATTGTCATCCTGAAAACCAGTAGGTACTGTTCACTCTAGAATGCAAGAGGCAGGTGCGGAGAAAGAGAATGTCTCCTCATTCAGCTCCATATCGAGGCTGCTGAGCCCAGAATCGGCGCCTCAGAGAGGTGGTTCTGTACCCAACAGGCCATTCTGGGAGCTGTCACTGGAGGGGAGGGCTCCTGGAGCCTCCTCGGTCTCAGTATGCAAGTGTCACTTCAGCAACATAACAGGAGATTAAGGTCAGAGGACGAGACTCTTCTAGGAGGCAGAGGTGACTTGAAATGAGATCCTGAGTTTGCTGGCTTGGGTGGGAGTCGGTTTGGTTTTAGGAACCTTAGATGGGGCACAGGCATTGGGTGTCCGGCGATGGGATTATAAGGTAGTGAATTGAGAGCATGGAAGTGTCACTTGATTTGAGAGAAATATGCACATCAGAGGGATGGAAAAGATCGTTACTGCCGATTTCTCATGGAGAGACCGGAACAAAAACAACTGGGAAAACATTCTTCAGCTTGGAGTGTCCAGCCCAGCCCTTTGCGGCGTGTGGGCGTCCCACCTGTGAGAACAGTGATGCGTGGAAAGAGCCTCCCAGGCCACAGAGGCCCATTCCCACTCCAGGATCGTTTAGGGAAGATGGATCTCTGGTGTGTTTTTCCTAGAGGCACACCAAGTAGGAGTCACGAAGGATCGGAGAAATCCCGCACACTGGCAGGTACAAGTTGCTCATTTGTCTTCAGAAACGTATATGATTTTTCCCTTCCACACCGCGTCTAATAATAACAAGAGTGATAGCAAAGGATGGTTTACTTGGTGCCAAACACGAAGTACCTTCACGAATTAACTCGTTTAATCGCCACTACAACTTCAACAGGCAGTCGGGGGATTATTACCCCATTTTCCAGACTGAGTGGAGACATGAAGTAATTTGCTGGGTCACAGCTAGAAAGGGGGGAGCTGGACTCCAACCCGGCACCGGCTCCAGAGCCCCGTCTCCACTCTCCAGGGCACTGCCCCTCCACCTGGCCTCGCTGGCCTCCAGGCTGCCTCTAATTTAGACCAACGTTTACAAGAGGGAATGCATACTTTAACCCTTTATGTTTGCACCCTGCTTCATCCACCCCCACAGAAAACAGCGGTACTGTTTATTCTCTCCAAATAGGAAAAAACGGGCGAAGGGGATGTTGGCGAGATGGGGATAGGGTGGGGGAAACAAAAGAAAAAGATAAACAAAAAGAAAACCTCTTTTTCTTTCCCTTCTCAGTGAATAGCATCTTAAGAATTTCCCACTTTTTCCAGAGGGAACGATAATCTGGTCGGAAAGTCTGTGGACCGGTCCAGCCATCCCTGAGGTGGGAGCCCCTGGCTCCCCCAGGGGTCCAGGAGGGGTGCTGTGGTCTCCTGCTGAGCGCTACAGCCACTAGCCCACCCCTCCCGTGTGGGCTGGCTGTCTCCTGCCCTGGCTCCCCTTTGGGGCTCCATCTGGCGAGTTGAGGAGACTTCGGGCAGAGGGCCCCGCACTGTTCCTTTAAGGAAAACCGCTCTTCCCTTCTTGATTAAATGAGAAAATGAGTTCCAGATCCCCAGTCCGAGTCAAGCTGTTTAAGAGGGTGAGGGTGAAATAGAAAATGTCTTAAGAAGGGCACCGCTGTTCTTTGCTTACTATAATAGGAGACAAGCTAACACGCCATGGGGAGTGAATAGCCATGTGGTTTTAGAGATGTACTTTTAAAATAATGCTTCTGAAAACCAAGTTTAGTAAATGGGGCCCTGGGCACAGAAGGGCTTTAGCACTTGGTTTAGTGCTCTGCTGTTGTCTTCTTGAAGCGCTTATTAATTTTGAGCAAAGGGCTCCCTCCACGTTTCGTTGAATGGCCAGTCTTGTCTGTGACGCATATTTTAAATCAGTTTTATGTCATTGTGGGCATTTTTCCTCAGTTTCGGGTAGGCCGGTGTATCCTGTCCACGTTTGCAAGTCAACTTTTGTGTTGCTTGCTTCCTCTTTATACGCCTAGGAGGGGCGTAAGCTCTTGTGTACTCACTGATCTTTGCTGGGATGTGCCAGGGTGAAGATGTGATGCTGGAAAGCCCTGAACAAGAAGGCCGAGCATGAGTATTTATAAATTAAAACATTTCAAAGCGCACATCCCCCTTTGGCTGGGTACAGCCGGGCATTTAGGACAGAATCTTCTCCTAAAATGGAGACATAATCATGGGGGAGAATTGGGCTCTTGTCTTACACGGGGCCTCCGGTGAGGACATGACCCTGTCGTTGTTAACTGAAACCGGCTGGGACGGACTCAGGAACTTGGTCTACCCTAGTAAGTTAACCCAGCGACCACAGCCCCAGTGCTGGGCTTCCGTCCCATCTGCCAAGAGACCCGGCGGGAGGGATGAGGGGCGTCCAAGGATGTCTGCATGATATGGGGGGGCTAGGCTTGTGCCAGCAAGCTTAAGTGCATCAGGTTTAAAAAATGCTGGAGTCATTTGTTGGTCCTCTTGGCAAAGTTGCTGTTACTCTGGCCAGAGTCATTGAGGTGAACCAAGGAGAAATCCATGGCCTTCCTCTTTTTTTTTTTTTTTTTTTTCAGGCCATAATATGGGAATCGGTACCATGAGGATATTCTACTGCAGGAACACACTGTGGTGTTTGTTATAAAGCAGATGGTGGGACCTTACCAGAAAGCAGGGGTGTCCTATCAGGGACTCAGCCAAGGCATCCCAGTTCACAGCAGAAAACTGGGAGAGCCCTGGTGTAGGCAGTGGGGCCAGGACTGGTGTGGTGGCCAGACGTCCTGAAGGACTGGGAGGAAGTCCAGTCTGTGGGGCAGACAACAGCAGCAAGCCCTTGGGTCCAGGCTAGGTGGGACTGCCACCGTCTGTCTACGATGCCAAGATGCTGGCTTCTGGGGAGGTGAGGGAGCTGTTAAGAGCAAGACAAGACATGGAGTGCACTAAGCTGGCTGTCAAGACAGGGAATCAGGCACAGAAATCCAAGGCAGAAGCCCAAGTTAGCATGACTTAGAGGGAGCCCCAGTGGTAGCAGAGATGGCTTGATGTAGAACCTGGGAGGTTTGGGTCAGGCTCCTGAAATCTTTCAAATCTCAAGCCAGAATTAATTCTAGGGATTGAGACAAAGATAAAACTTTAAGTGAAGAGGAAGAAGGAACACAGTCACAGGGAACTGGGTAGGCCTGCCTGGGGGAGTCACTTTTCACATGCATTGTGTTGGATTTTCTTTATTTTCTTCAGCGGTTCTAGCAGATAGAAGCATTGTTTGTGTTCTTGTTTTATTTTATTTATTAAATATATTTTTATTGATTTCATAGAGGGAGAGATAGAAATATCAGTGATGAGAGAGAATCATTGATCAGCCGCCTCCTGCACGCCCCACACTGGGGATGATTGAGCCTGCAACCCAGACATGTGCTCTGACCGGGAATTGAACCCTGACCTCCTGGCTCCTAAGTCGATGCTCAACCACTGAGCCATGTCAGCCGGGCTGTGTTCTCATTTGATACTGGAGGAATCAGAAGTAAACGGAAGTGCCCATGGTTAATGGATTCATCCCATCTGGGTGTTCGGGGCCCTTTCGAACACCATCATCTCTGTGCCCTTGGCTTAGACTGGATAACTTTATGGCGTTCCTTTGGTTGTGGTTGTAGCAAAGTGGTGGAAAGCATGGTCTCTGGAGCCAGACTGCCTGGCTCTTTCTCCCAGCCCCATCCATCTCTTCTGGCTGTGTGGCGGTGGGTGGCTTACTTCCTACAGTGTAGTCATGAGGATTTCATGGGCTAGGATGTAAAGGGTTTAGAACAGCGCCTGGCATATAGTGCTCAATAAGCGTTACTATTACGTTGCAAGTAGAAATAAAATTATTTAGGGAAGATTTCAGATGTTAACAGTCATCACTATCTAGTGGGTAGATGGGTCCATGGCAGGGTTAATCCTAAAAAGTAAACACTGCAAAAATCATTCCTCTTTATGTTGTAATAGCAAGATTTTTCTCGTGAATTTTGATTTATAGTGAATTTTAGTGAGAGATTGCCCAATTTATGAGCAGAAATTTGGGGTGTGAGTCCTTGTTGTCCCACTTCCTGGCTTTGTGTGCTCAGGCAATTTTTCCAATAGCTCTCACTTTCCTTATCTGGGAAAATTACCAATAATGGCAATGACAACCCAGCTCAGAATTACCCCAAGAATCACATGAGATGATAGACCATCTATCATAATAAAAGGGTAATATTACTAATTAGACCAGACATCTTCCGGATGCCATTCTGGACATCCTTCCTGACAAAGCTGGGGCTGGAGGGAAGCCAGCCAGGTCCCAGGTGCCTGCGGGCAGCCCAGGGGAAGCTAGCCTGGGTCCTGGCTGGGTGCCTGCGGGTGCCCGCAGGAGGGAAGCAGCCTGGGTCCCAGGTGCCAGAGGGAAGCCGGTGCCAGCAGCCAGGGGAAGGAAGAACTACTCTTGGTACGAATTTTCTTGCATCGGGCCTCTAGTTTTTAAATAAAAGGATGCCATGTATTGGATATTTTTAATCCCTGGACACAAGCTTACTATAAACAAGAAAAGGTTAGCTGTCTGTAAAGTAGGCAAAAGGAAGTCATTCTGGAATTAAAAATCACCATACAAATAATGCAGCCTAGCTTTGGATATTAATAATTCAGCAGGTTGCCATGTGGGCCCCAAACACAGACACATATACAGTTAGTTCCAACAAGTCTTGGATCTCCCTCCTATGCCGTTCTCGTAACAACAGTCAGATTGTGCTTTTATTTCCTCTCTACCCGCACAGAGTACTCAACCCCCGTGCCAGTGAATCCTTGCTATGATGGGAGTCACACATGTGGCCCGACAGCTCAGTGCTACCCGGGGATGGGTGTGGACTACACCTGCAAGTGCGCACCTGGGTACCAGGCAGATGGACGGAGTTGCATGGGTAAGAGCCATACTCGGTTCTCGCGTGGAGTCACCAGGCACTACATTTATGAAAGACAAGTGTCTATCTTCTTAATGATCTCCGTTGACCCATAAGGTTAGCAGCTGTTAATCTAAAGACGAGGATTTAAAAACTAGGGTGTGTGCTGGATAGTTTGAGAGGACAGTTTGGAGGTGGGTATTTGGGGATGGGACTGTGAAAAGAAGACCTCTATTGCAATTCCTGGATATTCTGAGTTTTTAAGCTTTGTAATTTTAAACCGGTATTAAATATTTCTTACACTTACTAAGCAGTACATTTTCTGGTATGCTTTTTTATTCAGATTTCAGACATTGTGTTTCTTTCACCTATTATGTCCCCAAAAGTATCAGTAGAAATCTCTTTACATTTTAAAAGAAAAATTGTTACAGTGTGGTTTTCTTCTAAATGTTCAGTATTTTTTAAACATTCAAAAACTTTTCAGAATATTTGTTCAAAATACATCTCCCTGTGGCTTATGCTTGAATGACTTGAAATATTATTTATGATCTGCAACATGCATCTGTATCTGGTGCTTAAAATCCTGCATTTCAACTCCTGTTTAGTCCACCAGCTGTGAGTCCCCTTGAAGCCTCATTGTGGTGAGAAGATACTGAGTTTCCAGACCTTTCCCCTGTGGGACCCATGATTTGAGCAGCACTTTTCTGTTCTGATTTCTTCCTAGATGTAGATGAATGTGCAACTGGCTTCCATCGCTGCGGCCCCAACTCTGTGTGTATCAACTTGCCGGGAAGCTACAGGTGTGAGTGCCGGAGCGGTTACAGGTTTGCAGAGGACCAGTACACTTGCGTCTGTGAGTCCCAAAGTCATTCCTCTTTTTGGCCAAAATGATGTGAACCTGGCTCTTTCATTCATTAACATTTCCATTTCTACTGTATGGTTTTTCTAGAAAACAAAATTTCCGTTAAAATAACCCAAAGCTATGGCTCAGTTCAGTTCTGGGTTGTTTGTTTTGGTTGCTTTGTTGTTGTTGTTTTTCTCTAAAGAGACGTTTTTGGTGTTGAGATATTGAAGGATGTTCACTTCAGTTGGGATTCCCATGTGTCTGGTATTTGGTCCAGTCATGTAACAAGACTATGAACCTCTTTAATAAATAATAACAGCTCCAGGTAGAGGTCAAATATATCTCAAATTACAATGAAATAGATTTGTAATTCAAAGATACTTTTCCCACTTGACCAGACAAAGCGTTCCATCTATATATATAAAAACCTAAGTGACTGTTACGACTGGATGACCAGACAACTGGATGACTGGCTGATAGCTATGACTCACACCGAACACCAGGGGGCAGACACTCAACACAGGAGCTGCCCCCTGCGGTGTCCCCCCCCCCCCCCCTCCCCTCAGCCAACCTCCGCGGTTCCTCACCTCGGCCAGCCTGCCCAGATTGGCCCCGTGGCCCTGATCGCCGGCCAGGTCAAGGGACCCCAGCCATGTGTGAATTCATGCACCAGGCCTCTAGTCTATAATAAAATACCATTTTCTAGGGTTCACCCCCCAAAAAAAGTGGATCCAAAAGAACTAGAATTCCAAATTCATGCCATTGCTAGATGATATTAAAGGAAATACACTTTTAAATCCACTGTTTTGATGATCTTCATGCCTAGTGCTTTAACCACAAACCCAGACCAGCACTTCTCGAATTTTAATATGCATACAAACCATCTAGTGCTCTTATTAAAATTCAGATTCCCTGGCTCTGGGATGGGGCCTGAGAACCTGCATTCTTTATTAGCCTTCAGAAGTCCCGATGCTGTTGGTGTGCCGATCGCGCTGTGAAGAGCAAAGCTCACCCATTTGCAGGCTTGAACTCTTGGACATCTCGCCTTCTTCTCTTTTTTAGTGATTGCCCCACCTCCCAACCCCTGTGAGGATGGCAGCCATACCTGTGCTCCCACTGGCCAGGCCCGGTGCGTTCACCTTGGAGGCAGCACCTTCAGCTGTGTCTGCCTGCCTGGTTACACCGGCAACGGGCACCAGTGCACCGGTGAGTACCTGCGGGTCAGCCTCAGTGACAATGGAAGGTCACCTTGGATACACATCCCCACATCGGCAGGACCTGGTTTAGAAAAGACCCCTCCTTTGACTCGTACAGCTTTGGAATTGCCAAAAGGGAAAGAGAAAGGGTGTCCTTTGAGTCAAAAAGAGGGGCCAAGGGTGGATCTCCCTTGGCTTGGATTGGTGAGCATATATGGTTGTCCGTGGTGGAGACATGCCTTGAACACCAGGAGCCACTGCCGGCTTGTAACCTTCTGTTCCTTGGAGCGTTGTGTGGGCTGGAGGGACTTCGGGACAGTCATTTAGTCTCCTGTTAGGATGCCGGCTTCTTTCAATCTTTTGGTTAATGACCTAATTTAGCACTTTAAGTCATGCTTAATTTTTAGTTGCAATTCCCCTGCTTCAAGTAATATTTTAAGCAATATCTGAACATGCATGTAATTCTAAGTTTTTCCCTCTCTTCTCTCTGTGGAGGTAGGTAGGTAGGTAGATAGATGAACTCCACAGATATGAGGATATTAACACTTTTATATAAGAGTCCTCAAAACTGTTCTCCCAGAAACCTAACTACCATTAAGACTTACAAAATCAATAAACCAGAATGTAGGACTCACTGTTCAGATTTAACTTAGAAATAATGTGTGAGGCTGTTTTTGAAACAGTAGGCATAACGCTCTGGGTATAAATATTCATGGAACTGGGCTTAGTAGTGGTTTCAGCTAGAGATTATCCAGTGTGAATCTACATAATCCAGCCAGTAGCATGTGATTGAATTGAAATTCCATTTCATGCTGTCTGTCCATCAGTAACACACAAATTATGGGAAGGAGAGGATGGTGGGAAGAGGGTTTGGAATGGGAAAAGGTCTCTCTTGGGAACAGAAACCTGAGAGGCAGGCTTTCCCCTTCTCCTCGAATTGCTGCTTGCATCTGCCACTGTACCCCGGGCCCACTGAGCGGGGTGCTAAGAACTGCCTTGTAACTCCTGGGAGCTCCAAGAGATCTAAGTAGCCCGGCCCTCTCCCTCCTCGCCAGTGGTTTGAGTCTCATCCTTCTCCCTTTCCTTCCGCTTTGGTTTCAGCGGGACAGGCTGACTGGACCAGCAGACACAGCCATATGTTATTAACAGACGATGTGTGTCAAGGCAGCTCAGCCCTCCTCTCCTTTCCAGATGTGGAGGGCGACTTAGTCTCTTCTGAATCTTGTTGCCTAATCAATTAATGTTTCCTCTTCTGTCCAGAAGCTCTGTTTATATGGTTTTTCTTGAAAACACAATTTACATTGAAATGACTTAAAGCTGGGTCTCAGTTAAGGCCTGATTCCCCCAACCCCCTGCAAAATCAACAAAATCCACCCCCAGATTTAGACAGAGCTCATGTGTTGCTCAAATGAGAATGAGGTGTATTTATAATTCACAGATGCTTGTCCCACTTGACCAGCCAAAGAGCTCTGTCTATAACAGATAGGCTCTTTATAGGTGGGGTACCTTCTCCAAGCTTGGGGGGTCCGGGTGAGGAACACAGACTCCTTGTTTATGTCAAGCCCCACAGTGGGAATAATACTTTGTCCACCCTTGTGGAACTTATCACTCAGTTCAATTTAACACACTACTGGTTTGAGAAATGAGAATTCAGAGAGAAAAAAAACCTTGCCAGAATTTCATATTCAAACATCTGGCTGCTCAGGTCAGCTGAGAGGGTGCTTATAAAGTATTTAATTTCTTGGGTCTTTGGTTTAAAGCAAAGCAATTGAAATTAATTGCAGCCTAGATGTGAGGAGTGTTAATCATTAGAATGTTAATTGAGGTTAGATGTGCCTTTGCCCTAATCCCTTCTACAATCATTCTCTCCCCCTTCTTTTAACTTCTAGCCCAGTGGTTCTCAACCTTCTGGCCCTTTAAATACAGTTCCTCATGTTGTGACCCAACCATAAAATTATTTTCGTTGCTACTTCATAACTGTAATGTTGCTACTGTTATGAATCATAAGGTAAATATCTGATACGCAGGATGGTCTTAGGCGACCCCTGTGAAAGGGTTGTTCGACCGCCAAAGGGGTCGCGACCCACAGGTTGAGAACTGCTGTTCTAGCCTGTCCTGTAAGACTTTGCTCACCTCTCTCGTTCTCTGCTTTTAGAATTCTCTCTGGGACCCATAAATTTAAAAACATGCCAGATACATCAGTTGCTTCCCCAGTGTGTTAACTATCTATTGCTGTAGAACAGACCACCCCAAAATGGGGCAGCTTAGAACAATACACATTTATTGCCTTCAGGTCAGGGTCCTGCCTTAGGTGGGTCCCCTGCTTTAGGACCCTCACAGGACTGCAGTCAAGGGGTCTGGCAGGCTGGGGGTCTCATCTGAAGGACCAACTGGGGAAAGAGCCTCACATGGTTATTGCAGGATTTAGTTCCTTGAGGGACTGACGGATTGAGAGCCTCAGATCCTTTCTTGCTGTGGTCTGGAGGTGACCATCAGTTTTTTGGCATACAGCCCTCTCCAACAAGGAAGCTGACTTCATCAAAGCCAGGGGCAGAGACGGAAGTTATAATCAAAATGTCATCCCCTTGATATTGCTTTTGTGGATTAGTTAGAAGTGAGGAAGCAAGTTACTCAAGTGAAGGGGATCATACAAGACTGTGATTACCAGGAGGGAAGAGAAATCTTTGGGGCTATCTGAGAGGCTGCCTCCTAGAGTCAGTTACCATGTGGTTGCTTTCCAAGCTTTTGGAAAGCTTGGAAAGTCTACTACTGTGGTAGTAGACAATGAATAATCCTTTTCCTAAATACCCATGCCATACCTAAGTCAGGCTGGGCTAATCACAGAGATGACTTGCAGGACGTGTGTGTGTGTGTGTGTGTGTGTGTGTGTGTGTGTGTGTCCCAGTGGCCATAGAGATAAATAGAAAAAATACAGAAAAATAGAGATAAGGGCTCGGTTTTGTAGAGAGCATGCATTCTTAAAGCACACCTTTTTATTCCATCAAACTAGCAATAAAAGGGTGTGTGCTTATTTTCTCCAGGTAGTTTGTTAAAATCCTGGTTCCCTGGAGAGGCTGCACTTGGCTTTAGGTTCTCAGTCTAGTCTGAGTCACTAGCAGGAACCGTTTTATCCAAGTTGAGTTAAATCATTCCTCAGCCCTGTGTTGGATCAGCCCTGTGTTGGTCTGAGTCCTGTGTTGAATCAGATGTTCCTCCGGCACATTTGTCCTTATAGAGACTTGGCCACTTTGCCGGGTGCACAAACAGATTGTCTTGAGCTGGACCTTTCCAGGCAGGAGCAAGTGTGAGTTAGGAGATGGGGTCCAGATGGCCCATCACCCAGGGCCACTGCCGCACAGCAGGGCCAGGGGAGGAGGTGCTTACATTATTGCCCAGGTTTTCTGTTCTAAGGATATGCTGTTGAGTCAGGTAAGGTAACAGTGCAGCCACGGGAGAAGAGAACAAGACTTGAAAGGAGGAAGTTTATTATTCTCACAGGACCAGAGTTCACCGTGTGCCATGCAGGGCCACAACCAGAAGGATGCTTGACCAGATGGGTGGGGAGTGAGAACTTGTGGGCCCTTACTGGGGGTCTGGAGTGGGAGGCAGGTTAATTGGCACCAGGAAATTTCACTGTGGGTTCGAAAGCAAAGCAGATAGAGGACTGAGGGAAGGAGGGAACTAGAATCCATTGGTTGGGTTTGTTTTGAAGGGATTTCAGCTGGTTTGGGGTGTGTGCTTAGAATTAGGGCAGTGAGAAGAATGTGGAAGCACCAAAGCATGAAGTCAAAATGGAGGATTTTCAACACATTTTCCAAACTGTTTTTGCCAGCTTAATCGATGCTGGAAAGGAGAAGTACTGTCTGCTGAGACTGTGCCTCCCTGTGCTATCGGAGTGGTGAAGGAGCTCTACCACGCCTTGCACACGGCTGTCCTGACATCGGTGCTCTCACAGCCCCACAGACCCTGACAGTGGTGGTTCGGCATGAACCTCCCCCAGGGCTACAAGGAAAGCCCCTCCTTGGCAAGGGGCTGGAAACCTTTCCATACTTTCTCTCCTGACACCCTGTGAAATAGGAAAGAGTTCTTCTCCTTACAAAAGCCCCAGTTACCCCTGAAGCCCGCAGTGTTGGCCCTCCTGAGGGGGCCACAGCCTGCTCGGAGCTCGGGACGTGGAGTGGCTGCCTGGACGTGGTGTCAGCTCCTCCAAGGAGGTGGCATGGACTGTGCTCCAGGGAGCCTTAACCTGCTCCAGATTTGGGGGGATAAGCATTTCTCACTTGTGATGCTTTTAGTCTCTTGAGGGACTTTTCCCTGTTGGGCATTTATTGCAGTTCCTGTCTCCCCAGGACTTCAGTGTCTGCGGGGAGGATGGCTGCTCTTTTAGGTCTGATCAGAATTCTAGACCATAGGCTTCAAGAACATAGGTAACTTGGTAGCTCTGGGGAGTCCCCTCTGAGTTCAAAAAATAATCACAAATCACAAGAAACTGATCCGTGAGTTCTAGAAATAGGCCGTGTCTCAGGAATTCCTGCTTCCTGCCATTGCCTGGGTTCCGGTTACCAGGAGAAGTACTTTTAGCATATGTATTCTGAATAGCTTTCATTTCCTGCCTTTGGCTGGATGTTAATTTTTACAGGTTTGGTTTCATGGCCTCTTCCAGGCCCAGGGAATTGGATGGTCACCAGCTTTGCCCACTGGGAATTTGACTTGTGCTTTGGAAGAGACGATCTCAAGGATGACTAAATTTGACAACGTACAGCTCCTATTCATTACATTGGAGAGGTTTTCCTTGTAATTGTTTTCATTTGGTTTACTTCGGGTTAACTGAGGAGCTCACCAGAAAACCTTGTTTCTAACTTTTCAGATGAAGTTATAACTACATTTTTGCCTTTGCAGGTGAAAGGAAGTTGACCATGGGGGCCGATTGCTCATCTGAGCAGAGCCTTTCTGGGTGGCATTAAACTTGGTTGTGTGGAGCGTTGAGGACTTTTTTGGACTACAGGGAGCTAATTTATGTTGACTAACCTCCCCTGAGACTGAGGAATGCTAATTTGCTAATTACAATGGAAGAGATTCCTCTCCTGTGAACAGAAGGTCTGTGTTGCACGACCAGTGTGTCTGCTTGCTGGTACCGGGACAGGAGTGGCTCAGTGAGAGTGTGGTCACAGGCAGGGCGGCGCTGATAACCCTAGAGGAGATTCCATCTGGGTCCCGGGAGGCTGGGTGAGGAGCCACATCTGTCCTCAGCCAACTCACGTCCAATTCAGGCTGTAAGTCTCTGGCTTCCTGGTCCCATGAGTCCCCGCCCAGGTTGTACCAAGTTGTTGAAGTTCACTTCTGGGATTCCTGTTTTCTTGGTGTCACACTGATCATCCCATCCACATGTTTCCTATTTACACGTTTTGAAACCAGTTTTTGGATGTCATTGTGGATGTGACTATTTTCAGTGGAGCCTTGATCAGACCTACACCCTTAGCCTCCTCTTAATTCTCAAAGACTTCTGTCTGTGAAGACAGCTTATCTCAACCACTGGGCATTGGTTTTAACAGACTCTCGGAGATGGTTTTCTTTTCTGCTATTGTCTGATTTCAGTAAATAAAATAGGAGGGCTAGAAGTTGGCTTTTGTTTGAAGTTTCAGGTGGTTGTAGGTTTGAGAAATAGGAAAATTTTCCACTGAGCCAAACCGGTTAGGGCTGAGAAATAGGAAAATTTTCATGGTGCTATGTAGTAGAGTGTGTGTGTGGTGGTGAGGGTTCTGAATTGTTTATACTTTGTAAGCCTGACAAATTTAGTTTTTTTAATGTGTGGTATCAAAACCTCTGATAATATTTTTCTATACTTTTCTATTTCTTCTGAAACTGGAAAGCAAAGAAAAATTTCTGATGAATTGGGCATTCTAGACAGTAGGGCTCTGAGCAAGACTGTATGTGCTTCTAACTTTGTTGAAACCTCATTGGACTTCTCTGCACCCATAAATCAGTGCCACAGGGACATGGTACCAGCAACAAAAGGGGAAAACCATTGTTACATATGTTTATTGTAGTGTTACTGAGAGGAATTAATGATTTATAGTCTGAAGGTTAGTTCGCAGGTAATAACTTCTTGGACTTCACTGTAGATGAAACTGCTGTAGAAATATACTGCAGGATCTATTTTTCTGAGTGACCACATGTTTCATTTCTACACTGAACATTCGAATAGACTAACACAGCCTTTGACCTTGTACTGTTAGGTGTGCCTTTCAGTGTCAGTAATTTCTGCTCATGCCCAAAGGTCTTCTGAAGTTGATCCTCATGGTTGATCCTCCTGTACTAAAGGCCAGGTAGTAGCACAGGCTGAGTGCAGTGAAGTCACATGCCTTACCCCCCCTACCTCGCCCCCCCCCCCCCCGTTCTGACACTGCAGATGTTGATGAGTGCTTGGAGAACAGATGTCACCCCTCGGCTACCTGCTACAACACCCCCGGCTCCTTCTCCTGCCGCTGCCAGCCTGGCTATCATGGGGACGGACTTCAGTGCACACCTGGTAAGGGGAGGCCAGATTAGGCACAGAGAACTGGCTCCTTCAGCACTATTTTTCTATAGCACTTCAGCCCACTCTTGATTTCTCCAGGTCGGAGGCTGTAGTTAGTGGATCTTCAGGCTCTGGATATTTCCCAGTTACCACCAGGGCTCGGTTTGCTGTTCACAGCTATTCGCATTCTTGGAGGCTTGGGGTGTGGCCCATCCATTGTCCTACCTGTGAGCAGTTCTGGTTAACGGCCCTAATGACCTGCTTTGCCTTGATAAGTGCGAGTTAGAAGTATTGAGACTCAGGTTACTAAGCAGGAGTGCTGTGCTCTGGTGAGCTGGGTGCAGCCCCCCTATGACTGCTCTGGGACTTGGCCCGAGGGGCAGTCTAGTGACAGCTGTTGACCTGGGGCTCCTCAGACTTAAACTCTGGACTCAGGAGACAAACTGAACTGTTTCCTCCTGAGCCTCTGGGATGTTTGGACCAAAGCCATGGCTGCTCTTCATTTGATCCAGACAGCAACAGGAGCCAGAGGCGGATGGGCGGGGCCGCTTCACAGTAAAGTCAGCGGAGGCACTTACAGGGCGGACTGCGAGAATTAGGGAGGTGTTGGGTAGTTAGTGGCAGAGCTAAAATAAGAATCCAGGACTCCAAATTCCCAGTAACTTGCTCATTTTCCCACATTATGCTGCCTTCCAACTATGGAAGAAAAAGCCTCTGACAGGAGACCTTGAGGTTGGCTCATAAAAGCAGGTGGGTAGCAATGCCTTTTATTCCTCCTCCTCCTCCTCCTCCTCCTTGTGTCTCCTCTAACCCCGCCCTGAAGACTCCACCTCAGGACTGAAAACCTGTGAGCGTCAGCAGCGCGCCGCCCAGGCTCAGCACCTCTACCCAGGCGTCAGGATCCACATCCCCCAGTGCGACGAGCAGGGCCACTTCCTGCCACTGCAGTGCCACGGCAGCACCGGCTTCTGCTGGTGCGTGAACCCCGACGGTCACGAAGTCCCTGGTACCCGGACACCACCCGGCTCTAACCCACCTCACTGCGGACCCCCAGGTGAGCCTCCTCCTGTGCCTCGTTAGGCCTGGGGCTTGGGGAGCAGAATGGCACTGGCTGTGGGTAGATTATAATCCCTGCCCAGACCACGCAGATTCAGGGCTGATGACCATCCTTTATGACACCATCCTCCTTCCTTCTAGGAACTCTCGAGTGATATGCACTCAGCTACATGCACAGTCACATTACAGGGGCACAGAGACATGCACACACGATATATGTGATCCCGGCATGCATTGTACTCCAGCCTCCTGACTCTCGTCTAATACAAAACTCGCCTGCATGATGGGGTCAGCTTGAAGGGAGAGAATGGGTTCAACCCACGATTGAGATTGAGTGTGTAGGTCAGGCTGAGGCCACTGCCCTAGACCTGTTAGGGCAGCTTAGAGATGTCAGACCCAGAGGGTCTTGCCAGACCAGCTTTTTGTCCAAAAGAAAAATTGCCTTTCCCATATAACTGTCTCTTCACTTGGCCTTCTGAGTTACAGGAAACTGCCGGAAGGCTGTTTTAATAGCATTAGGAAACATAAGTATGTCATTTGTGAGTGGATCCAGCTAGTTTGCTCTGAGCAAATAACCCCAGGCCCCTCTAGCCAGCCCAACATGTCCATGGGGACGTCACCATTGGCCCAGCTGCCTTCAAAAGAGAAGCAGGAACCTGTATTATTAGCCCCTGTGATCTGAGATGCTGATGATAAACATGTCTGTTTTCATCGTCACTACCCATCCGGATGGGGAATGGTTATCAAGCGCTCACAGTTTACGCCAACCACAGGTTGCCCAGGCAGGTTTCTGCTCCTTGCGGAACTGTTCAGAGATGGGAAGAACTTTATTTTTTAAAAACAGAAGAACTTGATTGTGAAGAACGTAGAATTTGGTGTGATACTGTTTCGGCCAAAGTAATTCCTCTATCAATGTGCTTGCTATATTCAAAGATCCATTCTTAGTGTTGAAAAGGTTTCCATAAATACTAGTCTTGGCTTTTAATGTATGTGAATATGAAGAACTAGAGAATTACTACCAGCTTTGATCCTTTTAAAATATTAGTTATTATGGCCAGGACATTAGTGATTCATCTAGGTAAAAATGGGTAACGCTTCATCTAGCTCAGCGGTCGCCAACCTTTCGGACCTCACGGACCGCCAGTGGTCCATGGACCACCAGTTGGCAACCGCTGAGCTAGCTGTTTCCACAGTGACACTCCTAGTTCCTATTTTTAGGAAAAGATTTTGCAGCCTCCTCCCCCCATACTGCCCCCCCCCCCAAAAAAAGAATACAGAGAAATCCCGTTTCACTCATGCCTACTGTTTAAGAAGTCTTGGTTCTAACTCCCGCTGGGATTTGAAGGAATCAGATGTTGGGAGGTTCCTTGGGGGAATGGTTCAGAATTCTGTTGCATTTACGAAGACAAGCATGTGTTAAGGACAGTGATTCAAAAGGGAGCCGAGAGAATGGGAAGTTCATCACTAAAAGAGAGGCATGTTCTTTTGGGCACTCTTCCCTGTGGCCCAGACTTCCCTCTTGGCTGCCATTTCTGACTGGTCTCATCTACATATGGGGTCAGCTTGAAGGGGGAGAGAACAGTTTCTGCCCACAATTTCAAAATATTTAAAACCTTGCCAACCAGAAACAGAAGGAAAATAAAGCCACGGTCAGATTGAGAAGGAGCTTCATATAGTCAGGCATGAGAGGGATGCCCACGTGTGAGGGAGGTGTGGTGCCATTTCCCAGAAGCTGACTGTGCTGTGTGTCCTCATTCCAAACAAAGACATTCCTCACTGGGTGGTCCCTGAACCAAGAATGGGTCCTCTGGGTTTGGAATGTGGACCAGTGGTGGTGTTGGGAACTTCTCCAGGGATGGAGGGCAGGCGTTTGAGAAAGCAGCACGTCCCTCTCTGGGTTCATTGAGACACATCTGGGTGAGGAAATCAGTTTTTCCTTCTGCATGAGGTCTTAACAAGAGCTGTGCTTCCGTGGGTCATGAGCGATGGTGAGTCTTGTAGTTGAGCCTCTTGGGTTTGAGCCCCGATTTTATTCCCCATCTTCCTGCTTTCCTAGAAAAATTATAGGTGTTGGAGCCCACCTATAGTGTTTCCGGCTTGTTCTTTGAAGCCGTTGGAGATTTTCATCAAAGGAATGACATGAAATGACTTGTTTGTTTGTTTTTTAAATGTATTTTTATTGATTTCAGAGAGGAAGGGAGAAGGGAGAGATAGAAACATCAATGATGAGAGAGAATCATTGATTGGCTGCCTCCTACATGTCCCCTACTGGGGATCAAGCGTGCAACCTGGGTATGTACCCTTGATTGGAATCAAACCTGGGACCCTTCAGTACACAGGTTGATGCTCTGTCCACTGAGCCAAACCAGCCAGGGCTTGAAATGATGGTTTTAAAGGGACTCTTTCTGAGTCCAGGTTGAGTTTACACTGAGGGGCAAGAAGGAGGGGAGAAGCAGGGAAAACAGCTGTGGCACAGGGTAATGGGGCGTGGACCAGGGTGCTGGGGGTGGATGTGGGAAGATGTGAAGATATTCTGAATGTATTGTGAAGGTACAGCTGATATTTCTTGACATATGTGAGCGAGAGAAAGAAGTCCAGGATAGTTGGACTTGAGCAATGGAGAGGTGGAGGTGCAATTACTCATAAGGGAAATCCAGGGGCCCAGATTTTGTTAGTCCTCCTCTGAGATTTCTGTGATACATCCAAGTGGCGGTGCCAAGTAGGCACGTGGCTGTCTCTTCTGCACACTATGGGCTGTGAGTGGCAGGAGATAAAAAAGGAGCAGCACTTCCTGTTTCGGGTCCTTTGAGCAATCCTCCCACAGGTGGCTGTGCTATAGGCTGTAACAGAGCCCTCTCGGACAGAGAACTGGTGTTTGGGACAGGCCACGACGGCCCTGTGGAAGCAGTCTGGGGTATTGCGGGTAGAGAAACGGCTCTGCAAGAGAAGCTAGTGGAGTGTAAGCATGGTGGTGAGCGGGGAGGGAGGGAAGAGGGGCAGGGTGCTGGAGAAACATGGTGGGAAGGTGAAGCCTACTTCAGCTTTGAGATAATACCAGGAACAGCATGGCCAGACGACTTCCAGCAACTGGAGTGTCGCTACCTCTCTGCGCTCTCATATACCAATTACGGTAAGTTGTGCTTTCACGAGCATAGTCCTCCAGTGGACAGGTGCTGAGGGCCGCATAGGTGGACATTCAGGAATGCTTTCTAAGACAAGCAGTAGCCAGCCAGCCTGAAGATAACCCTCTCAGATGCAAGTCCTAGAGTTTGAAGCAAGTGGGAAAGAAGCAAAGGTTGCTTTAAGCGTCATGTAGGCCACTGCGCCCCACAGTGTTGTTAGCAGAGGCCCTGGGCCTCTCCTGTCCGGAGTGAGCTCGCCCCCTTCCCGGGCTGAGTGAGCCCTGCACCTGATCTTAACCTCCTCTTGTTCTTTCCCGATGTGGTGGGGCCTTGATGGCAGACCCTCCTGGCCTGGGAAGATGGGAGCATCCAGAGGATGCCATTCTCCTGGTTCCTGTGGAGGACTTAGAGCACTTGACTGCTCTGGTCCGTGTTCAGGGACTTGGCTGAGGCCCGCTAATGCACGTGAGGAGGAGGGAGGCCAGGCGGCCAGGCTGCACTCTGTCCTTGGCTTACAATCAAAGGCTTTTTTGTCCCATCTGCTCAGCGCCCACCCAGAGGCCCCAGACCATGTGTGAGCGCTGGAGGGCAAACCTGCTGGAGCACTATGGTGGCGCGCCCAGGGACGACCAGTACGTGCCGCAGTGCGACGACCTGGGCCACTTCACCCCCATGCAGTGCCACGGGAAGAGTGACTTCTGCTGGTGTGTGGACAGAGACGGCAGAGAGGTGCAGGGCACCCGCTCCCAGCCAGGCTCCACCCCTGCATGTAAGCACCCGGGGCAGCCCTCACTCACCTCAGCGGCCTGAGGTTTCTCTGTTGGGAGGCTGTGTAGGAAGGTGGGCAAACAAGGGGTTAACAGATCCAATGAGACAAGTCACTCCTGTGTGGTGCTGATTTATAATCTGATCCCCCCCGAGATCCCAATTTGGACTTAATGTTTGATTTTGTCATTAGCCGTTTCTGTAACTAGAACATCTGGAACTCAGCTCAGCACGCCGTTACTCCCCTTCCCCAGCCCAGGGTGAAAGGGGACGCGTGTCACCCCGGGGGCCCCAAAGAGAAGCTGACACAACTCTGGCTCTGGTTTCTTTCCCTTAAAAAGAAGAAAAAAACTGCTTTGTTCTGAGGGAGATGTGTTGTTGTCTTCCTCCCTAGTAATTGGCAGTGATTTACATAATTGATCCTTGAAAAAAAAACCCTAGAAATTAGAATTTCTTTAAAGGAACATCTGGAGCACATCTGTCTAGGTTTAAGAACTTTTGATGTTTTGGAGGCTCTGGTCTATGGGAAAGTAACTGTTCTCTCTCCCCGCCCACCCTTGTTCCCCTTTCTCTCCGCTCACTGTCTTTCCCACGGCAGGTATACCCACGGTTGCTCCACCCTTGGTCCGGCCCACGCCTCGGCCTGATGTGATTCCTCCGTCCGTGGGCACCTTCCTGCTCTATGCCCAAGGCCAGCAGATCGGCTACTTGCCCCTCAGTGGTACTAGGCTTCAGAAGGACACGGCCAGGACCCTGCTGTCGCTGCATGTAAAGAGGATTTCTCGCGTGGGACGGAGCTGCGTGGGGGTTCAGATCTGGGGAGGGGCCTGAGATGGAGGGAGGTTGTCAAGGATTTCTGAGCTGCAGTCTGTCTTCATGGGTCTGACACCAGCACCACCGGAAGTGGGGCTCCCTGTTGCTGGGTCACGTCTGACCAAGGCTGCCGCCTCGTTGGTTCATGGGGTTTCCGATGTGTGGAAAGGGCATTCCAGGGTTGTGAGGCAGTATGGTGAGCCAAGGGAAAACTGACTTTTAACCCCAGGCCCCAGGGTGCTTTCAATGCCACCCACATTTCCAGAGATCTAGAAATCACGACAGGGTGTGATTTTGGGGGTCAGATGAGAATCCCTAGTGGAAATCCATTAATGACTGCCTCAACTTACTGCCCTTTCCCCTCCCATTTTGGTTCTTTTCTCATCTTCTTTGGCTCCTTCTAGATGAGTTGGGGAGAGAGTGATGCTGGAAAAGGAGTGGCCAGCTCTCCCTGGGGGATGCTTGCCGCTTCCTGAGCCAGCCACTCCCTGTTGTAAGGCACTCCATTTCGGAGGAGGGACTCTTCTCTCAAATGGAGAAGAAAAGGGAGGTCACAGAAAGGCAGGGCCACTTGTAGTGGAAAATGGTCTGATTCCATTTCTAAGCTTCACGCTCCAGGTACTTGCTTATATAACAGTACAGTGTCCGTGTTTATTTCTGTTGATGAACCCCGTATCTGGTTCCGAAGAAGTTTAGAAGCAGCCAGTGTTTAGAAAAAGATGGTTTTTTTTCTTCCTTTTAGAGTTTTTGTGTTTTCTTGGCAAACACTAAGCATACTCTTTTTTTAATAAAAGTTTCTCTAGAAGAGGTAGAAACTCAGAAGTTATCACAAGTAACCATCTATTCTAGCCATGTCACATGGCTTCTCTGCATTTCTGAATTTGTCTCTGATGAGGACAGGGTGGTGGTGGAACTGAAACAGAAATGGAACGCGGGTTATAAGCACACCTTGGGGAAATTTACTGAAATGGCGACTTTTTTCTCCAAATAACTATGAAGTCATTACATGGGTTAAGGAATCCCATGATTCCCTGGGCTAATGGGAGCCCATGCGGATGTGTACTCTTCCCTGAGACACGACTTTTTAATTTTCAAGTAAAATTGTATTTGACCTTCAGACCCTCCTACCCCATATAAACGGTTCCCTTTTCCACGGGAGCCACATCCTGCTTGTGTAGCGGTTCTATGCTGACTCCTCTGCCAGAGGCCATAAGTCATGCCAGCCCCAGGCTTGTTAGGCAAGCAGGAGCTGGCGTGGCCTCAGGGACAGCCAGATGGCCCCTAGATGTTGGCTTTGCACATTCGGCTGGGCTTCTCAAAGCAGGAATCTGGGTTGGAAATCAAACGAAGCAAGTACTGTGCAGACTTTTGGAAAGGAGTATCACTGACGCAGCATTTTATAAGACTTTGCAGTTTATTTAGCAATAAGGGAGACGAAACCTCCCTAGCCAGAAGCTGAGTGACGGCCATTCCCCAGTTCCTTAACCCGTCTAACTGTAGACTTTCTTTTACCCAAGAGTACAACCAAAGAATTGCTTTGCAACGAGAGACAGAGTTGAGGGTGACAGCATCTGAGCTAGGGGAAAGAGCTCATATCACGGGAGGGGAGCATAGATTTTGTTATTTGTTAGCAAATTTTAGAAAGCTTGTTCAAAAAGTGCTGATAACATTTGAAAGGTGTCACTGTTTTTGTCCGTTAAAGTATTAAGACCTTACTTTGCTGAGACTAACATCTGTCCTTCAATCACTGAATGGGCTAATTTTTTTCATGCAGGCACTTTTGCTTTTACTGCCAACAATTATAGTGAGTATTGAGAGCTTACTGCATATTCATTTCTGATTAGGACACTTCACAAGAATTTATGGTATTAATTTTTATAGCAGCCATATGAAGTATAGGTACTGTTACCTTCGTTTTGGAAATCAGGAAACCAGGACACAGAAAGCTTAAGTACCAGGATCGCACAGCTAAGTGGCCAAGCTCGGCTTTGACTTCAAGAAGTCGGCCTGCAGAGCCTACATGTCTAACCACTGAGCTTGGCTACCTGTACAGTGCAGGGTTGTTCACTGCAGACATGCATGCGTGAGGCAGCTGAGCATGAACTCAGGGGAAATGCAAGGAGTCCTAATTCTTCCAATTCTGTGTTCTGGCCCACACAGGGCTCGATAATTGTGGGAATTGACTATGACTGCCGGGAGAGGATGGTGTACTGGACGGATGTCGCTGCGCGGACAATTAGCCGTGTCAGTCTGGAACCAGGAGCAGAGCCTGAGACAATCATTAATTCAGGTCAGCAGCTTCACCCAGAAGACACTTCCCATTTCGTTTGATTCCTTGGAAGGCCAAGTTATTTTTGCCTGTTTATCCCAAAGTCTCCCCTCTATTTTAACCCAACAGGGGAAACTAAGTTCTATGCAAGTCACTTGTGCGCTGGACAACATCCTCTTTATAAACAAACATGTTCATACATAAGGAATAAGAAAGTGATTTTTGCTGTGGGCCCTTTCTATTGAGAAGTTGGGCTCCCAGAGGAAAGGAAGGCTCACAGTTAAGGATTCAGGGTGAGGCCACACTGATGCTGCCTGGGACACCAGCTCTGTGGCTGCCTGGTGCATTCAGGCTGCTAGGTCTGTTCATAGGCCAGTGGCTCTCAACCTTCCTAATGCCGTGACCCTTTAATACAGTTCCTCATGTTGTGGTAACCCCCAATTACAAATTGAACATAATTAAAGCATAGTGATTAGTCACAAAAACAATATGCAATTATATATGTGTTTTCCGATGGTCTTAGGCGACCCCTGTGAAAGGGTTGTTCGACCCCCAAAGGGTCGCGACCCACAGGTTGAGAACCGCTGGTCTAGACCAGCGATTTTCAACTGGTGTGCTGCAGTTTTTAAAACATGCAATACCTGACTATTTAGTCAGGGGCACTGACCTCTCTTCCCTTAGATTGTCAAATGAAAAATGATATCAGCCAACACAACAGCAGCCTTCTGGTGTGAATTAATCAAAATGATACCTTTTTTTTTTTTTGTCAATTCGGCAAAAATCGTATTTTGGGTGTGCCACAGAATTTTAGCAATTAGTTTGTGTAACCCAGTTCTTCCAACTTAAGGGACTCTCAGGACTTTGTTGTTGTTGTTCAAACGTAAATCTGTTGCAGGTTCACCTGCTCCAGTCCTACCTTTTTTTTATTTCCAGATCTGATAAGCCCTGAAGGCCTTGCCATTGACCACTTTCACAGAACGATGTACTGGACAGACAGTGGCCTGGATAGGATAGAGAGGGCCACGCTGGACGGCTCTGAGCGCAAGGCTCTCTTCCACACGGACCTGGTGAATCCCCGAGCCATCACTGTGGATCCTATCCGAGGGTCAGCTGGGCCTCCCTAATTCTCCATTACCTATAGATCCTGATTTGAAGACCTTGGATTTAAATGTGGTGGGAGTCAGAACAAAAGCAGAAAGAAAAGCCCAAATGTGTTAATTTAACAGTATTTATTGAGGACCTACTAGGTGTCAGGAACTGTTCTACCTTTTATCAGATGATAAGGTAGGGCCAGAGGTCAATACTTAAACTAGAATGAAGTGGGTCTCCTTCAGCAACACAGAAGTCAGTGTTAAAACCACAGTAGGGTTTATGCATATTAAATGGTAACCAAAACTCACGCCTGGCATTTCATTTCTCAGACCTCTTTCCTTGTAGCAAAATGAAGAAGAAAATGTTCCCTGTCCATAAATGCTAAGGTGATCACTGGGACATATAACTTGGTCAGTGTTTCAGTGCTTGTTAGAACCAGGGAGGATTGCTGTATCTTGAGAAGCTCTTGCCATATTTAATGGGGCTTCTACCAAATGAAGTTCCAGAGAAAATCCTCAATAAGTGAAGAAAACATTGTTTCTGACTCAGAAATACTTAGTGAAAAGCCTCAAAGAAGGTTCTGAAGTTTGACTTGTACACACTCAGGGTGCTTTTTCTACTCAATTTATCCACAGCAACTTGTACTGGACAGACTGGAATCGAGATGCTCCTAAAATTGAAACATCATCTTTATATGGAGAAAACAGAAGAATTCTGGTGAATAATGACCTTGGACTACCCAATGGTTTAACCTTTGACCCCGTGTCCAAACTGCTCTGCTGGGCAGATGCAGGTAATACTACTGATGGGATGCAGATACAGAATGCTTCATTACAGTGGTGCCTGCCCTTGATCAGATTTTATAAACAAAATCCCATCTTTTGGCTTAAATTTGTAACAGTACAGCACATAGAATCTATTCCTTTGGTATGTAAACTTTCAAAGGACATTTTGTAATGATGCTTACAATGAACTTCCTAGGGTTTTAGGGTGTGTGAATATAAATTCGGCAGTTAAGTTTCAGGAGTACTACTATGTCCCTCATTTTTGTATTGTGTGCCATTTCCCCACATGAATACTTGGCATGCTTTCAAAGTTAAAAAGAAATATTACCCACTGTTAGAATTGACCGATTTAGATAAATGAACAAGAGGTGATAGGTGGTTTTTCCTTTGGCCCGTGTTATAAATTTCTAAGTATCTGTCTAGCGGTCAGTATGCCATTATGCTGAGGACATTCTTGAAAAGCAGTATGGCAGCTTCACTTCAGTAACAAGTTCAGATTGCCGAAAGCCAGGCTAACGTTCTCTGTTGTGTGATTTCACTACTGAAAGGATGCAGTATGTCTATATACCACAGAACATGAAAACGGCCGTTCCTAAAGAATTTATCATCTAAAAAAGGGGACTATAATGCACATAGGTCACTATTATAACCCAGTTGTCCAAACAACAGTTAACATTTTTTAAAGTATTTGAAATTTAAATCCAGGTCCCATAAGAAATGTGAAACTTGAAAATTTTTAAATTGTTTAGCTATGGCAAAATTTTCACAATTAAGATTCCTTTAAATTGAAAAATAGAAGTCATGTTGCCCCTTTAGTTACTTTTTATTTCTACCTAGAAACTAGTTAAAAGGCAATCTTGGCTATTATACATTACTTACAAAGTGCAAATATTTATCCAAATGTTATGTTTACACTTGAAATTAATTATAAAAAAGCTTCTCTCTAATGCCCTACTTTGGGAGAAACTTGGCTAAATTTCTGTAAAAGCAATCCTTTCTTCCAAGAAAGGATTAAGAGTTTAAACTCTATTTAACAATTTAAAGACTGAAAAAAAAAAAGAAAAAATTAAAGGCTGGTAATAGAACAGAAAATTTTAGGTTTTAATTTGTATCACTACAATGGGAATAAAATAGCTATTTTTCTTTTTTTTAAATATATTTTATCGATTTTTTACAGAGAGGAAGGGAGAGAGATAGAGAGTTAGAAACATCGATGAGAGAGAAACATCGATCAGCTGCCTCCTGCACATCTCCCACTGGGGATATGCCCGCAACCCAGGTACATGCCCTTGACCGGAATCGAACCTGGGACCTTTCAGTCCGCAGGCCGACGCTCTATCCACTGAGCCAAACCGGTTTCGGCAAAATAGCTATTTCTTATTCTACCTTTCTTTAAGATGGAATCTATCAGCCAATATTATTTTTGGCAAGGTTCCCTCTCCTCTCCCCCATGGCGTGAAAGTATCTTTTTTCCTCTTCGTTTTCAAAGGAACCAAAAAACTGGAGTGTACACTGCCTGATGGAACTGGACGGCATGTCATTCAAAACAACCTCAACTACCCCTTCAGCATTGTTAGCTATGCAGATCACTTCTACCACACAGACTGGAGGAGGTGAGCCTGACACATTCTGGACGAGCCTGAAAATGCAAACTGTTCTGGGGGATACATCGTTTGTTTCACCCAATGTTAGCTAGTGACTTCAGTAATTAAGTCCTCTACTGACGTTTTCATTTTGTTATCTTTATTAGTAGATAGCATCTTTTAAACATTACCCAGAAATTTAATGGTAATGCTCACATGTGGCTTAAAAGTGGCAGAGCTATTAAGTAGTAACTATCCAAAAAGGAAGTGCTTTAATCTAAATATGACCTTCAGAGTTATTACTGGCTTAAGTGGCACCATGAAGTATATTAGTTATATGATTTAAAATGACACTGTGGACTTACTAGTTGTCTATCAGTTCTCCAAGGAGGAATTGGGGAACATTAAAAAAATATATACAAGGTTGGTAAAAGTAGGTTTACAGCTGTTTGTGTGGAAAGACATGAGAGTTATGATTATCATAGTTTTAATTCAAAAGAATGTCACAGACCTACTTTGCCCACTCCTGTAGTGTCTATCCTAAACCCTGTAATTTTGATTTAATTCATCTTGCATGGGCCCAGGCATCAGTATTTTAACAGATCTTCGTGATTCTAAGACCCAGTTAGTGGTCCTCAAACTTCAGTGTGGATCAGAGTCATTCTGAGGGCTTATCCTATATAATAAAAGGCTAATATGCATATTGACTGAACGGCAGAATGACTGATCACTATGATGCGCACTGTCCACCAGGGGACAATCAACGCAGGAGCTGCCCCCTGGTGGTCAGTGCACTCCCACAGGAGGAGTGCCACTCAGAAGCCAGGCTCACAGCTGGCCAGCGCAGAGGACCTAAGCCGTCAGTCGGACAGCCCCCGAGGGCTCCTAGACTATGAGAGGGCGCAGGCCGGGCTGAGGAACACCCACCCCCCCCCCCGTGTGCACAAATTTTGTGCACCAGGCCCTCTAATTAAAACATATTACTGGGTCTTATATCCCAGAATTTGATTAAGTATGAAGGAGGGCCCAAGAATTCGCATTTCTACCAAGTTCCCAGATGATGCTGGTCTGAGGACCACTTTGAGAACCACTGCTACAAACCTTCTGAATCTAAATGAGTCAAAACTCATTTTGTTATATTAATTTAAAATATGTATTCTAAAAGGCTGTAGAGATTTTTCTGTTTTGAAATTTATGACTTCATGTTTCCTTTCTGTTCCCAGGGATGGTATTATATCAGTCAATAGAGACAGTGGCCAGTTTACTGATGAGTATCTCCCAGAACAGCGATCTCATCTCTACGGGATAACTGCAGTCTACCCCTACTGCCCAGCAGGTAAACAACATGCTCAGGTTGCTCCTTTGGATTAGCAGGGGAGGGGAGGACAGATCTGGTAACTGATTACCCTTGGTCCTGATTCTGGCTGCTGCCTCTGACACTGCCACCAGTGAGAGCCACTTTGAGCTGGAAAAGTTAATGGCCAACCCATGGGGTGACCAGTTTTTACTACCTTAAGTCTATCTAGCTAAACTATACACAAAACAGGTCAGCCTATTAGGATATTTCTTCTTTAAAAAGACTTACGTTGCAACTCAGTTATAAAAAATACTCACGCACTGTCCTCTCCCACACTTTCCCTTACAGGAAGAAAATAAATATAGCATCCTAAAGGACTTGAGTTTACAATCAGATTCTGGACCCTAAAGAACATTTACTGCAAACAAAGGCGAAGAAAGTGAAAAAGGAATTGGCCATTAAAAGTTCTGGGACATACAAAATGGACATTTTCAGTGCAAAAAGACTAAGTATATTTTGTGAAAAGTTTATACCTCAATCTTTACTACTGTATTTTTAAAAACAAAAATTATTGCAAGTTTAAAAGAGGTAATAGAATTTTAATTGTTGCTTATTAAAGCAACTTTTTATAAACATTTATGTCATATTTAAAAAGGTCAAATTCGTTCAACTAAGAACCAATTAGAAAAATGTCAAGACCCTATATGAGTTCTTTTGGGCCAAGAAATTAAAGCACAAATGACCAGTATAAAAATAAAACCCTAAACATCATAAATTTGACATAGAGAAGGCTATGCAGAACTGATGGGAAAAAACCAACTTATTTATAGTTTCCCAACAAAAGTTCTAAGACTTAAAATATTTTTTACCTCTGCATTACTTCATTTCTATTTATATTAAAAGGTGCTAGAACATTTCAGTTTGTATTTCCTGTAAGTCCCTCTATAGAATAACCCACAGAAATTACTACATTTATAAATACCAAAGATGTATCAGTCCTCAAATTTTCTAGATTACTTCAATAAAATATTTTAAGTTTTCTTATGACTTTTTGAGGATGTGTATTATTTCTATAACAAAGCTGGGTGTTGGCATGTACCTTAATTACAAAGGAAGAAACAGACTAATTATACATAAACATAACACATAGTCAAAAAAAAATATTCTGCTTTCCCAAACTTTATTAAAGAAAAAGCAATGATGGTAAATCTCTAAAACATAGTCAATTTTCTGGGACTCTTCCCTTGAAAATGTGATGTTTGATTTTGAAACACATACCACAGTGTGCATGGTTCTCAACTGTACTAAATAGATGAGAGGCTGAGATCCTAACAGGTTCATCTCCCAACTTTCCCCAGTCTGTGGTCTGTCTTTGGATCAGCAATAATTGCCTGAACAGCTACTATGGCTTCATTAATTTTTGTCTGTAGCTCTCTGAGCTCTTCTATATGCAGCAATCGCAGAATTTGAGCCGCTTCATTAAGAACTGCATCTATTTATAAGAAACATGGCAAAATTAATAGCTTTTATATTTCAGACCACTCATTTCCCCCAAAATGTTCACCAAGTTTCTAAAATATTTTGAATTAATCATCAAAACAAAATCACTTACCTCCTGTGTCAAAACCAAGAATATGCTTGTCTAAAGCAACAGGCAACCCCTTTAAAAAAAATGGACAAAATGAGGCGATAGTTAAGTATCATCTCTTTTCTTATCTAAAACTAAAGAGCAGCTAGCTATTATTTTAACCCTTTTAGTCACAGTAGCAAGGGGAATGAGAGTTCTCTTAAATTTGCATTTTGATGTTTGTTTTCCCTACTATAACCAGTGAGGAAAGAATGGCCTTTAAATATAGTGGGAGGCTAATTCCATAACCCATCCAATCCTTTAAGACCAGGCATATAAAATAGCTCCTTTTTGCTGTAGGGCCCCTGTCACTACTGCAGGGCTGCTATTATTCTGTTTTACCTACAGTAAGCAGCAGTGTACAGGGCAAATGGAATAGGACTACTTTTAATATTACTTTCCCGAGCACATTAATTTGTCTGCAAATTGCACAAACCTAAAACATACTTTTTCAGCCAGAAATTTTAACAGATTATATGTAATATATATAATTTAACTTTCAACAGTTCATTTTGAAGTTACTTTGAATAGAATCTAAACCATAGTGATACTTCAATGCTATAAATGCTAAGTTGTCACTACTCAATTCTTGCCTAATCTATTAATGAAAATCTACCTAGGTTCCATCTGCTTCAAGATAGCTAATAAACACACTATGTAAGTATAGAAACAAACAGGTATGGAAACTCAGTGAGCAAAACTAAAGAGTAGAATTGTACTGTGCTAGGCTGTACCAGAGGCTCCCTTTCCCCTTTGCCCAAACACCAAAAAATACCTCTATGGCTGAAGATGACCACATGCTACTTATGAACAGTTACAAAGAAGAACACAACTGTAAAACTTCTCCACTGTATTATTATTTATAGCATGGAATCTTTTGAGATGACATTAAAACTAAGATTTATTTGGAGCACTGAGAATAAAACTAAATTTTACTTTGTAAAGAGCAGCAGTGATTTGGCTCTGTCCTTATTTGCACTGCCTTCCAAACCATAGCTTTACCGAATGAATTTACTCTCTGTTTATAGTGTGGGAGAAATAGGCTGACTTTTAGCCCAATTTCCAGTGGCTGGATTCACACATAATTAATAAGCCAGTAAGAACCTTTAAAAGAAACTGTCTTTTAGAGGGAGTACACTTACCTGGCATCAATAACCTTTTAATAGAAGACAAATGACATTGGGGAACTGATGGAGGCAAAAAAAAAAAAAAAAAAGACCAGGGTTCAGGATGGTGGTTGTACCAACCAAGGCTGTCGCTGCAACATCTGTACAGCAGGAAGGGGGCATTATCAGGCAGCTGCTGCTAACCCATGAGGACATTCTCTGTATTGCCCCATAGTCAATGAGACTTTTGGGACATTTAGATTTATGGTACAATTTATCTAAAAACTTCTCAGAATTATTAGTTATGGTGTAGTTTTCTCATTCTACTAAGATAAGTTTTAGTCACCTGTACCCTGAACCTCACACTCTAGTAGCCTCTCTATCCCCAATTCACCTAGATCATCAACTAGCTCATGTGAACCACCACTCGAATCCTTGTCTCAACCACGTATCCACTAGGTGACGTTATGCAAGTTACTTAGGTTTTATGCTAGGAAATAGAAAAGGTAAAATGAGATTTCTCTGAAGAAACAAAAGAACAAACGTAGGATTTAGGTCAAAAAGGAAAATATTGAGAGGTTGTGTCCCGTTCCCCAGCAATTAGTCAAAATAACCCAGAATATTTCACAAGTGCACATTCCTTTAAATAAACTTCAACTAGGTAGATGCAGTGGTTTACACTGGTAGACTGGATGTGCCATTGGCAGCTTCTCTAAGGTGTGAAAGGAGATAAACATGAGTTCATTTTTCACTCAAAATGGTTAGACACAATTTGCTTAGAAACCACATTCAATCCCCCTGAAGTAAGCTATCCTTTCTCTGGGCAGTTCTAACACAGAATGGTTATCTTAAACAGTAACATGCAGGGTTTAACCTGTGACAACACCAGAAGAAACTTTCATTAATAATTACTTTAGATTTTACTTTAAAAAGTACATACCTCTTTTGCTTGATTTGCTTTAGCAACTGCATCCTGTGTCAGGCGTTCCTGGACCAAAATGCGAATTGCCTAAGAAACCCAAAAATACTGTTTTTAGTTTTCACTGCCTGTTTGTCGTTTTTCCTTCTCTGAGTCTAGATAAGAAGGATGCCCAGTTTGATCAAGTTAGAATTACCTACTTCATTAACAAACTCCCCATTAAAAAAACAAACATATTGTAATAAAAGTTCTCACATTTAATATTTAAAATGTGAAATGATACCCAAAACAATTTAAAACATTTTTTGAATTGGTAACTCATGTGTGCAGTAAAAAAAAAAAGAAAAAAAAAATTAAATAAAGGACACATGGTTAAAAAGTAGGTCTCCTTCCTTGTCCAAGCCTCAGCCATCCCTCCAGAAGACAATCACTGTTACCAGATCCTTGGATTCTTATTAAAAGTACAAGCATACTCAGGCAAGCATGTGCACACACATACACTGTCCTTGCTTTTTTCTCTTAATTATAGTAAAATGTTTTCTGGTCTTTCATAGAACATGTTTTTTTCATCATCAAGGAATTTTATTCCAGCAGACACAAGTGCATACATGTATTTGCATAAACTAAAAAAATAAGATTTTTAAATGTAATTTTAACTAATGGATGACAATTACAATTCAAAAGTAAGTGAAAACTGTAAATTTTTTTAAATAATAAAAACAAATTAAATGCTACATTTGAGAAGAATTACTTAAACCAATCTTGAACAGTGATTGCAAATGTAAACAGTGTGGTGGTCAAACAGAAAATATATTGATTCTCATACTTGGCAAATCTATGAAGATGTTTTCCATGTTGTTATGCATTGTTTGAATGATTCTTAAAATAACTCAAAGGACAACCATGCAATGAGGATTAGAATTTTATTAAACTTATGATTATAGCTAACTTTTACTTTTTTCCCATTGGGTGTTTAAAGTATAACAAAGAGAACCTCCAAAATGCTGAATTGTCTTTCTCCTCCCAGTTTATGATTAAAGCTGATGTGAATACTGTAGAACTGTTTCAAATAATTTACATAATTGCCTAGGTAAGGAACAAGCCTTTGAAAGGGCTAAATTTCACTAAATACAACTTTTTGTCTCTTGACATCCAATCTGAGTTGAGAAAATCCAAGTTGACATTCAGAGTCAGCATACAGAATAATAATCTAGGAACAGAATAGTCTTTCCCTTGTTACAACCGCCATTTACTACATACAATTCTAAATAGTAGAATAAATTAATCTAATAGAATAAAAAAAAATAGAATATGGCTTAATCCTTCTTATGGGTAGAGTGAAATTTAATTATTTAATTCACTGCAAAGCAATTTAAAAGTAATTTACATGTGTAAGGTGTAGATTTTTATGAGAAACTAAAACTTTAATTAAAATAATGTCCAAGTCTGGTATTGTAAGTACCACTCCCCTCTCCATGAGACCCCCCACTATACTGTCACAATTACTTGGCATAAATTTTCTGAAATATGAGTATATTTTTCCTCTCAGAAATAAGAGACGTTTTTCAGACTATTGGAATCCCTGAAGTGGAGGTATGAACTGAGGACCTATCTAGGAAGGGTGACTTGGAAGACAGAAACATTCTTTCCTTCCTCAAAGACATTTTGGAATATGTACTTTTGGCCAAATTCACCATTACTAATTTGGCATATTCCACTATCTTAACGAATAGGGCGATTTAGGAAATACAGAAACGACAATGTCAGAATGCCTACATTAAAATCCTGGCTCTATCATTTTTTTGTGTCATCTTGGACACTTATTCTCTTTAAGTCTATTTCTTCATATACATATTAAAAAGAAAGACATTAGCATCTACCTCTAGGATGTTGGGGAGGATTGGATGAAATCATCTTTGCAAAAGGATGTAAACAAAATGACAGGCACACAGTAAACACTCTTTGATATTAGCTGTTAATAGATAATCTAAAACAGATGAAATCTGCTTTATGTTCCACATTCCTCCACATTTTAGTCATCAACCATACATTTAAATATAAAAAGTTGATTTTTTAAAAATTGAGTTTAAATATCTATACTAATAAAAGGGTAATATGCTAATTAGAGCAGACGTCTTCCAGATGTCCATCTGGACAAAGCCACAGCAGATGCGAGGCCCGGGGATCAGGCAGCCGTGAGCCCGGCAGCTGCAAGTCCTGGGGCTCAGGCCTCGCAGCTGCGGCAGTGGCAGCAGCAGCCGAGTGATAGGGGCGTCGCCTTCCCCTGATCAGCCTGGTCACCTCCCGTCAGTAGGACATATCCTGAGGACTCCTGAACTGTGAGAGGGGGCAGGCCAAGCTGAGGGATTCCCCAACCCCCCAGTGCACAAATTTTCATGCACCAGACCTCTAATATATATATATATAAAAAATATCTGTCAAGAATCAAGAATATGAAGCTGACCTTAAGCATTACCAGGTAATCATCATGACGTTGAATCTGAAGAAGGTTAGCCAAAGCCATTACACCAGCCTTAAAATCAGGATTATTAACTAGAAAAAATTAAAATGGAAACTTAGAGCTCTGCAAACATATAATTAGACAGATATGTAAACATAAATTTACAAGAAACATTTTGAATTTTCCATTAACAACAAATCTCAATTTTTAAAACTTCTGACTGGAGCAGTGCAGAGGCATCAACAGCTAGGCAAAATGATAAGATTAATGGATTTCTTACTAATCAGCCAAACTGAACAATCCAATAAATAACTAAATTAACTCATAACTTTTTCTGCAAGGCCCATTTATGCAGCACTTTTAATTAACATTTCTTCCCAAAGCTATTCATTTTAATACATAGATCCCTTCAATGGACAGTTTTCCCAAAACCTTTTCTCTAAGCAGCAGCTCTCAAGTGTCTAAGCAGCTTATTAATTCACAAGAATAACTCAAATTATAGGTCACAATGAATCAGTGAAAGAATTATTTAACATATTACTATAATGTAAGTAATTAGACTCTTTATACTTTTTAAAGCAGAATTACTAAAAGACATCTGGATTTAAAATAATGAAAAATTTTACCACTTTCTCATAGTGTCACATTAGATTAGAAAAAATGTTGTTACCAGGAAGCAAACAATCATCACCATGATTAAATACAAATAAAAATCTCCACACTACTATGAGAAGATCAAAGAAAAGCATTTCAATATTCAGATATTCAATTATAAGAGGAAGGAGACAGCACATTGTAACTGACAATAAAAAAACCATAGAGAATAAAATATCCTCACAAATGCTGTCTGCATGAAGTATTTACTAAAACCAAGTAAACACAGACTTCATTTTAGAAAATAAAAATCATTTAGGAAACCAAAAATGTTGATCATTATTATGCATTTACATAGTCATCTCCCCTTATCCAAACGAGATCCATTTCAAGACCCACACTGGATGCCTAAAACTGGGACAGTGCCTAACCCTTTATATACCATGTTTTATATATATATTTTGTTGTGTGTGTGCTTTTTTTTTTAAAGAAGCTTTTTACAGCTTCTCTTTGGCATATCCAAACTGCCAGCATCATGTCTCATGATTTGGGGCCATTAAGTAGCATAAAGGTTTCCTGAACACAAACACTGGGATACCATGATAATTGATCTGACAACCCAACGGAAACTAAGTGATTACAGTGTGGATATGCTGAGCAAAGGCTTGATTCATAAGCTAGGCAAAACAGTGCAAAACTTCACCATATTACTCAGAACAGTGTGCAACTTAAAGTGAATTGTTTATTTCTGAAATTTTTCATGTATTATTTTCAGAAAGCAGTTGACCACAGGTATCTGAAAGCATGGAAAGTGAAAGTGCGAATAAAGAGGGTCTACTGTACTTACCATCCAAATTGATCAATGGCTCTGCATTTTTAGCTGCATTGTCAGCATTTTTTGTATTATCAGATACTGAGTCCTTATATTTTTCAGCTGAAAAATAGGCAAAAATGCAATTTGTAAAACTGCAACTTAAAACAAACATTGTTTATATACTGAATCTGAGCCAAACTGGTTATTATAAAACAACTCATCCAATCAAAATTATTTTTGCTATTAAAAAAATCTAGCAGAAGACAATGTGATTATAGCTTTCTAATTAATCTAAAATGATTACTGAATCCTTACACAAGGATCTTTTCATTAATATCTTAAAAAGTAATATATATCAAACATTATTTAAATCAAGCATGTCAAACTCGCAGCCCACAATGAATATTTTTGCGGAAGAAACACTTTAATGAACTACAACATTCAATAATGACTGATTACTATCATCATGTTGCATTCATTTCCCTTACACGCCTTACGCGCAGGCACACCATTTCTCTCTACTAATACTAGCAGCGAATATTTTAGCAGCCAACTGCCACGTCATTAGTCTTGGACTGACTTGTTTGGTGTACGCAACAGGAAATATTTTGCTTTTGGAGAACAAAAAAAATAGATTTGCGTTACGCTTATTAATTTGTGCAGTTATTCAGTGTCTGGTAAGTTAATGTTCAAGAAAAATTAATTTTTATTAAAATGTTCTATCATTTTATGTTAACGATTACTCATTTATTTCAGCTCTTTGTATTCAGCATGTCTCTATCGAAATAAACGTACATTTCTATGAAAATTGAAGCTTTTGTTTTTTTGCGGCCCACATAAACGTAAACCTTGTTTATCTGGCCCATATTAGTTAGCCTTTGAGTTTGACATGCTTGATCTAAATGTTTGCAAACAAAGTCTGCTTTCACGGCTTCCTTTAAAACTTATAGGGGTGAGGGTAAATGTTAAGTTACGTGAGATTAAATGCAAACAAACTAAAAAGTAAGTTTCTTCCCAAATCTTTTGAAAGCTGTACATAGAACTCAAAAACTTTTCTTTCTAAAATATCAGTACTTCAAATAATACACCATCATATACAAACCTAAACCTATTTTATGGAGACTTGAAAGCCAGAATTCCAAAGGTAGAGTTTGCAACTTTTACTTGAAAAATATTTAATATACTGAATGTAATGTCCAAATGCCATCTTTTGCTATAATGCTTAGATGATTTGCTATTGAAACGAGAGGAAACAAAAGCGTTAAGATTTAAATCAGACAGAAGATAGCTTACAGGAGCTCCCACTGGCCAAATCTGGGATAGCGTAAACATCAAGATACACTATTAGCCCTAACCGATTTGGCTCAGTGGATAGAGCGTCGGCCTGCGGACTGAGGGGTCCCAGGTTCGATTACAGTCAGGGGCATGTACCTTGGTTGCGGGAACATCCCCAGTGGGGGTGTGCAGGAGGCAGCTGATTGATGTTTCTCTCTCATCGACGTTTCTAGCTCTCTATCCCTCTCTGTAAAAAAAATGAATAATATATATATATTTTTAAAAAGATACACTATTAACAAAAAAAGATTGTAAGCCATTGAGTAAAATAAGAATCCACATATACAAACTAATCTAAATAAACAAACAAACTGGAAAGACAGGAAAAGTTCCTCATTAAAAAGCCAACAAGTAAACATAGAAAGAATGATGGAATTAAAAAAACATCATTTGGCAATTATCTGCATAATTGACTCAGATGAGACTCATCAAATGGAGCTAAACCTAGATGAAAAAGTTTGAGGAATAAAAGCATACTGACATTATCTCAAAGTATCTCCCAACAATAAACTTATTTATTACAAAGGGGAAATAGTAACTTTAGAATGGAGAAGCCTTAACCATGTGATCAAAGTAATAGCACCAGTAATAAGGACATATTACTAACACATGCCTCCTGATAACATGCACTTAAAAGAACAAAACATCACTTCTGTGTTCTTAACAGAAGTACAAACCCTAACTCTAATCATGAGGAAACAACAGATAAACCCACACTGAGAACAGTTAATAACCAGTTAACTGCCACACGTCCAAAACTGAAACCATCCCCACATAGACACTTATGACATACAAAGGGTTAAATATACGCCAGTCTCATGAAGCACAAATAAAGAATGAGGAACTTTTCCAGATTATAGGAGACTAAAGAGACATAACAACGGAATGCAACACATGAGCAAAGAATGCATTTTTGTTTTTGTATGAAGAATATTATTGAGTCCAGCCAGTGGTTGAGTGTTGACCTATGAACAAGTCAGGGTTCAATTCCCGGTCAGGGCATATGCCCAGGTTGTGGGCTCCATCCTTAGTGTGGGGCGTGCAGGAGGCAGCCGATCAATGACTCTGTCTCATCACTGATGTTTCTCTCTCTCCCCCTTTCTGAAATCAATAAAAATATATTAAGAACAAAAAATATTGAGACAATTTATAAAATGTGAGTAACAGCTACAGAGAAGAGTAGTGAATCAAAGTTTATTGCCCGATTTTGCTAACTATCCTGTAGTTATGTACATTTAGGAAATGCACATTAAAATACTCAAAGGCAAAAAAGAACCACCTACAACTTAGTATCAAATGGTTTAGAAAAAAATATGTATATTATATATAGAGAGAAGGACAAGGCAAATGAATTAAATGTTAATATTTACAGAATATGAGAAAATTTATTGTATTCTTGCAATTTTTTTGTAAATCTTAAATTATGCCAAAAAAAGTTAAAAGAAAAATTTAAGTCTGATCTTAATCACTTTACCCCACAAGCTAACAAAAACCTTTAAAAGTACTAAAGCACAATACAAATTTATAATGGTTTCATCAAATAAGGACAAACATTTCAAATAATTTAAAAGTCAAGAAGAATGCAAGGAGTTAACGTAAAACCACAAAAATACAACAGTGCCTTCTACTGATAAGGGACAGTACTACCACTTTAGCCCTTTTCCCAAAAAGTCTGTTCTTACAATTCTGAATTTTAAGATTACACAAAAACTTGTTTTCTAGTTTAGACTTTTAATATACTTTTGATATAATTTACCTTTCAACAATAATTCAGCTAAAATTTCAAACAAAATTCAAGTATAAACTTCAATATAAAAAATTTACTTTATTTCAGATCCAACATCAGTGTATTTCTTTTATTAATTAAAAAATATCATGCTAGCCCAAGCTGGCATTGCTCAGTGGTTGAGCATGGACTTATGAGCCAGGAGATCTGCAGGCTCAATTCCCAGTGTGGGGTGTGCAGGAGGCAGCTGATCAATGATTCTGTCTCATCATTGATGTCTCTCTCTCTTCCTCCTTCTCCATTCCTCTCTGAAATCAATAAAAATATATCTGATATCTATAGTTCCTGGTACCTAGGTAATCTAAATTAAAGTATTATAAAAATAGACAAATGTGAAATTAATACAGTAAAAGTAAAGCAGAAATAAATTGAAATATGACTACAATTTCATTTGGGAATAGCTGAAATACACTTTTGAAAAGCTGGAGAATACTTTGTAAGAAATTAACATAGAGTTACCAACTCAAAGCAGAATAAAGACTTCCCTAAAGGTCCTAAAAATCAACTAATGCCACCAAGGCTTCTGATTACAACATTTATTCATATGTATTTTCATTTTAAACTAAAATTCAAACTGGAAAAAAAAAAGGGTTGGAGCTTTTAATATTTCTGCATAAAGTTTCTGTAATTTAAGTCTGGAGCTGGTTGGTGCTCTGTATTAGAATATGTGAACATTCAAATACTGTACTTGCCAAACATTAAAAGTCTTCTATTATATGCAAAGAAACAGAATCATGACTGCCCACTCCCTTCCAAAGATTCCCATATTCCCAATTCCTTAAACTATGAATGTTACCTTACATGGCAAAAGGACTTTGCAGATGTGATTAAGGATTATCCAGGTAGGCCCAATGTAATCACAGCACCCTTATAAGAGGAAGCAGGATAATCAGAGAGATGTGACAATGGAAATAGAGTTACAGAAAGACTGAAGACGCTATGCTGTTAGATTTGAAGATAAAGGGACAACGTCAAGGAATACAGGCAACATCCAGAAGATAGGAAAGACAAAGAAAGAAATGGATCTTCCCCTAGATTCCCGAAAAGAATCTGTCAACAACCTGACAGTAAAATAAATGGCTGGGCTTCTGACCTCCAAGACTAAAATAATAAACTGTGTTTAAAGTCATTGAGTTTGTGGTAATTTGTTACAACAGCAATAGGAGACTAATAGAGGTACAGTACCATGTAGGAAGTAAAACTGAGTAAGAGCTTACAATTTAGTGGGGCAAGTAAGACATAAGCCAAAATGGAAAGTGAATGACTTAAAAGGTATAGAGCTAAAAACTATGAAAGTTCAGAAGGAAATGCTAATTGGTATTTGTGCTGGATCTTATAAGGATGAGCAGGATTTAGAATGTGTAGAGAATAGAGTGAAATGGCATATTAGTCAAAGGAATATGTAAGCCAAGAAATCGAGGGAAGAAAAAAGAGATGTAAACAGGAGCCAGCATTAATCTAGTTGGGCTGGAATACCAAGCACATGAATACTGGTGGACCCCAGTTATCAAAGGCCTTGAATACCAGGCTAAGGAGCCTGGAGTCCCTTTTGGAGAAAAATGGAAAAGCAATGATGCTTCTGAATATAATAGGAGGTGCTTTTTTGGAAACCAACCATAGCATTCTAAAACAGATTTGTTTAAAAAAGTTAGCTTGAAGGGCCATGCTGATGAGAATAGAGGGTGATGCTAAGAGTCCAGTATGAGAGAGATTATAATAATCTCAGTAGAAAATGATAAGAGACTGAATTAGGGCAATAGTATGTAGTGGGAAGGCAGAACAGATACAATAGACATGGGAAAAAATAGATGGGAACAGGATGGCAAGAAAAGGGACTCAAAGATATCAAAAAGGCTTAAAAAAGCAATGATTAAGAGAACTGAACTGACAGTAAGAAGGAACAACACAAAACACAGAGGGTGGAGGTAAGATAATCAGATCTTGCATTTAGATATTGGCAGGCCTTTCAAAATGAAATGGTCTAATGAGAGGAAATGTTATTTTTGTTATAGATATTAGTATTTAAAAGCATCCTATAAGTATCTGTAATAAAATGATTATTACATATAAATAATATATTTTGACCTATAATGTATATCAGCAATACACATATCTTTCAGTCTCTTGTGAAATGACCTGCTGCAATCAACATTCTGAAATCCCATCAATTCTTGAACACTAACAATTTAACTTGAAAGGCTAAGGTACAGACTGTGAAAGATGAAAAATTTATTAATGTAATAAATACTACTTTTTGAGAAGGCATAAAAATGCTTTCTCCAGAAGACACCATTTCTAAATTCTAAAAAAAGACAAAACAAAAATCTAAATACCAATGAAAGACAGTGCTTTTAACTTCTTATAATAATAAAAAGGCTCTAATTTTGGAAAAGAAAATTCTTTCCCAGACAATTTAAGAGTTAGGGGGGATGGGAGATGGGTATTAGACACAGAAGAATGGTTACCAAAAATTAAGTGTTTAAATAGATACTGAAAAGGAACATGAGAATATATAAAACTTAAAACTTAACTGTCTACCAAAAGTAGACAAAGAAACACAAACTGGTATTCCCTACATTTTTACTCCTTTCCCAAATCCTCCCTCCTCTCTTTAAAACATACATTCCCCACAAAACATACCGTTATCTCCATATTCAAGTCTAACGGCTAAACCAAGAAGCCAGTCAATTGCTTCTTGTCGATCTTCAATCTTGAAAGGACAGCTAACATCTGTGAGATACTGTTGAGAGAAAAAAGAAAATCACTTTCATTATTGCTATAAAGTCACAGAATCAAAAAATGATAAAATTAAAAGATACCTTAGTTTGGATCTCAAAGAATTTCTCATAACATTTAAGTGTACCACCTTAAGTGAAGTATTTCCATCATGCTTTTTGAAATTTTTCTTTTGCAGATTCCAGATTTAGAACAACTTCCTCATTTTATAGATAAAAAAATTGAGGTTAACACTTGCCAACATCTGGGACCTGAATCTAAACTTTCTGATTCCAGGTCTCAATACACATAGAGCAATTAAATAAAAAGGACTCTAAAAAGAAGAACATAATAATAAAGCAAGAGATAGAATTTTTAGTTTGAGGAAATCTTCTGGAAGAAGGAGAAATGGCGAAAGATAAAAGAAGCTAAGATGTATGAATTAATATGTTGCTATTTAGACAAGAGAGCCCCAGAAAGATAGAAAAAAATGCAAAGAATGTAGTGTTTTTAAAACCACTGGAAATAAATTTCTTAGACTTCATAAAACATAGAAGAAACAAAATGGAAGAGATTGGAGATTAAAAATGGTGGCAGAGTAAGTGAATGCTTCACGGATATGCTCCCAGGAACAAACTGGTATTACAACTAAAATACTGAAAAACTTCCTGAATAATCAACGGAAAACTCGCAGGAGAACCCTGACACCCGAGACGGCAAGTGGAGACCACAAGTGGAGACAGCACAGAGACTGGTAGGAGGGACTGAGGTGCGAAGGGCTGGCTAGGCGCCCATAGACTGCAACTGAAGTCCCAGAGAGATATCTCAGCTGTGGGGGGTTGCCACTGAGAACTCTGGGGTCTAATCCCTAAGCTGCCCCCCAGCAAAGAACACCAAAACTGAGGAGGGCACCCACATAACATCTGGCTGTGAAAAGCAGCAGGGTGCTGCCTGCCAGAGAGTAACAGCTGAAAATTCAGGCACCCTCTTAAAAAGCCAACGCACAAAATTCCCTGTGTAGCCACCCACCTTGTGCTCCCGCAAGGGGAGGGTGAAGTGGACTGGATCTGTGAGAGCAGAAGCCAGGACTGGGAACTGGGGATAGAGCTCAAAAGGCAGACACCCCAAGTTTCCTGGACTGAGTCATTTCCCTGAAGCAGCAGAGGACATCTTTCCCACATAGACATCAGCCCTGCCTGGGGGAAAGACAGTTGACACATCCTATTGGAAAACACCTTCCTCTGAGATTAAAAGTAACAATTAGCCTCCAGGCAGAAGCAACTGCCCCACCCTGTTGAAAAAACAAACAAACAAACTCAATCACTCCAGGAACACCCAAGGATGATTGCCCAGGGTAGCAATTCAAGTTGGAATCCTATCAGACTGTAGGCCAAGGCAGTCTCTGCCTGATCTAATTAGTCAGAAACAGCCTTTAACACTGTCCTACAGTAGAGATTGAGAGGTGTAGAGGATCTACCTAAAACACAGTCACAAACCCAAACAGAAAGCCAAAATGAGGAGACAAAGAAACAACCCCAAAATAAAAGAACTAGAGAATTCTCCAGAAGAAGAGTTAAATGAAGCAGAGGTAAGAAATTTATCTGAAACAGAGTTCAGGGTAATGATGGTAAAGATGCTCAACAGCATGAAAAAAGATATAGTAACTATGAAAAAAGAACAGTTTGAGATAAAGAATAACATAACACAAATAAAGAACACACTGGAAGGAATACACAGCAGGTTAGGGGAAGCTGAGGATCGAATCAGTGAATTAGAAGACAGAGTTGAAAATATCACTCAATCAGAAAACCAAAAAGAAAAAACAGGAGGAAAGCTTAAGTGTGCTGTGGAACAACAAGAAACTTAACAATATAAGAATAGCAAATGTGCCAGAAGAGGCAGAAAGGAAGAAAGGCATAGAGGAGGTGTTTGAAGAAATAATGGCAGAAAACTTCCCTAACCAGGTAAAGGAAAAAGGCACAAGTTCAGGAGGCACAGAGAACCCCAAATAAGAACTCAAATAGGCCATGCCCAGACACATCATAATTAAAATGCCAAAAATTAAAGACAAAGAGAGAATCTTAAAAGTAGCAAGAGAAAATTGTTACCTATAAAAGGAGTTCCATAAGGCTGACACCTGATTTCTCATCAGAAACTCTATACGCCAGAAGGGAATGACATGAAGTACTCATTAGCCAGACTCATCAAGAAACAAAGAGAGAGGACCCAAATAAATAAAATCAGAAATGAAAGTGGAGGAGTAACCACTGACACCACAGAAATATAAAGGATTATAAGAAAACTAGAGGCCTGGTGCACAAAAATTTGTGCACTGGGGGGGGGGGGGGGGTCCTTCAGCCCAGCCTGTGCCCTCTCGCAGTCTGGGAGCCCTCGGAAGATAACGACCTGCTGGCTTAGGCCTGCTCCCGGGTGGCAGAGGGCAGGCCCAATCCCTAGGTGCAGCCCCTGGTCGGGCTCAGAGCAGGGCCGAGTGGGGAGTTGGGGCGCCAGCCCCTGTCATGCACATAGCAGGGCGGATCGGGAGGTTGCGATGCCACCCTCAGTCACGCTCAGGGTAGGGCCGATTGGGGGGTTGGGGCACCGCCCCTGTCACACTCAAGGCAGGGTCAATGGGGAGGTTGCGGCGCCACCCCGTCACACACAGAGCAGGGCCAATCAGGGGGTTGGGGCGCTGCCCCCTGTCACGCACAGAGCAGGGCCCATCAGGGGGTTGGGGAGCTTCCCCCTGTCACGCACAGAGCAGGGCCCATCAGGGGGTTGAGGAGCTCCCCCCTATCAGGCACAGAGCAGGGCTGATCAGGGGGTTGGGGCGACTTCCCCTGTCAGAACAGAGCAGGGCCCATAGGGAGGTTGTGGCCCCGCCCCCTGTCACACACAGAGCCACAGAGCGGTCAGGGGGTTTGGGCGCTGCCCCGTCACACTGATCCCGGTGCCGGGAGGCCTCGGGGCTCTGCTGATCCTGGTGCTGGGAGGCATATTACCCTTTTACTATATAGGATGAGGCCTGGTGCACAGGTGGGGGCCAGCTGGTTTGCCCTGAAGGGTGTCCTGGATCAGGGTGGGGGTCCCCACTGGGGTGCCTGGCCAGCCTGGGTGAGGGGATGATGGCTGTTTGCAGCTGGTCACACACCCTTCAGGGTGGGGGTCCCCAATGGGGTGCCTGGCCAGTCTGGGTGAGGGGCTGAGGGCTGTTTTCAGGCTGGCGGGTGACTGACCCAACCGCTCCTTTTTTTCTTTTCTTTTCTTTTTTTTTATTCTGGGCCAGCTTTAGCTCTGGCTCCAGCTCTGAGGCCTCTGCTGCTGAAAGCAGGTATCTGGTTTGTTTGGGTTCTATAATCTCAAAACACTGTATCAACTCCAGCTCTGAGATCCCGGCTGCTGAAAGCGGGGTTTCTGGGGTTTTGGTTAGCTTCTATATTTGTTACAATGTTTCAAACTGCAGGCTCAGAGGCCTGCAGCGGCAGGCGGGGAATGTTGCAGTCCTCCGTCACTGAAGCAAGCAAGCCTCATGTTCAGTTTAAGCTGCCTGGCTGCTGGCCGCCATCTTGGCTGGCAGTTAATTTGCATATCACCCTGATTAGCCAATGGGAAGGGTAGCGGTCGTACGCCAATTACCATGTTTCTCTTTTATTAGATAGGATACTATGAACAACAAGTTGGACAATGTGGAAAAAATGGACAAATTCATAGGAAAATACAATCTCCCAAAACTGAAACAGGAAAAATGAAAAAACCTGAATAGGCCAATAACAACTGATGAAATAGAAGCAGTTATCAAAATACTCCCACCAAACAAAAGCCCAGGTCCGGATGACTTCACAGGGAAGTTCTACCAAACATTCAAGGAAGCACTAACACCTACACTCCTCAAACTATTTCAGAAAATCCAAGAGAAAGGAACACTTCCAAACTCTTTTTATGAGGCCAGCATTATCCTAATTCCATAACCAGATAAAGACATTACAAATAAAGAGAATTAAAGGCCAATATCCCCGATGAACATAGATGCTAAAATCCTCAACAAAATATTAGAAAACTGTATCCAGCAATATATTAAAAAGATCATACACCATAATCAAGTGGGATTTATTTCAGGATGCAAGGCTGGTATAATATTCGCAAATCAATAAATGTGATACATCACAAAAACAAACTGAAAGACAAAAATCACATGATCATATCAACAGACGCAGAAAAGGCATTCAGCAAAATCCAACATCCATTTTTGATAAAAACTCTCAGCAAAGTGGGAACAGAGGGAGCATATCTTAACATGATAAAGGCCATCTATGACAAACCTACAGCCAACATCATACTTAATGGGCAAAAACTAAAACCATTTCCTGTAAGAACAGGAACAAGACAGGGATGCCCAGTTTCACCCCACCTGCTCGACACAGTACTGGACGTGCTAGCCATAGCGATCACAAGAAGAAGAAATAAAAGGCATCCAAATTGGAAAAGAAGTAAAATTGTCATTATTCGCAGATGACATGATACTATACATAGACTAAAGACTCCATAAAAAACCTACTAGACTTAATAATGAATTCGTGAATGCTTACTTTAAACAGCTTGATGGAGAAAATTGTGGCTAAAAAATTCACATTATGGCCACTTTGTTTTGGCCCAGGAAAATCCCCAGGAAGGCTGCTTTTTTATTCTTTTAAATCTTTAAAAATATATATATATTTTTATTGATTTCAGAGAGGAAGGTAGAGGAAGAGAGGTAGAAACATCAATGAGAGAGAATCATTGATTGGCTGCCTCCTGCACTCCCCACACTGGTGACTGAGCCCACAACCCAGGCAGGTGCCCTTGACCAGAATTGAACCCAAGACCCTTCAGTCCTCAGGCTGATGCTCTATGCACTGAGCCAAACCAGCTAGGGCCAGAAATTTTTTATATAGTATTCCCCCATTATCTGTAGGGACTATGTTCCAAGACACTCAGTAGGTTCCTAAAACCTCAGATAATGCCAAACCCTACAAATATATATATATATGTATATATTACACCTATGATAGTTTAATTCATAAATTAAGTACACTAAGAGATTAACAATAGAACAACTACAACATTACTGCAAAAAGTTATGTGAATGTGATTTCCCTCAAAATCTTACACTGTATCCTCTTCTTGTGATGACGTGAAAGGACACAATGCCTATATGAGATGAAGTGAGATAAGTGACATAGGCATTCTGATGTAGCATTAGGCTACCACTGACCTTCTGTCAATTAAGGATTACTTGAACACAAGCACTGTGATACCATGACAGTTGATCTAGATAATGGAGATAGCCAGTAAGTGAATAATGGGTGAATAGTATATACAGCGTGGTTATGCTGGAAAAAGAGATGATTTACCTCTCGGACAGGGCAGAACATCACAAGATGTCACCATGATACTCATAATAGTGTGCAATTTAAAAGTAATGGATTATTGCTGGAATTATCCATTTAATATTTTCAGAAAGTGGTTGACTGTGGGTAACTGAAACCTTGAAAAGTGAAACCACAGATAAGAGGGGACTACTGTATTCTTCAAATACCTTCTGTATGTGGAACTTTGTATACAGTCTAATACACATGAATTGGCCAAAAATAAGGTGATTTAACTACATAATCTTAATATATTTCAAAATTTAAAGAAGCCTATAAAAATTTTCATAAAAACTTATTAGGAGCAAAGGAAAATAACCTAGTAGTAGCAATAACAGTAGCAGAGGCAGTGGAATAAGCATATAGCATTTGCTTAGCATTTGCTGTGGGCCAGGCACTCTGTAAACAGGTATATTACAACTGATTAACAACGCAAGCCACCACCATGAAATAGGTACCACTGTTATCCCCATTTTCTGCAAAAGTGTTATTAAAATTAAACTAAGTCAATGTGAAAATTATTCTAGCCACAAAAATAAGAAATACATTCAGGGCCTTTTAATAAAATAATGGATATATTCAGTATATCTACTCATTATTTTATTAGTATAAAAATAATCCTTTTAGGATTATTTCTATTGTTCACAACAAGGGACGTGTGTACGTTAAATATAATCATAAATAGGACAATCTTCGTTTTCAAGCATATTGATGTCTTATCGATACTAACAAAAAGGTAATATGCAAATTGGTCACAACACCCTCACATTCATAACCAGATATGCTAATTAGCCACAACCAGTGTGCAAATTGAACATCACTCCAACACACAAGATGGCTGCCCCCTAGTGGTCAAAGATGGCCACCACAAGATGGCCTGCAGGGGAGGGCAGTTGGGGGTGACTGGCCAGCAGGGGAATAGTTAGGTGTCAATCAGGCTGGCAGGGGAGTGGTTAGGGGTGATCAGGCTGGCAGGCAGAAGCAGTTAGGGGCAATCAGCAGGCAGGCAGGCAGGCGAGCGGTTGGGAGCCAGCAGTCCTGGATTGTGAGAGGGATGTCTGACTGCCCACTGTGATGGGGCCTAAACGGGTCCCAGATTGGAGAGGGTGCAGGCTGGGCTGAGGGACATTCCCTGCCCCACCCCCTGCCAGTGCACAAATTTCATGCACCAGGCCTCTAGTTTATCTATATAAACAGGGAATATGTAATTAGCCGAGCAAGACGACCGCTCAGGAGGAGCTGCACGGGCACATGGGCGGAAGGGGACTGTGTGTTGCCCCCACCCCAGTGGCCGCGGGGAGGCTGGGGCAGGGGGCGGGGCAGAGTGGAGACACAACACACAGGAGCACCTGCCCCCACCCCAGCAGAACACAACACGGCAGCGGGGGCAGTGCTCAGAGCAGCCCCTGCGCAGCTCGGAGCTACATGGGTCAGGTGAGGGTCCAGGCCCCCAATGGGGCGCCTCCTTGCGCAATTTCAATTGCACGCTGGGCCCCTAGTTTTAATGTAAGTATTACTGCTACATTTTTAGTCTACTGTAGAAATTCTTATTTTGGCCATTTTTTACCATTTATAGAATATGTGTACTGGTATATCACTGTTTATTTAAGAAACCTCACAATGTTTCCAGACAAAAATATTTCTATCTAATACTGAAAGCTTGGTAGAGAGAATATAATTTACTCTAAAAACAAAAGAAAAGTAGAATCCTGAAATCCAGCACTTCTAACACTGATCATTATTTTTATTTGAAAAGAACAAAGTAATCTGAAGCATGTCTGTCTTCACATAATTTTTAGAAAAGCTCTCTGTACTTTTATTTTACTTTCAAATTCATTACCTTTTCAAAGAACTTGGGCCAGTCACTGCTGTGGATGTTTCTTAAATTACCTCTGTCTTCAATCTTGTAGTGTCTGATTTTCTGGTCTTCAAGCCAAACAATAAAGTTTCTAAATTCCGTTTCATCTGCAACAAAAATGCCATATAAATTACTAGAAGCACTTCCTTCACCTCCAATAAGTGGTTTTGTGGAACTTTTAACTCCAAAAACAATTAGTTAATTGAGCTGGTCAAAGTAGAGGTTGAAAGTGCAGATTTGGGGTCAACAGATCAAAAAATGTTCTGCTCATATCAAATTCTGGTTCCAGACACTTAGTGGTTGTGTAAACGTGGGCTCACCTCCTTAATGTTCTCTGCCTCAGGTTCTTGAGTTACAAGATGGAGGCAATAACAGGGCTTACCTTATAGAGCTGTTAGGAAAATTAAATGAAATAAGATTACAAAGTGTCTGGTCAATGAGATAGTTTTGGCTACTTCAGTGTTATTATTCCAGTTCCTTTGGAGAGAGGGACGGGGCCAGGTTAAATGTACAGCCAAGTAATAATAAAGCCAATGACGAAATAAAAAGAGGATACCGTTGTCTCCGTTACTGCACCCTAAGTGCACACACGAGAAACCACACGTTGTTTCATTCAGTCCTTCCACACGCTCTTGAGGTAACAGCTCCCCCGCCCCCCTTCACAGATGAGAAAAACTGGGGCTCAAATCCCGACCTAACCTCTACTGCCACCGACCCTTTTTTGTTAAATAAAAGGCAAGACAGAAAAACAAGACTCTATTAAGTTGATATGCTTCTATGGAGACCAACAAGACACCGTTACTCCTGCTGAGAACGCTTTTCTCTCTCCGAGTCCAGCTCCCACCGTGAAGCCGGAGGACCAGCTGCACCGTGGACGGTCTGAGGCGCGCAGGCCGCGCACCGGGACCCCTTTCGGGCTGTGCTGGGCGGCAGCCAGGGAGCCGTGGGTGGCCACGCCAACGCCTCAACATGCTCTGAGGCTGGAAAACCCAAGCGCCTTCGTATTTACCATCCAGCCACCCCGTTCACCTGCCATCAACCTTCTCGTACGACCCACACCAGGGAATGAGCCCGTCACTGCATCGCTCACTCCAACGCCATCGGTCCCGGTCCCGGTCCGGTCCGGGACGGGCTGGGTGGGCTCCGGGTGCCCCCACACCCACCCTCACCCAGCAGTTCCCGGCGGGCAGGGAACTGGTCTCCAAATTACTCAGCATCTTCCTCCGCTCCCAGCTCGGCGGGGCCCACAGCAGGTGCTAAAGGTGCCGCCCATCACCCGGAAGCCGTGGAGTTGAAGGACTAAGTTAGAAAGCGAGTCCCTTCTCTCTAGTGCGCTGGGGGCTGAGGGGCTGGGGGGGGGGGGTCACGTTGGGAGTTTAGCAAGTGCAGAAAGTGAGGGGCTGAGGGCTGAGGGGGGAGGGGGGAGGGGGGAGGGGGGAGGGGGGAGGGGGGAGGGGGGAGGGGGGAGGGGCTCCGAAGCCCGGGCGTGGCCGGGGGTCGGAAAACAGAGGTGCAAGCTTGGAGGCCGGGAGGAGAGCGCGGCCCTGGGCCCCCCGGGGAGACGGCCGCGGAGGGTCCGGGGAGGGAGCCCGGTCCGGGGAGGGAGCCCAGCCCGGGTCGGACGCCGAAGAGCGCGCCGGCAGCGGGGTCCTCGGCCGCAGCGCAGGCCGGCCGGCGCCTCACCTTTGCAGTTGAAGCCGGCGGGGTTGTGGTAGTCGAGGGCCGTCAGCTTGCGGCGGAACATGGTCCCGGCTTCCCGCTCTGCCCCCCGGGCTCCGGCCGGGAGAGGAGAGAGAGGCGAGGAGCGGCTGGCGGCGAAGCTCCCGGCGACGCGGCGAGAGGGCGGGCCGGCGTGCGGACGCTCTGCAATGACGGCAGCCTCCACCAATCGCGGCTTAGTCCAGGCGGCCGCCGGCGAACGCCCACCAATCGCGGCTTCGGCTGGGGGGGCGGGGCCACGTCGGGCACGTCGACGCTCAAATAAACTTTATTGTCCGCTTCCTAGTCGTACAGAGGCAAAAAGCCTCTGAGAAGCCGCTTTCGTCTTGTGTTCCAAGCCGGTTTCCTCTGGTTTTCCTCGCCTTCTTGATACAGCGTGCAGAGAATAGTATATGTAGAATTTCTACAATGGGACACGCTCATCGGCTCACAGAATTACTCTTTAGTATGTTCAGTGTGTTCATTCATTCATTGAATGCCTTCTACATAATAGGTGCTCTTCTTACACGGCTAATACAAAGATCCCTTTCAGACTGGTTTGGAGTGATCCGCGGGTATCATACAGCCATAATATTATAGTTACAAACATCACCAGTTATATATGTTTCATTTCATTTCAACAGATTACAATTACACAAGTTTTAGCATTTGTGGGTCATACAAATGAGCAAGATATTTTCAGGAAATTTAATAGCAAAAATAGGCATGTAAATAGATACTTATAGATGCTTGTAATCTAGAGTTAGAAAGTGATAAGTTATAAGTACTAAGTGTGCTGTCAGACCAGAATACAAATTTAAGGAGGCACCGTGAGACAAGGTATTTTCCAATTAAAATACTTACAGACTGAAGCAAGAAAACCAGCTTCAAGAGTGTCTTGCCTCAAAATTTGATCGAAGTTGCAGCTATAATCACACACTGTGGTGTATGTTAGTTATATAACTAATGAAATACTAGCCCAAAACAAACAAAAAAACAAGAACAAAAATAAACTTTTCAAGGAAGGGAAGATAATAAAGCAATCACTTATATGCAATTGCAGATAATACATTTTTTTAATAAAGGGGAGAAAAGCAGCTCTTGCATTTTATTTTCTGGAATTGACCTTTCAATGAAACTAAGTTGTTTGCTCCTGACGTTGTCTTTCCATTTCAGAACCCTAAGTTGTCAGCCACGTGAAACTGGTCATCAGCCCCGGCCACCCCCAGGTGCGTGGGGAAGTTAGAAGAGGATTCAGACACACAGAATGCTGAAGGGACCTACCAGACTTGAGGAGGAGATAAAGCTAATTTTGGAAAAGAGATATTACAGATTACAAACATCCACCTCTCTTTTGTATAAAAAACCTTTGTCCTCCCCCCCCCCCCACCTTGCGTTTGAAGAAGTTCTGTGGCCTATCTTGAATGAAGTGTCCAAGAAGTGAATCTTAGGCATTTCTGAAGACTAACCCCTCTATGCACTTCAAGAAGGGAAAACCAACTTTATTATCAAATGTCCTTGAAACAGGAATTTTAGGGGTAAAATAGGACAGGTTTAGGAAATTTTAGAAATTTTTGAAATTAAGGGGACCATGGAGGAAGCACAGCGCTGCAGAGCAGCAGAAGGTATATTTCCATAGCATAGGAAAGCTGAAAAGCTGCAGCAGGTACATTTCCACAGAATGAGGGAGCTGGGAACAGCAAAAGGTCTATATTTACAAAATAAAGAGAAGGAAGCCTTTCATCCAGAAGGAGAGGAAGAAAGCCCAAAGGGAATAAATAGGAAAACAATAAGGAAGGGGAGTTGGGGGGGAGAACTTCACATGCCCCCCCACCCCCCTACCCCCCCCCCACCCCCATGTGAGGTTGACCTTTGAGCCCAGGAGTTAATATAGTAACCAGTCTAAGGGAATAGTGATCAATCAGAGGGGATATCAAGGCACCAGGATCTGCAGCCTTTATAAGCCATCCAGGGAAAAGGAACTCAGTGGGACTCTTTCCCTCTCCCCACGTGGGAGTCTGTACTTGTTCTTCAATAAATCTCTACCTTTGCTATACCACTTTCTGTCCGTGGATTCATTCTTCGATTCCGGCGGACAAAGAATCCGGGTTCCAGTCCAAAAATTCCGTTTCATCCTGAACTCCAGTCTAATGGTTGATCAGAGGTTTTATAGGTTATTAATCCATCTGTGTAATTGTTTAAGACAGGTATTGTCTGCCTGCCAGGCAGTCTTCTAGCCAATTTGGATTCACTTGTGAACTTATACACAAAATCCTCTGCCCTCAGAGAGCCTGCCACTTGACAAGGGAAGACAAAAAATCTACACTAATAAAAGAGAAACATGGTAATTGGCGTACGACCGCTACCCTTTTCATTGGCTAATCAGCGAGATATGCAAATTAACTGTCAGCCAAGATGGCGGCTGGCAGCCAGGCAGCTTGAAACTAACATGAGGCTTGCTTGCCTCAGTGACGGAGGAAACCAACGTTCCCCGCCTGTGGCTGCAGGCCTCTGAGCCTGCAGGCCTCTGAGCCTGCAGTTTAAGAAACTCTGTAATAAATACCGCCGGACTTCAGCCAGCAGATTCGCAACATTGTAAGCAAAGGCCAGAAACCTACTTTCAGCAGCGGAGGCAGGCCTAAGAGCTGGAGCCAAGCCTCAAGCTAAAGCTGGCCCAGAATAAAAAAAAAAAAAAAAAAAGGAAAAAAGGAGCAGTTGGGAGCTTCAGTCACCCCCAGCCTGAAAACAGACCTCAGCCCCTCACCCAGACTGGCCAGGCACCCCAGTGGGGACCCCCACCCTGAAGGGTGTGTGACCAGCTGCAAACAGCCATCATCCCCTCACCCAGGCTGGCCAGGCACCCCAGTGGGGACCCCCCACCCTAATCCAGGACACCCTTCAGGGCAAACCAGTCGGCACCCCCCTGTGCACCAGGCCTCATCCTATATAGTAAAAGGGTAATATGCCTCCCAGCACCGGGATCCGCAGAGCCGCAAGGTCTCCCGGCACCAGGATCAGCGTGACAGGGGGCAGCGCCCAAACCTCCTGATCACCCTGTGGCTCTGTGTGTGACAGGGGACGGCGCCCCAACACCCCCACCCCCCCGCCACGGGCCCTGCTCTGTGTGTGACGGGGTAGAGCCATAACCTCCCCATAGGCCCTGCCCTGAGTGTGAGAGTGGCGGCGCCCCAACCCCCTGGTTGGCCCTGCTCTGTGGGTGATAGAGGGCGACACCCCAACCCGCTGAGCTACTCTGCTCTGTGTGTGACAGGGGGCGGGGCCACAACCTCCCTATCGGCCCTGCTCTGTTCTGACAGGGGAAGTTGCCCCAACCCCCTGATCAGCCCTGCTCTGTGCCTGATAGGGGGGAGCTCCTCAACCCCCTGATGGGCCCTGCTCTGTGCGTGACAGGGGGGAGCTCCCCAACCCCCTGATCGGCCCTGCTCTGTGTGTGACAGGGGGGAGCTCCTCAACCCCCTGATGGGCCCTGCTCTGTGCGTGACAGGGGGTAGCGCCACAACCTCCCCATTGACCCTGCCTTGAGTATGACAGGGGGCGGTGCCCCAACTCCCCAATCGGCCCTGCTCTGAGCCCGACCAGGGGCTGCACCTAGGGATTGGGCCTGCCCTCTGCCACCCGGGAGCAGGCCTAAGCCAGCAGGTCGTTATCTCCCGAGGGCTCCCAGACTGCGAGAGGGCACAGGCTGGGCTGAGGGACCACCCCTTCCCCCCCCCCCCCCCCCGCTCCCCAGTGCACAAATTTTTGTGCACCGGGCCTCTAGTATAATTATAAGTAAGTAAATTATTTAGTATTTTAGAAGGTGAAAAGTCCTATGGGAAAATCCTAACAAGATAAAAGGAATAAGGAGTGGGGGCAATGGGAAATGATGCAGGCTGCAGTTTTAAACAGAATGGTTGTGTTAGGCTCACTGAGAGGGTGAAATGAGGAGACGTGAAAGAAGTAAGGGAGTTAGCCATGTGAATAAATGGGGAAGACAGTTCCAGATGGAGCAACCAGTGCAAACAAGAGATAAGAATAGTTTGTATATTTTTAAATAGTTGAAAAATCCAAAGGAGACTATAGGGTGTCCCCCCAAAATGTAGACACACATTCTGAATGATTATAAAGGCAGTGAGCTATCTACCAATTGTTAAAGTGCATAAATATGTTTGGGACACCCTGTGTTTCATGACACATGGAAATTATATGAAATTCAAATGTCAGTGTCTATAAATAAAGTGGGATAGGAACACAGCCATGCCCGCTTGCTAACAGGCTGCTTTGGTGCTACAGGGCAGAAATGAATAGTTGCAACAGAGACCATCTGCTCCACAAAGACTAACTGTATTGTTTCAGAAAAGCAGAGGTGACCATTTCACCATTATTACCAGGCCAACACATTATCAAGCGAGACAGCAAATCAGAGATACCAGAAATACAGGGTGTTCTTTGAAGGTTAGTTTCACAAATAGCAACGTTTTTTGAAGTCCTGACAGTTTTACTAGATCCCTTTGTTTAAATTATTCTTCCAAAGACAGTGAACAGAACAAGTTGGTAACACTTCAGAATATACACAAAGTCTCTATACTGAACAGAAATACAAGCTTGATGTTCTAACGAATGTTATTAATTTAACGCTCTATTAAATCAGATCTTTCTTAACAAGTGACAAGTGCAGAGAAGCTTCAAGTCTTCTTCCTTGGAGCCTCCTGGAGAGAATACATCTCCTTCAATCTCTTTCTGAGACTCTTTTTGTTAATTATGAAGACTTGCTTCTTCGTGTTTTTTTTCAGGTCAGGTTTTGGAATTTCATGATTTAAATTAAAAGTAAAAAGCAGGCCAGTAGAGCTCAATTTTAATGGTAGAAATGGAATAGGCATTTCCTTAGTCATACCGGGAGCATGAAGCCTTCACCTCCCATACTGGATCCTACAGGGAAAAGCTTGCCTGACAATGAAAACAACACAGAGAAAACAGACCCAAGAGTTGGAGAAAGGTAATTTCTGAAAATGTCTTCCCAGGGCCTAGATCCCACTGTTCAGATATGTAAGCGAGTGCATTCCTATTGGTGCTTGAGCCAGATTGGGTTAGGGTTTTGCCACTTGGAACTACAATAGTTCTAACATGAGGACAGATTCCAGAGAGAGTTAAAGGAAATGATCCGCATGCTGGTGGGACTAAGCCTGGATGAGAAGGAAATGATGGCTTCAAGGTGACCTTGGGAATGTCACATCAGAGATTTGAAGAAACAGTGTATGCAGGCATAGAAACAGGAACACTGGTAGAAATTAACCAGATGGAGAAGCTGAAGAATCGAGTTCAGCACCTGTTGAGTTTGAGGGGATGGTAGATGTAGCCCATGAAGGAAATCAGAATATGTCATCCCAAAATATGCCTCTTTGACATAAAATTTATTTTTTGAGCTGAAGGCAATTAAGAAGCAACAAACCCACCCTAGCTGGTTTGGCTTAGTGGATAGAGCATCAGCCTTCAGAATGAAAGGTCCCTGGTTCAATTCCAGTCAAGGCCACATGCCTGGGTTGCCGGCTTGATCCCTAGTAGGGGGCATGCAGGAGGCAGCCAATCAATGATTCTCTCTCATCACTGATGTTTCTATCTCTCTCCCCCTCTCCCTTCCTCTCAAAATCAATAAAAATATATATTTTTTTAAAAAGCAACAAACCCAGAAAAAGGTCCCCCCCCTTTTTTTTTTTTTTTTGCCTAAAGGCAGGATATGAATTCTTATTTTATTAGAGACAGTCTCTTATCATCCCAGAGACTTAATAGAGGATTCTGCAAACAAACCTTATTTCATTAGTTTCCTCCCTTTTATTTACTTTCCCATAGTTTGTGGCCCCTGGAAGACTAAAACTTCTTCCCCCTAAATCATTCCACTTATATGAGGTACCTAGAATAGTCAAACTAATAGAGATAGAAATTGGAATGGTGGTTGCCAGGAGCTGGGGCGAGGGGAAGAATGTGGTGTTATTGTTTAATGGGTACAGAGTTTCCATGAAAAGAGTTCTAGAGATGGATGGTGGTGATAGTTGCACAACAGTGTGAATGCACTCAATACCAGTAAACTGTGTACTTACAAAATGGTTAAGCCCTGGCTGGTGTGGCTCAGTTGGTTCCAGCATTGTCTCATACACCGAAAGGTCATAGGTTCCATTCCAGGTCAGGCCCACACCCAGATGATGGGTTTGATCCCCAGTCAGTCAGTGTGTGTACGGGAGGCAACAGATCAATGTTTCTCTCTCACACTGATGTTTCTCTCTCTCTCCCTTCCTCTCTAAAATCAATAAAAACATATCCTTGAGTGAGGATTTTTTTAAAATGGTTAAGAAGTTAAATTTTATGTTATGTTTTGTGTATTCTTCCACAATAAGAAATTTTTAAAAAAACTACTTTGTCCTGTCATTTCTCTACTAGGGTATTATTCTTTGTTGAAGATGCTAGAAAAGCTGGAATTCTAAGCCTCCGCGTTGTTTCTCCCACATGATGTGCTCTGCATGCATGCATCAACTGTTTACTTTTGTTAATCATTTAGTAGTTTTTCTTACAGGGGTCTCAGCCAAGAACTCAGAACGGTAAAGGGAAAATGATATTTCCTCTTCTATACCTGTAAACACTCCTGTAATTTAGGAATGAGCCTGAGTGACTGGTCCAGTCAAAAGATGCCTTCGGAGGGGCCATCAGCATAAAGTTGTAGTTGAAACCTACATGTAGAAGGAGCTCCCTGAGAAACCATGGGAAGTAAAGAGAGCTGACAACTGCATTTCGGGAAAACCCAGTGATCATACTCAATCAGAGTAGGAAGAAGAGTCTGGAAAGGTGACTTTCATGAAGAAAGTGGTTGGAAGGATAAAAAGAACCAGGAATACACAGTGTCCCAAAAGGCAGAGAGGAGTTTAGAGAGGCAGGGTTAGGGGTGGGGCAATGGAGATCAACATTTGGGGCTAGAATTCTATGAAGGGTTCCCCTAAGAATTATAGAAAAGCCATCACTGAATGTTTGAAAGGCAGAGATTATGATCTCATAGATTAATTGACATAGTCAAATTTAGATAATCTGCTTTACAGATCTCCCCCCAAAATCCCTCTTCCCTTTCCCTCTTCCCAACACCTAAGTGAGCCCTCAGGCAGACATGCTGATGGTCTGAGACTCCCACAAAGACTTGCCATTTCCCTTTTTTCAAATTTCTGAGAACTGGTCTTTCTCCAGGATGCTGGGGATCGGGCAGGGGTTTCTACTGCAGACCCCCCATTGTGCTGAGAAGTCAGGTTTCTCCAAGGGCCTTTGATCATCTTGGAAAAGGCATGGTCCTGCGGGTAGGCTCCAAATGTAAGCTTCGCTTTGGGGCCAGACTTCCCAGGGCTCCTCCCTGTACACCACAGAACTGGAGCTCCGCCTGCAAGGTATAAGGTAGGCAGGTGACAGTGAAATCCCCTGGGTTTGCCCTGATCCTATACTGGCTCTACAGTATGAGGACATTTTAAGTAAAATTCTATTTTGATGCAGGAACACAAATTCTCTACCTTCTGCTTCTAAGTCTCACAGGACTCTTCTGTGCTCAAATGATATGGAAAGCCCTGGGTAGCTCACAATGGGTCAATTCTGGAGGAAGTGAGACGTGGGTAAGGATGGAGAACATTCATTTATCAGTAGATATTTGCTGAGCATCTGTTATTTACCAGGCTAGATACTTGAGATATGATGTTAATGAAGACGGACATGATCCTCACCTTTATGGAGCTTTTGGCCAAATAGGGAGAGAGGAAACAACAGCGAAAGGCAAAAGAGATAGAGAAGAACAGAAAGGGATCTACTTTTCTTTTCTCTTTCTTTTTTTTTTAAAGAGAGAGGGAGAGACATTGATTGGTTACTGGGGACCAAACCTGCACCTCAGGTGCATACCCTTGACTGGGAATTGAACCCGAGACCTTTCGGTCCTCAAGCCAACATTCTAACCACTGAGCAAAAGGGACCTACTTTATTTTTAAAAATATATATATTTTCTTGTTTTTTTTTACAGAGAGGAAGGGAGAGAATTAGAAACATCAATGGGAGAGAAACATCGATCAGCTGCCTCCTGTACACCTCCTACTGGGGATGTGCCCGCAACCAAGGTACATGCCCTTGACCAGAATCGAACCTGGGACCCTTCAGTCCGCAGGCCGATGCTCGATCCACTGAGCCAAACCAGTTAGGGCAAAAGGGACCTACTTTACATGGGTTGATTAGAGGAGGCCTCTTAGAGGAAGTGACATTCAGAGTGAGTCATAAAATATGAGCGGTTACTGGATGTCCAGAGGAGAGAAAGGGCTGAGAAACTAGCATAAGTAAAAACATTTTTTGTCAGGAGGGTGGGATATGGTGGAACTGAAGGCAGATCAGAGCAAGGTGTGTGGGCAGATGCATGTCAGATGAAGGGGAAGTGATGTAGGGGAAGAGCAGTGACAAAGATTCTCTTCATGACCAAACTCTAGCCAGGCTTCTCTGAACCCTCCGCTCAAGTTGGTTTCAATCTTGGTCTATAAAGACGTAAACAACCGCTAGCGTCGTTTTAAGGCTGCATCCCAAGATAACTAGCCCCTTTGAAAGTGCCGGCCTAAAAACTCAAGGCTGTCAAGAAAACGTTACTGTGTGTTCTAGCCATCACCTGAGGAGAAGGTCTGTCTCCCGGGAAGACAGAATCCTAACTTTGAGAGTTGCTAGCCTGCAGACACAGCTGGCCTAAATGCATGTATGCTGACTAGCCTTTTGTAATCTTTCCCTCCTCTTACTGTCCTTAGCCCTTGTTTGCTTCCTCTCTCTAATCCCTCATTTGTCCTTAAAAACACCAATTCAGACTGGCCGGTGCGGTTCAGTGATTGAGCCTCAACCCATGCACCAAGACATCACTCTTTTGATTCCGGCTCAGGGCACATGCCAGGCTCAATTCTCAGCAAAGGGTGTGCAGGAGACAGCCAATCAATGTTGATATTTCTTTCTCATCGATATTTCTCTCTCCCTCTCCCTTCCTCTTTTTCTAAAATCAATAAAAACAGATTTAAAAGCAAACAAAAAACATCCATTCACCTCTACAAATCCAGGTTGAATTCAGCTCACGATGGCTTCTTTTTTCCATTGCAATAGTTATTACTGATTAAAATCTGCTCTTCCCACTTTAACTATTGCCCAGCATTGTTTCTCTTTGACACTGGTCAGCAGGCCCATAAAGGTCATGGCGAAAAGTTTGGGTTTTATTCTAAGTGCAACAGAAAGTCATTGAAGGTTTTAAACAGGGAGTGGCAAGCAGTGACTTGAGTTTTCAGATCCTTCTGGCAACTCTGTGGAGAACAGAATGTAGCTGGTAAAGAGTAAGGACCGGGGGACCAGTTGGGAGGCTGCTGGGGTGGTTAGGTGAGTGGCAATGGTGAATCGGAGCTATGCACACTATCTCCAGTATTATAATGTGTACACGAGGGATTAGCTGTGGCAAATTACCTTTGAGTCTCTTTTCAGCCTGTGGGTGATCGAGAGTCACGCCTGTGCACTGTTCACCTTCCTACTTCCCATTCATCACTCAGCATTGTTGGAAGAGCCGGATAGCCATTTGGATAACTTTTCAATGACAGAAAAATAAATTCTAAGGTTGAGAGAAGGAGCCCTTGGAAGAAAGGGAGAAATACAGTTGCTAACAGTCAGGACACACATTTCCCAGCTCTCCCATTGCCACTCTTAATAAATATAGATTTTCAGATTTTCAGTGAGATGCCGGCCCCCATTTCTCTCCTAGGCTCGGGAAAGCACGATAATTTCCCTACACTTTTCCTTTATAGAGCTCCCTAACAAGCATTGTAAATGTGCGACTGTATGGGGTTTAATAATAAAGAGGAAAATGTTTGCTCTTTATACTTATTAATCCTTGAACAGTTTGTTTCTCTTTATTTTTCCCGTTTGCTGGGTCATTCTTACTTTAGCTTTGGCAAATGGGAGCCACGGCAGCCTCCTGAGGATTTAGTGGCTCATAGTCAGGGCTGGGCACGGGCGTCACAAACACCCAGGACATGCAGCCTCTCCCATCCTGTCCTTTCCAGCTGCCATCCCACCATCACCCTGATGGCGTTGCTGAAGCTGAGGCCTGACTTCCTTGGTCCCGCTAACAACTGTGTAGGAATAAAACATTTAGATGGCTAATGAGGGCCTGAGTCATTTCCCCAGTGAGTCCAACTTTCTGGCAGCTGTAGCCTTCAGGGCTCAGGGAGTGTGCGTCTAAAGCTGCTGCGGTTTCCATACTCTTTCCTTACAGTCAGGAAGCATTTGGAATTTGGTTTTCAAAAGCCAAGTGTCGATCTGCAGCTGAGAATGGGCCTCTCTGATAGGCCCCTGGGAAATCAGTCGGTCCCAGCCTGTCCCCCACAAGCATTGCTGGAGAAAGTGATATACAGATTCCCACAGTGGGAATCTCATGTCTGCTTTGAACCTCCCTTCCACGCAGGAGAGAAGCTAAATCACAGTCAATGTATAATATGAGGAGCCCATGTTGGTCTCTTTTTCTAGGGCCTGCACCTAAGTTGGGGGGACCTTCTGAAATGCCAAGGGGTGGGTGGCAGGTGTCCTCATGGACCCCCACTGGCATCCCCTGGGACCTTCTCATTCTGTACAGTCTTTGGCTGCTGGTGCACAAGTCATTGCTGTACCCACCTCGGCCCACTGCCTGGAATCCAGGTTCACTCTGCTGTGCTGCCCTCAGTTGTTCCATCCAAGTGGCAGGAACTCCATTTCCATGGCCTCTGGGACCCATGGGACCACAGCACTGATCCTCCGCTGCAGCCTGTGGCACTGAGGAACTAAGCCCCTTCTGCCTGCGTCAAAGGTTGCAAACTGCTAGCCATATGTGGCCCTTGGATGTGTTTTATTTGTCAGCCTGGCTGGCATGGCTCGGTGGTTATGCATCCACCTCTGAAACTGGAGATCATGATTCGATTCCTGGTCAGGGCACATGCCTGGGTTGTCAGCTCGATCCCCAGTTGGTGGTATGTAGGAGGCAGCCGATCAATTATTCTCTCTCATCATAGGTGTTTCTATCTCTCTCTCCCTCTTTCTTCCTCTCTGAAATAAAAATATGTTTAAAAAAAAAAAGAAATATTTTTCAAACAAATGCAATAAAAAATCTATAGGCAGGGATTATATATATATATATATATATATATATATATATATACACACATACACATACATGTGAGCCAGTGACCCCCGTGGAGGGCCTGGGCCATCGGCAGGCGAGGAAGGGGGGCCGTGCAGGGCCATGGTATGACAGGAGAGGCCCTTCTAGGTGATGGAAGGGGACAGGGTTAAGAGTGGTTCTCAACCTTCCTAATACCACGACCCTTTAATACAGTTCCTCATGTTGTGGTGACCCCCAACCATAAAATTATTTTCGTTGCTACTTCATAACTGTAATTTTGCTACTGTTAGGAATCGTAATGTAAATATCTGATATGCAGGATGTATTTTCATTGTTACAAAATGAACATAATTAAAGCATAGTGATTAATCACAAAAACAATATGTAATTATATATGTGTTTTCCGATGGTCTTAGGCAACCCCTGTGAAAGGGTTGTTCGACCCCCAAGGGGTCGTGACCCATAGGTTGAGAACCACTGAGTTAGAGGAATGTGTCCAGCTCTCCATGTGAATGCCCTGGGCACCTTCTGCTGTTCTTGTCTCTGCAATGCTATAGGTACTAGCCATAGCTTTGCTCTGAATTTGACTGTGATCTTGATCTCTTAATTTCAGTTTCCTTATCTAAAGGGTGTCCCAAAATTCACACAAGATTTGAATTTTATGTCATCTGTGCCATAAAGTGTTGCCAATGAAAAAGATAGCGTGACAGCTGACAGTTCAGGGTTATTAAAAATGGAGGGCTACACGAAAGAACAACACGTTTTCATTGTTGAGCAATATTTTAAAAATAATGAAGGTTTGGCAGCTACAGTTCGCAATTTTCGTTCAAAATATGGTCGGAATAGTGATTTAACTTCACCAACTGTGAAGAGATTAATTACAAATTTAGGGAGACTGGGTCAATTAGTGATCTGAAACACTCTGGCCGTCCTTCAACAAGCCGTTCAACACAAAACATCGAAGCAGTTCGTGAGAGTGTTGCTGAGAGTCCAGGGACATCAGTTTGGCACCGTGGTCAAGAATTAGACATTTCGAGAAGCTCTCTACACGTATTCTCACGAAAGATTTGCATCTTCGTGCTTACAAAGTTCAATTGACCCAAGAACTAAAGCCTACTGACCACGCACAGTGAATAGAGTTCGTTGAATGGATTATGGAACAACAACAAGTGAATGCTGATTTTTCAAACAAAATCATCTTCAGCGATGAGGCTCATTTTCATCTTGATGGCTTGGTTAATCGACAAAATTGTCGCATTTGGGGTTCAGAAAATCCACGAGTGATTGTTGAGAAACAAATGCATCTACAACATGTCACTGTTTGGTGCGGATTTTGGGCTGAAGGCATCATCGGACCCATTCTTCTTCGAAAATGCGGCTGCTCAGGCAATAACAAAAGAGTGCGTATGTGCCAGCAAAGCTGTGGAGGCCATTTACCCGATATGCTATTCCATACATAACCCTATACTATATACTTTATGAATCAATAAAAAATTTACAATTTTTATTTATAAACCTGTGTTTTCTATCAAAATTACTTCTTGCGTGAATTTTGGGACACCCTTTATAAAACAGGATTCAGTTAACTGCCCTGACTAGGATACTCTGCTGTAGTCACCTCCACCGCAAAACTGGCTGCTTGGCTGTGTCCATTCTGTCTGGGCAGTGGCCCTGCCTTTCCCACTGTTAATTCTTATTCAACCAACCCCTAACTACATAGTAAGTGTGAATGTAAAATCATTTCCTTTTTATGCTCATAGTTACTATTAGTCATTTGCATACCATTTCTGATTTTCCTATATTCAAATTTTGCTTAGACTACTTTTTATTTCTTTTAATTTTTAAAAATATATTTTATTGATTTTTTACAGAGAGGAAGGGAGAAGGATAGAGAGTTAGAAATATCAGTGAGAGAGAAACATCGATCAGCTGCCTCCTGCACACCTCCCACTGGGGATGTGCCTGCAACCAAGGTACATGCCCTTGACCAGAATTGAACCTGGGACCTTTCAGTCCGCAGGCTGACCCTCTATCCACTGAGCCAAACCAGTTAGGGCTAGACTACTTTTTAAAATATTTTTACTTAAATTGACTCATTTTTTACTTATACAACCACTTTTGCCTTATCCTAAACAAGAATATTCTTAAAATCATAAATTTGATATGTAAGTGGTACTTTTTTTATTTTTTAAAGTATTACATATATCTCCTGTTTCCCCCAATTGATCCCCCCACCACTCCCGCCCCCCCCAGGACAAGCCCCCACCGCCCCAGTGTTTGTGTCCATTGGCTATGCTAATATGCATGCATACAAGTCTTTTGGTTGATCTCTTACCGCCCGCCCCTCCCAACACACACACACACACTCCCCTGACTTCTCTCTGAGGTTGGACATTCTGTTCAGTGTTTCTTTGTCTCTGGATCTATTTTTGTTCATCAGTTTATGTTGTTCATTATATCCCACATATGAGTGAGATCATATGATATTTATCTTTCTCCGATTGGTTTATTTCGCTTAGCACAATGCTCTTATACACATGCAAATATACACATCGTTGTTACAAGGAATAATATTCATCCGTGGGCTTTCCGCAGTCATCTTGGGGATCTCATTGACCAGACGTTCTCAAAGGGTGATCCCTGGACCAGCAGCACCGGGGAACTTACAGAAATGAACCTTCTCCAGCTCCATCCCAGACTCACTGAATCTAAGACTCTGAGGGTGGGGCCAGCAATCTATGTTTCAACAAGCCCCCCAGGGGATGTGCTCAAGACTGAGAACAGCTGCCAGAGAGCTCTGGGGGGTCCCAGGAGCTGACCTCTTGCGCACAGAAGAGTTCCCAACGCAGACCCTTTCCTGGGCTTTGGCTCAGCCTTGCCCCCCTTCAGGACCACCTACTGCTCAGCCATAGAGACCTGAGCACCCTCCAGGCACACAGCTGCATCTCCACAGAGGCAGCCTTCGTTCGGAACAATTTCCTTCCCGCTTCTATTGTTTCCCAACCTTTCAGGCATTGAGTTGATTAAATTCAGAGGAAGAAATAGGTCAAATCCTCTGTTCCATAAAAACTAATTACCTTCTCTGTCCTCCTGCTTCTGTCCTGTGAGGAGGAGGAGTTCTTTCCCTCCTTTTTTCTGAGCATAGTCCTCTGCAGTCCATGGCCGGGTCTATGGGACAGGTGGCCCCAGGCCCCAGGAGTCCATACCTGCTCTCAGATGCTTTCTGGTCCTGAGACAAGAACCTCTCTCCCTGGAGGGAGATGTGTAGGACCTTGGGAGGCATCTCACTTTGCTCGGCCACCGGTACTGCAGTATAAGTATCGCTGTTTCATCATCTTTGCTTTTCCCTCTGTCATCTGCTGACTTCAGCTAGAGCAGCGATGGTGAACCTATGACACATGTCAGAGGTGACACGCGAACTCATTTTTTTTGGTTGATTTTTCTTTGTTAAATGGCATTTAAATATATAAAATAAATATCAAAAATATAAGTCTTTGTTTTACTATGGTTGCAAATATCAAAAAATTTCTATATGTGACACGGCACCAGAGTGAAGTTAGGGTTTTTCAAAATGCTGACACGCCAGACTCAAAAGGTTCGCCATCACTGAGCTATAGACACACCTCATTTTATCGCACTTCGCTTTCTTGCTCTTCACAGAAGTCGCATTTTGAAGGCAAAGCCCCTCTCGCCTAGCAAAAAGACTATGATTCGCCTTATTGCGGTGGTCTGGAATCAAGCCCACGGGATGTAGGAAGTATGCCTGTATTTCATGGCTTCAGCAGTCTACCTGTCAGGGAAGTCTACATCTGTCTGTCCAATCCCCGCCTCTCTGAGAAGCTCTGATTCTGCCATTCCTGGCCTGGCCTCGCCCTCTTCTTCATAGCCTATGTGTCCAAATTAAACATACCACCTTTGAAGAGGGGGATACAAAATTTTCCCTCTACCCTCCTAAATTCTCAGCTGGGGCCCCTATTAGATAAAAGACAAAAGACAGCCTGGCTGGCATGGCTCAATGGTTGAGTGTCGACCTATGAACCAGGAGTTCACCGTTCGATTTCCAGTCAGGAAACATGCCCGGATGTGGGCCTGATCCCCAGTGTGGGGTGTGCAGGAGGCAGAGTTTCTCTCATCACTGATGTTTCTAACTCTCTCTCTCTCTCTTCCTTCCTTTCTGAAATTAATAAAGAAATATATTTTAAACAAGAAGGCAAAAGACAGATAAACAAGAGAAAAGCAAATAGCAGTTTATTAATATGCATCGCTCATGTGTACATGGAAGGCATCCAGGGGAAAAAAATCAGTGCCTCTCCAAGAGGAAGCTTAGGATTCAGGCTGAAATACTATCTTTAGCTAAAAACAAACAAACAAACAAACAACCCTCTGAAAACCACCAAACAATGGTGCAGGGACTAGCAGTCTCTGGGAGATGGCCAGGAAAAGATGAATGAGAGTCAGGTTTGTTATGCAGATTTAATTCGGTGCCTTAAAATGAAGAGTCTCTAGTGATTTAGTCATCCTTCTCTGCCAGGTACAGAGAGGGGGATTCCCTCTATAAATGTCAATTTCCCTTACAAAAGGGCAAATTCTGTTTTCAGAGCTTCTCCTGTGTCTGCTGTTTCTCAAAATAAAGCTTTTGCCAAAGGGGCATATATTTCAGGGTGGCTTATTTCCACAATAAACCCACTTGTTCTCTTGCATTTCCCATCTCAGCTAATTAAACACCTACTGTATCATCTAAGCCAGAAAACCTCTTCCTCATCCCCAGCATCAGTGAGTCACTAAGGGACAGTGGTTCTACCTCTTCACCGTGGATCGTTCCCCCTTTCATTCCTCTAAGACACTCTCTTGGGGAAGGTCTCTCCATCTATTATTCCAGCAATAGCTTCCCAGCTCGTTAGTCCTTTTTTGGCACCCATCCACCCACTCACCACTTTGCAGCTGGAGCAACATGCTAGATAACAAGTCAAATCACATTTAGTACTTTGCTGCTAAACTTTTTCAGGGGCTAAGACCTCCTGGATCAAGTTCAACACCTTTGCAAGCAAGGCCCTTGAGCACCTGGCCTCAAACTTCATTTCCTATGTTGTTCCCCAAACACACTGGATTCCAGCCACACAGAATCACTTGCCATCCCCAGAATACCCTGGGAGGTTTTTGGGCATCTGGGCCTGAGAAGCCTCCTGACTGCCCCTCCTTTCTTAGATTGGTGAGTTCCCATCATGCCTTTGTTATACCCAGATTTCAAGATCCCCAAAAGACCACACCAGGGAGCCAGCCAGTCCGATGCAAAAGCAGAGAGTCTTTCATACAAGCTCGCTGGGTCCCCCCCCCTGCTTCCATTACTGGATGCAAGAGAGAGCCCCAGAGTCCCAAGAGAACAAAGAATTTATAGGGCTTGGGGTGGGGGTGGGGGGCAGGGTGCAGCTAGGGTCTGGTTACACAAAGACGGGGGTGGGGGGGGGTGGGGGGTGGCTAGCATACTTTTGGCCTTGGGCTAGTCTCCCCCTCCCCCCCCCCCTTTCCCATTGGCCGAGATAAGGGCAGGCTGAGTAACTGATACATTCTGCGGCTTTTTCTTGGAAGAGGGGTTAAGGACACAGCTACCAGTCCTGTTCTGTCCTTTCACCTTGAATCCCTGATGTCTCCCCTGGGCACTGTCCTCTGTGCATCTCCATTCTCACTCCTCTTGGTCCCCTCAAAGCCAATGCAGGTACTCAAGTCAAACCAGCACCACTGTAGTCTACGGAGATCAACCCTTTTCCTGTTTGGTGTAGGCGAGGAAAACATTTCTCTTGACCCCCGTGGGGTTCCAGGCTAGGTCTGAAAGTTAAACTGACAAAGGCAGACTAAGAAGAGAAATTTTATAGAATTTTTACATGAACATGGCATCTTTACCAGAGAAGGAAGACTTAAAGAAGTGACCAGAGCAGAATGCTTTTGCAGGCATGCTTCAGAGAGATTGCGGGTTTGGTTCCAGACCACTATGGTAAAGTGAATATTGCAATAAAGTGAGTCATAATCTTTTTGCTGGTGGCACATCCCGCCTTCAATTTGTAAAAAATGCAACACTGTGAAGTGCAATAGAATTAAGAAAACAAAAAGGTCTGGGCTAGGGTCCTCCAACTAGGGCTAGGACTTCCTCATCTTCCTTAACTAGGAAGATAAGGGTTAGTTTAACAAGGTTTGGCAGAATCCCCTGGTGCCCTCTCTTGGCTGATAAGAGTCTGTCTCCAATAAACGGAAATTTATTTCTTGCCTTTAAGCCAGTGGTTCTCAACCTTGGCTGCACATTAGAATCCCCTGGGAATCTTTTTAAAATCCTGATTTCTGGGCCTCATCCTCCGGAAATTCTGTGTCTTTGTTATGGGGTGGGGCCACAACATTAGTAACAAAGAAACAGAATTTCCGGAAGATGAGGCCCAGAAATCAGGAGTTTAAAAAGATTCCCAGGGGATTCTAATGTGCAGCCAAGGTTGAGAACCACTGCTTTAAGCAGGAAAGGGGAAGCTTTTTCTGCATTTATTGCTTCTTAATTGCCTTCAGCTCAAGAAAATTTTCATGCCAAAGTGCTGTAGGCAGTTAGACAGACCTGAGCAGAGCATGGATGATGGGCCAGGTACAGAAGGTCATCCGCAGGAAAGCTACCCGGTGGGTAACAGTGGACAATCAATTGTAGGGTGGGACCTCGCCCCCAGGGCGACTTTTCTTCCCCAGCTGCTAGGGGCCGAGCAGATGGCTGTCAGGCTGTTTGGACCCCCTGACCTTTCCTCCCTAGAGGTAACATCTAGGCCTCTGTTGTATTTCAGCTCTAGGCCAGAGAAGCAACAATCAGCCATGGCTGACATCAGGACCAGCTGCATTGAATAAGACCTACTACCCTGGTGCCTGCCAATCAACCAGTGGAGACCACAACCCTGTAAGGACACACCTGGAAAACTGCTGAATATTCTGTTAAGATCTTTCGCTGGGGCCTCCCCTAAAATCTCTGCCCTTAAACCCTTAGGATGGAGGACCAAGTGTCCTCTCCCTTCCGGGAGCACGCCCCCTCCCCCCAATGTTACCATTAGCTTCCTCACTCCCAATCTCTAAGGGCCCTTCCTTTACCTCTAGAACTTGTTTGCTAAGCCCATTTCTTTTAGAAATTACTTTTCCTACCTCTGTAACTTACCCAATAAATTGCTATTACAGTTTGGGTCTTGCTTTGAATTCTTTCTTAGCCAGAACCCAAGTACCAAGGTTGCTGAACCCAGGTTTGGTCTGATCCCACAGGGCAGACACCTGGTGCCGTTCCCGCAGCCTACAACAAAAGAGGCATACAAATTTGGGGTGACATAATCAGGTTTCCTTCACAGGCTACCTTGTAGCCACAGAGTCCACACACCCAAACATGAAAGTTGTAGACACAGTTCCATTCACTCCTACAAATCTGGAGCCCAGAACAGGCCCAACATTTCGTCTCAGTGTCTAGAGCAGTGATGGCGAACCTTTTGAGCTCGGCGTGTCAGCATTTTGAAAAACCCTAACTTAACTCTGGTGCCGTGTCACATATAGAAATTTTTTGATATTTGCAACCATAGTAAAACAAAGACTTATATTTTTGATATCTGTTCTATATATTTAAATGCCATTTAACAAAGAAAAATCAAACAAAAAAATGAGTTCGCATGTCACCTCTGACACGCGTGTCATAGGTTCGCCATCACTGCTCTAGGGCATTAGCTATGCCCACATCCCATCCATACTGAGCCTCTTGGACCACAATAACCATTTTCAAGAAGCTGAGAATCAAAACCCTCTCTCTCCTCACCCCCCCAGTTTACTGTCTACATGAACATATCCAGACTATTCCACCACCCTCATTAGAATAACTTCACTTGTTCAGAGACTCTTACCCTGGAAAAGCAAACTTGCAAATCTTTGTTTCATTGTAGAAATTTCTGGAAAGTCTCATCAAGTTATCGGTGGACAGCTGACATTCCTAGACTTGGCTTACTTATGTGTCCACCAACCCTAAACAGCTACAGCATGATCCTTACCCAACCCGAATCCCTCTCCCAACATGAAAAGATCTGCTGTAAACCAGACCTCAAACTCTTGCCAAATCACACCTTGCCCTTCCCTTATGGAGACTCAGGCTTCCTTATGGTCGTAGGCAATACGCTCCGTTTTGCCTTACTAACAGGGGGTTTGGCCAGCTAGCATTCAACAAGGCTTTGTGCCCCCCAGAACTCTCCAGCCTGACTAAGGAAGATTGTTAGTTTGCATTCAAAGGGAGTTTTGTTCTCTCACCAACTTAGACAAGGAAGAAGTTCTGTATCTTCAGATGCTGACAATCGTGTACTGCGAAAAACTTGACCAGGCACGGAGATAATACTTGGCTCTAGATCAAAATCGCCTTTGGCGTCTTCCTGCAGATGTAAACACGCTGAGGCGGTGCCTTCTTAGAAGTGGCCAGCAGAGGGTGCTCTTGAGAAAGAAGAGTTAGTTGGAAGCTTCTTCTTGTCAGGGACTGGAAAATTCCCACACAGGAGGCACCACTTAATTTTAATTATTGTAATTAATGGTAAAGGCAAGCGGAGCTTCCACAGGACATAAACCAGAACAGCCACAGGGTGACAGAGGTGCCAACAATGGGAAGCCCGGCGGAGAACCTGCCCAAAGTGGTGCTCAGAGGAGGATTTCAAACCTCTAGTGGGTTTTGCCTTTTTACCAAGACTCCTGCAATCACAGAATTTCCCCCAAGTAATTCTGAAACCTGACACATTTAGGTCGTGCCATCCCGAAGTCCTTTAGAATGACTTGTTCTGGGGCTCCTGAGAAATTATTCTTAACATTCACGTAGAAAGTCACTCTAAGCCAGGAGTTGGCAATTATTTTCTGGTAATAATAGATATTTTCACTCTTGCAAGCCACACAGTTTCTGTCACAACTTCTCACCTCTGCCCTCGTAGCTTGAAATCAGGCTCAGGAAACACAAAACGAACAGGTGTGGCTGTAGTCAAATGAAACTTCACATATAGACCCTGGAATTTGAATTGCATATAATTTTCACAAGTCACAAAACATCATTTGTCTTCCTTTCCTCCCGCCCCCCTCAATCCTTTAAAAATATATAATTCACTTTCAGCTCATAAGCTATACAAAACCAGTTGGATTTGGCCCATGGCCTGTGATTTGCCAACTCCTGCTCAAGAAAGATGAAGGAACCAAAACATCTCTTGGAGGTCCTACTATATCTATTATTGAGCAGAGAGCAGTTAAAAATTTTTGGACTGAGTTTGGGGTTAATTAAAACTCATGATTCTCAAGGGTCAACATAATGAATGCTCTTTCTGGTGTGAATATTGACTGCAAAATGCATGCTTTGCCCGAGAAGCTCTGCTGGATCAGCACTGAACTAGGGGAAGCGTGAATGTGGCCAGTTACACGAGGGTGTGAACCCAGAGTCCTACTGATTGAGAGCTTGGGTATGTCTGGGACTTAGCTTCTCCAGCTTCTCTTTCCTCATCTGCAAAATGAGGAGGTAACATTTGCTATAGGATGGGGCTTTAGGGAGGATGTCAAGAACCTGAAACATACTAGGCATTAAATAGGTGGTAGCTTTTATTACCCAAAAGATAGAGATGAACCCTGAGAAATACCTCATCTATGTATGAGAAAAGGGGTACACTCCAACTTTAGTAATCGGTTATTTGGTATCTTAGTCTATTTGGGCTGCTCTTATAGAGTAGCATAGACTGGATGAATTACAAGCAGCAGAAATTTATTTTTCACTTTATTTATTTTTCAATTTATTTAGTTCTGGAGGCTGGGAAGTCCAAGATCAAGGCATCAGCAGATTTTATGTCTAGTGAGGGGCTACTTCCTGGTCCATAAATGACTGTCATTTTGCTGTGTCCTCACATGGTGGAAGGGATGAAGGATTTATTTGGGGTCTCTTTTATAAGGGCACTAATTCCATTCATGAGGGCCCCATCCTCATGATCTAATCAACTCCCAAAGTTTCCACCTCTAAATACTATCAAATTGAGGGGTAGGATTTTGACATATGACTGTTATTGGGATACAAACATCCTTTAATATAGTAATAGACTGGATTGTAAGATCCTTGAGAGCAGGGTACACACCAAGTTCCTGTTTTTCTGACTCACTTAGCTTAGCTTGGTGCCTGTCACCTAAGGGAATCTCAATTGTAGAGAAAAACCTGTGCTTTAAGGGGAAGCTATGCATTGCTCAGAGCACACTCCTCCAAGTTACCTGATCCCAATTCCATGGGGGCTCTGCGCCTTTCCTTGCCTTTGAGTGACTTTATGAATCTGTGAGTTGTAGATAACTGATACAGTGTGGAGTAGTTCGTGTGTGTGTGTGTGTGTGTATTTAATATTTTTCTTGATTCCAGAGAGGAAGGGAGAGGGAGAGAGAGATAATAACATCAACGATGAGAGAGAAATCATTGATGGCTGTCTCCTGCACGCCCCCCACTGGGGATGGAGCCCACAACCCAGGAGTGTGCCCTGATGGGGACTCGAACTGTGACCTCCTGATTCATAGGTTGACACTCAACCATTGAGCCTCGCTGGCCGGGGCATGAAGTAGTTCTTGCTTTAGTCATGCAATTAAGTTCTGTCTAATGGAGGTTCCATGCATTCTCTCCCCTTTTGTGAAGGAAGCCAGTGTTGCATCCCTTTGCAAATTCATTCCATTGTTCCCGATGTAAAAATGTGTCTGATTTTAGACTTGTGATTTGAACCAGTTATAACATCTGCCTGGTTTCCTTATTAATAGTGAGTTAAATAAAATCATTGACATGTGTTCATTTTACACCTGTAGGAGAGTCAAGATTTTACTCCTGTGGAAAATTTTCTCTTAACATGCTTTTTAACTGTGGAATTATATTCAGGAATGTTTTCCTAGAAAACACTTGAACAGCATCCAAGGTGACAACCTAAAACATTTCTGTCTTGCCCTCTTGAGTCATCTTCTCTTACTGCTGTGTCACTAAATAGCTATGCTATTTGGAATGACACTTTTTCCCATCTGCAAAATAGGGGGTGGAACTAGAAAACTGTCTCTAAGGCAGCTGTTCTCAAACTTTATGATCTAAGGACCTTTTCCCACTTTTAAAATTATTGAAAATCCACACAAATTATTAAGATGTTGGTTCATGTGGGAAATATCTATTGCTATTTACCATATTAGAAATGAAAACTAAGATTTAAAAAAATACGCATTTTTAAATTCACTGAAAATAACTACAACAAACCCATTACATGTTAACATAACTAACATATTTTTATGAAATATATATTTTCTCAAACAAAAAAAGATAGTGAGAAAAGTGGTACTGTTTTCTATTTTTGCAATTCTTTTTAATGATTGGCTTACTGGAAGGCTGCCGGATTCTCATATGTGCATTTGCATTCATCTGTTGTGACATCAATATCATTTAACCTCCAAAAGCTCCACTGTACACTCATAAGAACATGAGAGTAGAAAAGGTAAATAACATAGTAAATTATAAAAATAGTGATCTATCAGGACCCACTCCCTCCCCCCAAAAAAGGATCTCAGGGACCCTCAAGACTTCCTGAAACACCCTGAGAACTGCTAAGTAAACCAAGATATGCTGCAGGTGGGAGCTGTCATTTCTCATGATGAGACATGCCACAGCCTGTGTGATTGACCATGACCTCTGGCCATTTGTTGTGATCAACCATGACCTCATTCTGACCCTTTTTCCGAGTGCCTGTTTGCCTTCTCAAGCACTCTGAACAGTACGCTTTTCCTCCTGAGTGTGGTATGCGCGTGCAGTGGAATCTGAGCTGGGATTCTGTGTGACAGGCTGGAGTGGATACTGCACAGTGCTGGGGACAGGAAATGGGATGGGGGTGGGGGAAGGAAGTGAGCGCCATTCTTATCGATTCCCAGAGAGGCTCAGGGTAAGACCTCAAAGCTGCCTTGGCAGGGCCTTTGTCCTGAGATTCTTCCTGATCCTTTTCTCTAATGGAATCCTCCATTGCCACTCAGACCCCGCTTCTGACCCTGGGGGGTCCCTGAGCTCTGAGATGACAGAGCAGGTGCTGGAACAGTTGTTGGAAAGGGAAGAAACTTTCCTTTCCCAAAGTCCTGAAGGAAAAATAATTCTAGACCATCCATGAAGAATTACCCTTCTTTTAAAATATTTGTTATTGATTTCAGAGAGGAAGGGAGGGGGAGAGAGAGAGAAACATCAATGATGAGAGAGAATCATCACTTGGCTGCCTCCTGCACAACCCCTATTGGGATCGAGCCCAAAACCCAGGCATGTGCCCTGACCAGGAATCGAACCATGACCTCCTGGTTCGTAGGTTGAGGCTCAACCACTGAGCACACCAGCTGGGCTAAAATCACCCTTCTTGAATTTCTTTGGACTGTTTCCTAGATACCAGGTGATGTGCCCTGTGCAAAGTACCAGGCGACTACAGTGAACAAAAGGTAAATATTAACAAGGAGTTCACTGATTTGTTCATTCCAGAGAAGCAATTCAGAGGTTTGAAGTTTTAACAAACAATCTGCTTATCTATATACTAGTATACAAAAGGCTAATATGCAAAGTGTCCCCTTGGGAGTTCGACTGGGAGTTCCATTGCTCGTTATGACATGCGCTGACCACCAGGGGGTGGCATGGAATGAAGGAAGGCCCCAGCAGGCAGCCCGCAGCTGGCCGGCAGCCGAGGCTCTGTCCAGCAGCTGGGAGGCCCCAATCGGCCCTGATCTCTGGCCAGGCCTAGGAACCCTTCCCGGGCACAATTTTGTGCACGCAGGCCTCTAGTCTATAAATAAGTACAGCTTCAAAACTTTTCCTATAGCCTCCCTCTTCCCTGCTTGCATTCACATTTACTATAAGATAGTAGTTAAGAGTTAAATCTTTAGAATCAAGACACAGCTAGGTACATATCCTTGATCTCCCACTTAGTATCAATGGGAAATTGGGGAAAGGCCTGTTTAAATCTCAAATTCTTCAGTTGTAAAATGGGCTTGAATTAGCTTGAGTCTCCCCCAATGCAGAGCCCAAGTCAAGGACTTGGGGCAGGTGGTGAGGGTTATCCCAGAAAGCAGAGATGTAGGAAGAAAGAAAATGATACAGATGAAGAGGAAAGACCAATATGGTGAATTATTGGGCTGGTTACTATTCTGGATAATTGAGGCTCAATCCCTCCATAACCTCTGAAAAACCATATAAAATATATTCCTGAATTATCCTCTCAAGGTAGGTGCCAGAGACATTTGTCCCTCCTTGTCTGAGGAGTGCCCCAGGGCACTAATTTCCCCAGGGCGAAGAATGAGCTTGTACAGAAGTCTCCATGCAGCTGTGGCTGACGTTAGAAATGGGTCACCTGATGTGACATGAGACACAGTACCTGCTACGTGAGATAAATAATACCCATATTATAGAGGTATTGTGAGCATTCACTGAAATATTTGTAAAAGGTTTAGCATTGTGCCTGGCACATGGTTAAGTACTAATAAATGTTTACTTTATTGTTGCTGCTACTGCTGTTATTATTATTATCATCATGATTATTATCATTGCACTTTCTTGAATGAGAGACAGGGGAACATTTTTGGAATGATACATAACCCACAGCCTGTCTCTTCCATGCCACAGCCTGTATGATTGACCATGGACTCTGGCCATTTGTTGTGATTATTATAGACTAGAGGCCCGGTGCATGAAATTTGTGCACGGGGGTGGGGTGTGGGGATCCCTCAGCGGCCTGCACCCTCTCGCAGTCTGGGACCCCTCACTCCTTACCGCCCACTTGCTCGCTGCTCCTTAGTGCTGCTGTGGAGGTGGGAGAGGCTCCCGCCACCACCACTGTGCTTGCCAGCTGTGAGCCCGGCTTCTGGCTGAGCAGTGCTCCCCCTGTGGGAGTGCACTGACCACCAGGGGGCAGCTCCTGCATTAAGCGTCTGCCCCCTGGTGGTCAGTGCACATCATAGCAACTGGTTGTTCTGGTCATTCCACTGTAATGGTTGCTTAGGCTTTTATTATATAGATTAGAGGCTCGGTGCACGAAATTTGTGCATGGGCAGGGTCCCTCCGCCTGGCTGGCGATCAGGGCTGATCGGTGCCTTCTGGCTGCTGGCTGGGGCCTTCCTTCATTCCGCACTGCCCCCTGGTGGTCAGCGCATGTCATAGCAAGCAATTGAACTCCCAGCCTCCTGGTCAAACTCCCAAGAGGACAATTTGCATATTAGCCTTTTATATATGTAGATCATTATAGTACTTTTACTTTCTGTGTGTGTGTGTGTGTGTGTGTGTATGTGTGTGTTAAAATTTGGTCACAAGGAAAAGTCATATTTGGTCAGTTGTATGGGGTGTAAAAATGGTTGATAACCATTGCTTGGGAATAGCACGGTCCAATAGAATTTCCTGCAATGATGAAAGTAGTCTATCGCTGTCTGATATCGTAGTCACTAGCTTCATGGGCTAACTGGGTACTTGAAATATGGCTAGTGTGGCTGAGGAAATCAGTTTTAATTTTAATCAACTCTAATTAATTTGTGTCTCAATGCAAATAGCCACATGAAGACACAGTGGAGGACAGTTAGAGATGGTGTTCCCAGTGAAACACCATGGTGAGAGGAAAGGACCCTTTTCCTGGGCTAAGATTAAGGCAATGTGGCCAGTGCTATATTTCATCTAGACCTAAGCCTACCAGATCTCACTCCTGGTTGGAGAGTGGTGGTATCACTGAGGCCAAGGGCTGCTGGCTGAGAAGCATAAAGTTGTGGGGACACAAAACTGGTACCTGCTGGGGGAGGAGAGGCCTCAAGCTCCCCAAGGCTTGGCCCATTGTTCTGTGCACAGAGCGACTGCTAACTGTTGTGCCAGAGGGCTGGCCTTGCAAGCCCACAAGTTCAGCTTTTACTAGTTACGCCTCTGCCTTGCCCCATTTCTCTGCAGGCATTTGTCCTGTGCTCACGATCCATGAGCAATCATTGCTGAGTACTTACTGTGTTCCCAAGTGCTATGCTGGCCACCAAGGAAGATGAAAGAGAGCCCTGTCCAACTGATGTTCTCCACTCCCTAGAAGATTATAGTGAGACACAAGGTTCTCATATAATGAGCCATTAACTTCAACAGCACCTTCTCCGGTTGGCAATGCACCTGTGTCCTCCAGCGAGCTTCTCGCTGGTAATTGACAATTTACTTGTCTACTGCTCCACGAAGTCAGGGACCTCAAACACCATCAAATACTAAACTGAGGCTGATAACAAGGGAACAGGAGTTAAGAGAGGAAAGAGATCATATTCCCTGAAGTCATTCAGAGGCAACATGGAATTCAGACTAGGCCTTGAGAAATGGGCAAGATTTATCTATGCAAGGAGTTGAGCAATGGCATTCCAGCAGGGTAACATCACAAGCAAAGGCATGCAGGAAGGATTATAAATGTTATACTAACAGGAGGCAAGATGAATCAGAAGAGAGTTTAGAAAACAAGGTAGGATGAGCAGGGTGGGCCTCGACAGCCAGGTGTTTGAGGGGGGACCCATGTTATGGGGTGATAAGAGCAGAATGAGCCAGACTCTCTGTGCCTCTGAGTGTAGTGAAACCTGAGTTTACATCAGCGGGTCTGGCCAGATGTGTTTGGCACCACTTGTTTTTGCCTTTAACCTTTGATCTCTCCTCCCCCAATAGGAGCAGTTCAATGTCCTGAGACCCACCAGTGGGCTGGTGTGGCACAGTGACCTTACTTCAATGCCTAGGTCCAGGGATAGATGGGCATGCGTCTTAGGAAGCGTTTCACAGTCACAGATACAGTCCGGGACTTTTGCCGGAGCTGTTATCTTTCTTCTTTGATTGTTAAATCAGTGAGATGTCAGACTGAGGCTGCTGACTCTATCCTGATGCTGCAGGGAAAGAGTGTGTCTGAGAATTAAACCAGCACAGAGGAAAGCAGAGCCAAGGACTGAGAGAGACACCTGAGGACATCACCTGAGCACCTGGATCCAGCTGAGCCTGAAGTCGCACCTATTTCAGAGCTCATCAGTCATTAGCCAGTTTCAGTTAGTTTCCTGCCACTTGCCACCAACAGGGTCCTGATTATGGTAAGTGGGGTGGCTTAGAGTGGAGGAGAGGAGAGTGAGAGTGGCCACACCAGCCGGTTGTGGCTGGAACTCAGACATGAGGCTTTGAGGGTCTCAATCAGGGGCCATGGAGGTAAAAAAAAAAAGGTGAGTCAAGAGTTGAGAAGGCACTATCTATCTGTCCCTCTCTTTGAAAGCTATACAAGCGGTGTGTACCGTTTCTTCATCATCTCTTCCTTCATGGGGCCCTTGCTCTTCCATTTGGTTTTGAGGCAAGTGAATCTGATATTCTTATCCCCATTTTATAGCATGAGGAGGTTAAAGAACTTGCCTCAGGTCACAAGAGAACTCTCGGGTATGACTCTGACTGTCTAGCTCCTGCTAGAGGAGCTCTTGTTTGCTTGTGTATGGTAGGGACTGAAGTCACCAGGCACGATCTTTCTGTCCCCTCAGAGGGAAATGTATCCCCCCGCCCCACACACTTCTCTCATGGACACAGAGAAACAGTAGGCATTCTTACCGAGGAAAGGCCTGGGAGCCCGTGACCCCCTTCATTAAAAATAAACTCTGCTTGAGTCTCCTGGTTCTAAATAGAAGAAATGTAGATTTGGGGCAGAACCGAAGGGAAAGGGATTTCCCTTGGCAACTTATTTGCAATTTGTGGATTGGAGCTGACCCAGCTCCAATTCCCACGTCATTGTGAGCGCTGAAATGCGATCTAAAGCTTATTAAAGAACCAGAGCTGGAGGCAATCCCCCCAGGGGGCTCAACCGAACAGGAGCAGAGTGAAACCCACCAGCTTCCTCCTCAGTGTCTCATGTCCAGGCGCTGCCCACATTCTCCTCCGTGGTTACATGTTCGCTCCCAGGCGCCACTCCTCGCGCTGTAGGAGTTAGAGCAAGCATATTCAAATTGGCTGTCTTTCCTTGGATGTTAGGAAAAGCTACCTAGTACAGTTCACCCTTGAACAACAGGGGTTTCAACTGCAAAGATCTATGTGGGTTTTTCCCCCCCAATAAATATGTGCAGTATTTTCTGTTCCTTATGATTTTCTTAATAACATTCCTTCCACCCCCTGGCAATGGGCAAGGAGACACCTGATTGGTGGTGTTGCTCTTATATCAGTCAGGGGCAAAGCAGATGCACAGTCCTTAGTTCATCCTAGCTTGATGCCTGTGTCCGGGGCCAGAGCTGCTTCATGCCTGAGGCACATAAAAAAACAACAACATTCCTTCCACCCCCCCCCCCGCCCCCCACGCTTACTTTATTGTAAGAATACAGTATATAATACATATAACATACAAAATATGTGTTAGTTGATTGTTTATGTTATTGATAAGACTTCTAGCCAACAGTAGGCTATTAGTAGTTAAGTTTTGGGGGAATGCAAAGTTATATGTAGATTTTGACTGCATGGGGTGGGGGGGTGGTCAGCACGTCTAACCCCTGTATTGTTCCAGGGTCAATCATAAATAGCTAATGGAGAACAGCACTTTCTGGTCTTTTTATATGTTTTTATTGATTTGAGAGAGAGAGGAAGGAAGAGGAAGGGAGAGGGAGAAAGAGAGAGAAACATGGATGTGAGAGAGAAACATCCATTGGCTGCCTCCTGCATGCCCCCTACTGGGAATCGAGCCCACAACCCAGGCATGTGTCCTGACTGGGGAATCAAACTGCAAGGGACAATGCGCAACCAACTGAGCCACACTGGCCAGGGCTTTTTTTTTTTTTTTTAAGAAAAATCCCCATGTGGCATACCTTCAGCCTGTTAGAGTAGGAATGCAGCTCATCTGTCTTCATGGTCTAGCCCAGTGGTTCTCAACCTGTGGGTCGCGACCCCTTTGGCGGTCGAATGACCCTTTCACAGGGGTCGCCTAGACCATCCTGCGTATCAGATATTTACATTACGATTCATAACAGCAGCAACATTACAGTTATGAAGTAGCAACGAAAATTATTTTATGGTTGGGTCACAACATGAGGAACTGTACTTAAAGGGCCAGAAGGTTGAGAACCACTGGTCTAGCCCAGTGGTCGGCAAACTGCGGGTTGGCAAATCACGGCTCGTGAGCCACATGCGGCTCTTTGGCCCCTTCAGTGTGACTCTCCCACAAAATACCGACTTCTGCCACGAAGTTTCAATCGCACTGTATGTGCGCGCCTGCACGTGGTATTTTGTGGAAGAGCCACATAGAAGGGGCCAAAGAGCCGCATGTGGCTCGCGAGCCGTGGTTTACCAACCATGGGTCCAGCCTATCAGAGCCCTGATGCATCCCCATCCCCTTCCTCTATGCCCATGCCCTGTACCTGAGATGTACAGGGAGAAAGGCTTGTAAAGAGCCTCATGTGTGTTTTTTGTTCCTTAGGGCACCTCTACTAACAAAACCCTAAAGAAAATCAGTGAATTCTCATTTCCACATTCACTTTATGTGTCATTATCCTTCTCAAATTAACCGATGGGCGAGGTGGTTCATAGGCCTTTGCAATAAAATTGACTGCATTTGAATTGAGTCTGAAAATTCCATTTATTAAAACAAATAAATGGTCCATGTTGGATGAAAATGTACACATCGCATTCAGGTTTCCCTGCTTTAACATTTCTGTATTTCCCTCTCGTTGAAAGACACACTTCCATGGATCTTATGTAGGAAAAATGTGAACAATTTTTAGGCTGGGAAAACATTGATGTATATTCACAATGTAACAATTCACCATTGCCAGGAGCAGCTAGAAGCAAATATTTTTTAAAAGAGAGAGAGTACAAATATTCCTTAAGACAGCATGCTGATTTCTCAAAATTCTATTTGTGAATGAGTGTATGAAGAAATGGTTTAAAAATTTTCCTTGGTAAGCACTCTCTTTCAAATATTGTTAGCAAATTAGCCTCTGATCAAAGTACTTATTTACAACCTCTGATTTAAATAAAATAGTATTTGGTTTAAAATGGAAAGAAATGAAACTGGAGTTAATATTGAGAATGATGCAATTTTTCTTTTTTTTTTTTTTTACTAAATATGAGGGTTATTGTTACTGGCTAACTAATTCTATGGCAGATTTCATTACTATCCAATACATTAGACACAGAAATTAGGACCTTTAATAATTAAACTAAGTTTCCCCTTCAGATAAAATTATGCTGGTGAAAATGATTGTTGAATTTCTAAAAGAATTAAAGCTCTTCAGAGGCATGAGTAATAAAAAAAAGCTTCCCCCCCCTTAATAAGTAAAACTATCAATAAGCCAAAACTCATATAAAAACTCTGGTATTATAATTCCATGCTGTGGGACGCGCCATTATGAAAAAGCCAACACGCTTTCCTTAAACTTAGATGGGCTGTGTATTTGCTGCCTTCTCTCTCCTTTCGGAACCAAGGTCACATGAAGTTTGGAACTTCCTTTACTTTGAATTCCCAGAGCTGTGTTGTGGTGCTTCCTAGAGTTTTCATTCCATTTTCATTGCTCCAAAGATCTAGATTTACGTGAAAATATCAATAGTCCTTCTGAGAAAAATAAATGGTGTGGATTATGAAAACCATCAGGGTCTCATAAGGATGCCATCCCCAGCAAAGAGTGCTTATTCACACTTGTTTTTATGTGACTACATATTCAGTTCATGTTTTGATTCATATTACAAATGGATATGGTTTTCGCTGATTCCACAGTATTACTCAGCTAATGGTACAACAATGCAGTTGAATACATACTCCGCCAGGGTTTTTCTCCTCTAAATCTTCATCTGTGTCCTACTGACTATAACAAAATCCCAAAGCTTGAACAGAACAGAAGGATCTGGTTACAGAAGTGCATTCATTCCTTTCACAAATATTTCTGTTTTCTCTTTGCCCACTGCAGGTGTGAGCTTTAATTGGATGCATTTATGCTTTTACCAGCGTGCCCATAAAAAGGAACTAAGGGAAATATTTACCAAGTCTGTTTCAAAATCTGTCCTTGGCGTAGTAAGTCTTTTTATCTTCTCTTTTCCTTCCTCTCCACCCTTCTTTGTTTTTTAATGGGGGTAAGGAAAGAGAGCAGAATACAGTTCATTTGGAAGTGGTCTTTTGGGTTTCTGAAGCAAGCAAGAAGATGTAAGAGAGGCTCTCTTTAGTCTGGAGATGGCACAGAAAAAAAAGTGATAAAGGCTTCCAGGGCCTCCCATTACCGATGGAGGCCAGAGCTGCCATGAAAAGTCATGTTCAACGCCACCTCTTGGGATGAGAGGGCTCTAGCTGCAAGGAAGTGGTAAATAAATACTGAGAGACTCTAACAAACAAGATGGAGAACAGAAACAAAGAAAAGATTCTAGTGAGAAAAAAAAAATAGGCGAGTGGCACCCAAAGACCATCTCAGTGGAAAAAGAAGCCAGGCCCTCCCTGGTGGAGGTGGCTGCTGAGGCCACACCCGCCCCTTCTCCCAGGAGGGCAAACAGCAGGGATCCTGAGAATGGGTTTTCTCTGGTGCCATGGGGTCATTTCTCCTGATACTTGAAAAAAAGAGGGGGGCAGGTTTTTCTTAAGAGCACAGAAGGAGTTCTTTTAATCTAGAATTTCTGAGATTCAGGGAAAGAAGGAATTTACTCTTACTCTATGGCAAACGCACCTCCCAACCATGTTGGATTCTTACCTCTCCTGCTTTGGGTTCTGGAAATTGTGTTGGAGAGGCGTTTACACTGAGAGGAAAACTAGGAGGTGTTTTAGGCATGGCTAAGGTGCTAAAGTAATCTCAATTTTCAAGATACTGAGTTTTTCTCCTTCCCAGCTTCTTTTCTCGCTCATTCCTTTTCCAAACGTTAGAGAAAAACAACAAAACTTCTGAATGGATGTTAACACGGACATTTTCATGCAATATTACTCAAAAATTGTCACAAATATATGAAAGCACCAGTCACAACACATGATTTACTTTAACTTGCAGAATCAAAGCTATCATGTACAAATGTTAGGAATAGTGATACGAGAACACAGACAGCCGGCCTTGTTTTTGTTATCGCCATGAGGATAAACCACGGGGAATATCTCCCTGTACATTCTTGGAGTTCAGTCTCCCAGACAAGTCCAGCCTTACCTCTGTCCTACTCTAATGGGAGGGTTGAGAGGGAGGGTCAGGGAGAAAGAGGAAAGGAAACGGAAGGCACACAGACTAGACATCAACGCCATTAAACCGAACCTCGGTTACACCGGACAACTCAGCTGATCAAAGGGTATCTAAAGGCCATATTCATTCCAAGAAGGTCATACGTATCTTCGCTCAGTTCAGCTATCTGTTTGATTTTTTTTTTTGATTTTTTAAAATATGAAGCAGAAATAGAACATTTTGGGAGGGACAGCAGGAAAGAAATGACGCGGATTTTAAATTTACACAGTCCCCTCCTCCAGGCAGTTCTGCAGACATCAGAGCTCTTAACTCAGGGTGTGGATTGGCTTTCATTGTCAAAAAGGGGACCAGTTCTTTAAACATGCATAGCCTGGAGTTTCCGGGGTGGTTCTCCTCCCTCTATTTAAATGCTGTGGGCTGGAAAGGTGCCCACTTTGCTAAAAACTCTACATCAGTGTCCCAGGAGCCCCAGGGCCCTTCAGGTTCCTTATGGAGACTTAAAGGATGGCGCAGAAAAACTTCTTCTCCCGGAATGGGTTCTCGGAAGCCGGAACAGGAGTCAGGAGGGGGTCTTCCTTGGCATGAGCTTCACAGTAGGCCATCAAGTCTGCAGCTGCCTTGGATACCTGGAAAGGAAGACAACAAGCGAAACTTCAGAGGAGGCATGGATGCAGGTGCAGCCCGTCAAGGCCCAGGCTTTGCTGTCCAACTCCCCTCAAGAATTCAGGTTCAAATCCTAACTCCACCACTTACTAGCTCAAGTGAAAGTGAAGCAAGATACTCAACCTCCAGAAGCCTCTGTTTCCCACCTGCGGAGAAGGGAGTTGGTGATCTTGACCTCACAGGATTGTTGCAAGCAGGTCCAGGACAAGGGTGCAGGGGATAAGGCACTTAGGGCACAACATTGAAGGAGACGCTCGGGGTCAAGGTCATGCAAGTCTCAACTCTGCATTTGTACAGCCCTGAGAGTGAGTTATCCAACTTATTGGCATTTGATTTTTTATAGTATTCTCTTACGATTCTTTTTACGTGGTATTTGTGTGGAATCAGTTGTCTCTTCTTTCGTTTCAGATTTTACTCATTTGAGTCTTTCCTCTTATTTATTTGTCTGGCTAAAGGTTTGTCAATTTTGTTTATCTTTTCAAAAAAACCAGCTCTTAGTTTCACTGATCTTTTTTCTATTGTTTTTCTGGATTCCATTTCATTTATTTCTGCTCTAATCTTTGTTTTTTCCTTCCTTTTTGCTAATTTTGTGTGTAATCTGTGTTTTTTCTTAATCCTTACTTGAGGATATGTCTTTATCAATTTTTTTTAAGAGAGAGAGAGAGAAAAATGAACCCGCAACCTAGTTATGTTCCCTGAGACTCGAACCTGCGGCCTTTTGGTGTACAGGACGATGCTCCAACCAACTGAGCCACCCTGGCCAGGGCTATGTAAAGTTAGGTTATTTTAGTTCTTTTTTCCCCTAATGTAGGCATTTATCACTGTAAACTTTCCTCTTAGAACTGTTTTTGCTGCCTCCCATTAGTTTTGGTATGTTGTGTTTCCATTTTTTGGTTTGTTTCAAGATACTTTTTAATTTCCCTTTTTATTTCTTCTTGATGCATTGGAGGGTTGTTAGGAGTGTGTTGTTTAATTTCCACACAGTTGTGAATTTTTCAGTTTTCCCTCCTGTTATTGATTTCTAGTTTCATACCATTATGGTTGGAAAAGATTCTTGGTATGATTTCCATCTTCTTACATTTGCTAAAACTTGTTTTGTCACCTGTTATTGAACTTATCCTGGAAAACGTTCCCTGTGCACTTGAGAAGAATGTCTGTTCTTCTGCTGTTGGATTAAATATTCTGTATACATTTGTTAGGTTCATTTGGTCAAATATGAAGTTCGAGTCCAACATTTGCTCTAATTTTCTGTCTGGAAGATCTATCCATAGTTAAAAGTGGGGTATTGAAGTCCCACTATTATTGTATTGTTGTCTATTTCTCCCTTCAGGTCTATTAAAATTTGCTTAATATATTTAGGTGCTTCAGTATTAGGTTCATACATATTTATGATTGTTATATCCTCTTGATGAGTTGACCCCTTTATCATTATATAATGACCCTCTTTGTCTCTTGTTATAGTTTTTGGCTCAAACATCACTTTTTAATTGGCATTACATTGCTTATAAAATATTTTTATTGTGCTTCTATTTTGTTCCAGACATTGACTTAAGTTTTCTCTTTTGATCTACACAATAATCTGAGGTAGAAACTGTTATCCTCCTTTTATAAATGAAAAATTGAAGCTCAGCACATTGCATGGGTTATTCAATGTCATATAGCAAAGTGCACAGCAGAAGAAGAACTTGAACCCTTATTGTTTGCCATCCACAAACAAACTACTCAACTGCAGGGTTAGTTCTAAAGGTTGATTAAAATTCTTTGCACATCTTTATGAAATGCTACTATGACAGAATGAAAGGAAACATGCTGTTCTTGTCTTAGCTCCTCTAAATGAAAGCAAAGAACAGACTTTCAGAATCTTGATTACTTTTTTTGTGTGCCTTTTACTGTCTGAGCCATAGTCATTATTACACCAAACAGGAGCTTAGCTAGAAGCAGCAGAAACTGGACAAAATCGAAGGAGATGCTCATGGTCAAGGTCATGCAAGTAATATGTAAAACTCATTTGTTAAGAAGAGACCCAGCACCATCATTACTTGTTTGCAATTCTCACACACAAATATGTGGCAGAAACTCTCAAAATCTTGTTATGAAACAAAGTGCCATTCTGGGCAAGATTCATAGCTTAGGGTTGCTCATCTCTTGTATTTGAACATTTGAATGATTTCCTTCTCAAAATATATTTTGTGTTTTATCTTGTTTCCTCAACTAGATTGCAATCTCCTGTGGGTGATAGTCCAAAACAATGTCAAAATTCTAGCAGTAATTAGGATAATTGCTAATATCTATCTGCCCTTGTTATGTGTCAGAACTGTGAGAACCACTTTACCTATAGTATCTCATTTAATCCCTACAACATATTTTCTAAAAAATATTCTGATGAACCATATTTCAATATAATTAGTTTCATTTGTAATTTGAAAACATTAATCTGAGAAGGGGACCATATTCTCCAACAGGCAACCCAACAGGTTTAGGGCACAAAAAATGTTTAAGAATTTTAACTGTGCCAGGAATAGTATTCTCTATATGCAGCTAGAAAGACATTTAAAATATATAAATTGGCTCCTATCATTCCCTCTTTAAAACTTTCAATAGCTTCCCATTGTACTTTGTAGAAAACTAGAACATCATAACACAACCTGTGGGTCCCGCCTGCTTTGGGCCTACCCAGTGCTCCAATTCCACGTGTGGCATTCTTCCCTCCTCGCACAGGTCTCCTCTAATTTCACATGATCTCCAAGTTCTTCTCTGCCTCAGCTCCACACATACAATTCCCTGAAACATTCTTCCCATCGCCTCAACAGGCTGGCTCTCTCTCTTCCTGCAGGGGGCAGCTGAAATATTGCCTTTGTGGAGTCTTTACTGAACACTTCACCCAAGAATGACTTTCCTCATTATTCTCTCTCAAAGCACCCCATTCTTTTCCTTCATAGAACATCACTTACCACAGTATATAATTATAATCATGCTTGTTTATTTTCTTTTTAATATATCTCTTTCCCTTTAAGCACGATGCTCTATGAAGGCAGGAACTGTCTGCCTTATTCACCACTGTGTAATTGGTGCCTGGCATGTTGTCGACACTCAAATAATTGCTGAAAGAGTTCTCAAATGTAATCTTATTCAACAAATGTTTCATTCAAATAATATTTACTGAGTACGTAATATGCCAGACACAGTTCTGGGGGCTTGGGATTAGGGAATGAAATTCACAAAGATTCCTGTCTTTGGGGAACTTATGCAGTATTGCAGACTTCCAATTCTGATTCTGATAGAGTCACAGAGACCAATTCAACCTTTCTGCTTAAATGTAAAGATATGACAAAATATATGAAAAATTGGTTTTTAAATGTTATATAAGAGGCATCTTAAGACAGTAATCCCTGAGAGAATGGACACAAGACAAGCCCTATGGTTGCCCTAGCTAACTGCCTGAAAGGGTTCCCAGGCCACAGCACAGATAGGCAGTACCAAACAGAGTTCAGAAATGTCCCTGAGCGGAGGTGAAAGTAACAGGGAAGAAAGATCTGGTGTGTGTGGTGGTGATGGGGTGGTAGTGGTGGGGGTGGGGGTGGGTGGAGAGCACTCATGCTCTGGAGGCCTTCAGAGGATTCCTTTGAGTCTTCAGCTGAACGCTGATAAGCAAACACGTGGGAGAAAACTGCTGGAAGCGGTGCAAAGAATTCCAGAAGGATCAAGTGAAACAACCCCTGATGAGCACCCAAGGCCCACTTAGTCTTGGTGTCCATTGGTCAGAAAAACCTCACAACAAATGGGGGGATGGATAGAGTCCTAAGAAGGGTATTGCTTCAGTAGTGGTGCCAAATGGGCATAGGTTAAAGGCTGCTGGGGACTCACCTATCAAAGTTTAGAAGTAAGCCTTGACTAGATCAAAATGTTTCCAAGTAACGTAACTGCACCCCAGAACAAAATTAAAATATTTAAGGGAATAGAATATTTAAAGGAATACAAAAAAACGTCAGCATGCCACAAGAGAAAACTCAGTGTCTAGGAAAAAAAAAAAAAGACCAGGCATGAAATAAGTAGACAAAAAAATCTCTCCCATAACGAGGAAAAAAATTAATACAAAGAAAAACCCCAGAATTGACATTGTAGTTAAGGATAATGTTAAAATAGTTATTGTAAATATTGTCCATCTAATAATAAAGATAAAGGAAAGAAAACATGGTAAAAAGAGGCATGGAAGATATTAAAAAGACACAAATCAAATCCCTGAAGGTGAAAACTACACTACATGAAATTAGCAATAGATCAGATGCTGCAGAAGAAAAGATTAGTAACCTTGAAGGTGACAAAAGGAACTCTCCAAAATGAAGCAGAGCAAAAACAGACTGAAAAGACATAAACAGCACACTGAGCAAGGAGACAACTCCAAGTGACCCAAAAATAGGTGTAGTTGAAGTCTCTGAAGGAGAGACGAGAAATGGTGGGTAGAGAGGAGGAAAGAAATATTTGAAGACATTATGGTGGAAAATTTTCCAAATTTCAAATTTGATGAAAACCGAAAACCCATAGTCTCAAGTAACTCAACAACCCCTAAATGAAGGATGATGAATCAAACTACTCCACAGCACAGCATAATCAAATTGCTTACACAGTACTTGAGTGGGAAAATAAAGAGAACAGAAAGTAAAACATGATAAATTGCTATAGATAATGTTAGAAGGTACTGAGTTTTATAAGAAAATGAAAAGTGAAGTAGGGTAAGAGGGATTGAGAGTGTATGTGGTGATGATGGTGAGGAGCAGGTTACTTAATTGAGAAGGTAATCCATTGAGAAGGTAATCAGTCTTTAGGTAAAAACATACAGAATGGAAGTTACAGTAAGAAATAGGGAGCCACTGACATATTGTACAGGAGCACTCTGAATGCTGTGTTGAGAACAGGACTCTATGGAAGTCAAAGGTAGAAGCGGAAACGACCCTGGATGCTATTGCTGATCCAAGTGAGAGGTTGGGGACAGTGGTTCAGAATACTGTAATAGCAGCAGAGGTGGTAAGAAGTTGTATAATTCTGAATTAACAGCATTTCAATGTAGAATCACCAGGATTTTTTTGATGGACTAGAGGTACAGTGTAAATCTAAAAGAAAAATGAAGAATAATTTTAAGTGTTCAGCCTGAGCAAATGAAAAGATGAAGTTGGCATCATTTCTACTGGTTAAGGCTGCAGAAAGAGGTTTTTGTAGGGAAGATCAGGAGTCAGTTTTGGATAGGTTGACATGGAAACATCTACCAGTCAGTGAGATATACAATGTTACAGTTGTGAGAGAGCAAGACTAGAGCTATAAATTTTGGAATTGAGGCCATATAGAAGATACATAAAGCCTTGGGAATGACCAAGATCATCAAGAGAGTAAATTTAGATAAAAAAGAGAAGGGCAAGGACCAAGCCCTGGAACACTTCAATGGAAGAAGCTGAGGAGCCGAAGAGGAATCCGCAAAGGAAATTTAGAAGGAGAGCCTGTGAGAGTAGAGAGTACTGAGAGCCATATGAAGAAAGTGCTTCAAGGAATAAAGAGACGTTGACCATATCAAATGCTGCCAGCAGGTCAAGTGAGATAAAAACTGAGAATTGACCATTAGATTTAGAAATCTGGAGTCATTGGCGATATTGATGAGAGAAGCTTCAGTACAATGGTGGGAGGAAAGGCCTCACGGAAATGGGTTAGGAGCAAATGGGGTTTCCTCCTCCTTCTTCCTAAAAAACTCAATGCAATCTGAAAGGCATTGGGTGGACCAAGCAAGGTAGGTTTCCACACTAGGTCAGGGGCCAGGGTGGATGTCAGAGCTCGAGCGGGGCGAGGAGAGCATACGTGCAGGGGGGCACCGCGGAGGAGCCTGGAGCCTGAGTGGGAGTAGAGGTTGTGGAGTGGGAGAATGGCTCCCTGCAGGGGAGTTGACCAAATCAGTGTCGGTAGTTATAAATACAGAAAGCAGGAAGCTGGAACTAATCCTGGGATGTAGGACAGGGCCTGGTGTTAGTGTGAAGTCATGGTTACATATACACATATATAGAGTAAAATAAATAAATATAGATACAAAAGTGTGTGTGTGTGTGCGTGCGTGTGTGTGTGTGTGTGTGTGTGTGTGTTCTCCAGCTCTGTCCACTAAGATGAAGTAGGAGCAACAACACTTCAGCGATGAGCACACCTGACATCCACAACATGATTTCTAAAGGCCATTCTCAAAGGACCTTGTGCTCTTTGGAGAAACGGATGACTTTAGGGCTGGGGCCGGGAAATAACCAGAGGATCCTAGGACATCCTTTTGTGACAAAAATTAAGAAACACTTCAAGAATGATGGGGGCATGTCAAAAGGACACAGAAGCGAGCTTTCAACATCAAAATAAATGATGATGGTAGGTTATAGACCACTGAATAAAAGAGGAAACCATGGATTCCTATCAATATAATGAAATACAATTTTAAAAATTAGAATGTCTGATGAGGAACGGGATAGTAATAGTCTCAAATTCCCTCTCCCAAACTCCAAATATTTATTAATATAAATGGAAAAGAATAATTTTACACGAAGAAACCTGGAAAACACCACCTTAATCAAGTAATCAAAGTTAACATTACTAATAAGTGGCAATTTGAAATCGTACTCCACTGATAGAATTTAATGAGACAAATGTCCCATCAATTCTAATATACGAATGCCACAGTTTTGTTACTTAAATTTAATCATAAAGAAATATCAGACAAACCCAAATTGAGTTACAATCTATAAAATAAATGGCCTGTAATCTTCAAAAGGGTCAAGGTCACAAAAGTCAAGGACATCTAACAACTAGAAGTAACACATAACTCTGAACTGGGTCCTTTTGCTAAAGGGACATTGCTGGGCTGATTTGTAATACTTACATGGGGTCTGAATTTTAGAAGGTAGTAATGTATCAATGTTAATTTCCTAATTCTGATTTGATTATTGTACTGTGATCATAGAAGAACATTCTTACTTGTAGAAAATACACACTAAAGTATTTAGAGGGATAGGGCATCTGTTGACAACTTATTCTCAAATGGTTTAGGGGTGAAAAATTCTTTCCACTATATTTGAAACTCTCCTGTAACTTTGATATTATTTCCAGAGTAAAAATAATTTTTTAAAAGAAAGGAAAAGGAGAATTTAGAGACAGCGAATACAGACAACTTTTTCAGGAAGTCATGCTATACAGCAGAACAAGCAAATGAGGCAGTTGCTGGGAGAGAAAGTGGGAGATTCCAGAAAAAAAAAAGTACATTTTATTTAAGAGGGAGAATTAACATCATGTTTGTCTGCTGTTGGGAATGATGAAACGAGAGCCAAAATTACTCAGGATGGGCAGGGGGTAGGGTGAACTTTGGAGCAAGTCCTTGATTAAGGAGATGAAACTTAACAGCAAGTGAGGGAATTTACTTCTGCTAACAGCAAGGATCTCCCCAGACCAGGGGTGGGCAAACTTTTTGACTCGAGGGCCACAATGGGTTCTTAAACTGGACCGGAGGGCCGGAACAAAAGCATGGATGGAGTGTTTGTGTGAACTAATATAAATTCAAAGTAAACATCATTACATAAAAGGGTACGGTCTCTTTTTTTTTTAGTTTTATTCATTTCAAACGGGCCGGATCCGGCCAGCGGGCTGTAGTTTGCCCATGGCTGCCCCAGACTGACAACTGCTAAAACCCTGCTATCCAGCAAACTCACCAAACCAGATTGGGGCTAAGAACCAGGAGGAATTGAAGGGGGGACTCTTAGATAGTCCCAATAAAGGCCACCAGACTGTGTTGTTAGGCTCTAAAGAAAAAAAAAGGAAAAAGAAAGGAACCTACTCCAGGCAGACACCCTGACAGCTCTGAGGAGAAGCAGTTGTCTATACGCATAAAAATCAGACCCAAGAACGTAACCGGCATGCCAGGATATAGCTCTGTCTTCATTACACCCTAAAATGGACGCAGGTTTTTTTCTTCTTTTAAGGTGCCTAAAATGATGTAATTCCACCCCAGTCTATCTTTTGAGACACATCTTCAAATTGCTGTTGCAAAATGCTTGCAAGCCATCAGGCAAAGAAGTCAGCACCGACAGGCTGCCACTGCCTGTACGTAGTGGGGAGTTGTTGGCATTAAGGGTATCATCATGCAATAGCTCCTTCTTGAGTTGCTGGCAGTAATGGAGCCATGCAGGTTGACAATTTTAATTTGTTGCTTAAAAGAAGCTCAAAGATTTCACTGAGATGGAGGCTTGAAAATGGGACGTTATACTGAACACTGAACATTGTCACAGGGCTGGCAATATAGGTTTAAGGCAAAGAAACCGCAGAACTTCTGGGAAGAGATGACGGAATTTTCAAAATAGGAGAAATGAGTGGTCTGACTCCAAGGTGATATTAAATTAATGGTACATATCAATAGGATATTTTTAAAAAGGAAATAGAATAAATAATTTTTGAAACAATAGTCATCAAGAGAAAGTACCTTATATTTAATTTACTCTATTTAATAAAAGAAGAAGGACATTCAAAGTTACCCTCCAAAATAGTTATATTTTTTTTAAGAAGGGAGAAACCATCTGGCCTGAACACTAGGCTATTCAGAAAAATTTATTTCCCAGAGATTTCAAATTATCAAAGCTTTACAGTACTATTTCTCTAGCTCCAGGCACAATGCATAACTAAACAAGTACTTGGTACTTAACAAGTACCTATTAAAAATTTAAAAATTATATAAACTCTCATAAAAATTTAGCTTTCTGTTCAATTATTAATGTATACTTGATTGCATTTTTAAATTTTTGCTTCATTTTCAGCAAATCAAATGAATTAGGACTGGCCAGCTTTGAACACAGCCCTTTCCTCTGTAAGTCTCTGATAAACTATGCCAATTTTATTATCCCTTAAAATACTCTCAATTGCCCTTGGAGGAGGCTTGCATCTCACTCTGTCTAACAAGCTGAATGCAAGCACGTTGAGGAAAGAAATGTTAAACCTTTCAATTCAGTGCTGGAAAAATACTTAAAAAGTCCCAAACCTGGGATGTATGTCCCCTCTTTGGTACCAAGTATGATGACTAACTGGTCCATTTCTCAGTACAGCTTTCTGTGAAGTTCAATTCCAAACTGTCATGAGCCAATCACCAGAGAGATGATTTAATCATTAGAAGTGTTCATATTTGGTTAAGTAAGTTACACATATTTGCCAGTTAGGAAAATCAGTCTGTTCGTTTTATGTTGAACTGTTTTAAAAAGAAGACATACTATTAAATCCTGGCTACTTATAATCATACACATGACATAATACCCTTTATTTATCTGTGAAATGGTCAATTCTGCCCTTCCTTTTTTTTTTTTAATATATTTTATTGATTTTTTACAGAGAGGAAGGGAGAGAGATAGAGAGTTAGAAACATCAATCAGCTGCCTCCTGCACATCCCCCCACCGGGGACATGCTCGCAACCCAGGCACATGCCCTTGACCGGAATCGAACCCGGGACCCCTCAGTCCGCAGGCAGACGCTCTATCCACTGAGCCAAACCGGTTTCGGCTCTGCCCTTCCTTTTTACAGTCCATTACATTTTCTCCTATTGCCACAGTTTTATTTGGAAATACCTTAATTTTCAGAATTTCCAAACCACAGATATAATTGGAAATGTCACGTAGAATACAGTTCCTAATGTTTTGTCATATGACACTCTTCGTACAGGAAGTTAACACTATCCACCGAGAAAGTGTTTCCTGGATGCCTGGAGACCTCAGCGCCATGAAGGCAGCAAAGAAATAAACAACATGGTCTTTGGCTTTGAGGATTACATGGTTTAGTTGGAAAAATTTATCTGATGAGGGTAAATTAACTAGAAAATTGATTAGTAAGTATGGTCAGCATAGAGATAAAGATTCACGGACAAGTGAGGATTTGAGGGACCCCACTAGAGCCAGTTAGGTCTATTGGGATCACTTGGGAGAAATGAGGAATCAGTTTGACATTTTTATGTGGGGTTGATTTATGGAGCATCCAGTTAGTGAAGAAGTAACCACTTCACCTACTCTCCTGGCCTTGGCTTTCTTTTGCTCTCACATCTACATTATCTTTCATGATATAACATTTTTTTTTTCCAGTTTACAATGATTCTCTCCCCTCCTTAACTATCCATCCCCTGTCCATCGAGATGGATGGGTTAATTCCTAGGAGCCATGTCTGTACAATGTGGTTCAACTCCAAGGGCAGTTGACTGTAGCTGCAGATGGCTCATTCTTGCTAGAACGGAGATGCCACTCCAAGAATATGGAACTGAGACTAAAAGGGGTTGAATCCATCTCTCTCTTTCTTCATGGAGCTGGAACTGTGACATGGGATCCTGGGAGCCAGGGGACGTCATCTTGCGTCTGCCACATGGAATAGCTAGCCGAGAAGTCTATTCTTCCTCAGAAAAGGAAGAGGCAGACAGAGAGAAGCGGAGACATGTCGCAGAGCAGCCACAGTTCCCGACGGCCTTTCAATCCTCACGTCCACTGCTGACCCAGCTACATGTCTGCTCTTGGATCCTGAGATGCTCTCTGCCTTTTACAATCAATCCCTTCTTTTGGCTTAAGCTAGCTTGGGTTAGGTTCCTATTATTAGAAACCCAAAGGCTCCGAACACAGTGATGAATAAATAGATGTACTAAGTCCTGCTGTCCTTTACTTTTATGCTTGCTCTCAGCTCGCTCTCTCAGGACAGGGTTTCTTTCCCTTGCCTTAGTGTGAGTATACTGCTGTTTCACATGTCTGAGTGGCATGGCCTCCACAACACCCCCTCTGCCCCTTCCCCCACACCCCTGCCCGCTTCCTTTGATTTTAATTTTTGTTCCTGAATGAAATGCTAACAAAGAAACACAGAAAGGCTGGGAGTATAATTATACATGCCGGCAGCTTATGAATAGATAATGGGTTCCTTAGCCCACATCTCCCAGGATCTGTGATGTAAAGAGATAGGAAACAAGAAGGTTTAAAAATGAATATGCTATTGAGATCCTTTTACGGTAGGGCTACTCTATGCAGCCACATGAGATAAGGTCGCTCCCTGCTTAAGGGACCCTCAGCAGCCCCAGGGCCAGCTGTGCCCCTTACTCCCTGTTCCCTGTGGCCTCAGCCCCAGTAGGCACTGACTGATGTATGTAAAGCCCCTGCTGCCAGAAATGATGATTCGAACAGGTCACTCCTCCGACTAGAAAATCACAACCTGGGCTCTTCAGAGAGAAGCCCCTTCCAGCTGACCGTATCTGCACAGAGAGCAGGCAGAGAAGCCTGAATGCTCAGAAGCCCTGAAGGGACCCCTAAAGGCAGACAAGCACACCCTAAGCCAGCTAGCTGACAACTGTCAACACAGCCGCAGTTTGATCCAACAGCTAAACTAAAAATAATCTGACACTTCACCACAGCATACTGGCCTGGCTCTGATGTGCAGAGCAAAGGCTGAGACACAGGCTGCTGTAGCATTTCCAGCAATTTAATAATGACGTCACGAGGGATTCATAGATTTGAATGAGAAGATCACCCAGAAAGGCAGCTCCTTGGTGCTCAGTTGATTAGGCTGATGCTTTGTCTCTCTTTTAACAGCAATTTATTTGGTCCCTTTAGAAGCAGCATACAGAGGGGGTCAGGTGTGCTGTTGGCTTCTTTCTGATGATACTTGGTGATTATGCTCCTTGGATATCTTACTGGCACTACTGATAGGTCTTGCTCATACTTTGTGTAACCCTTCACTAGACAAGGAGATCCTTGAGGGCAAGAATCACGTCTTCATCTGTATTCATCTCTCTATCTCTAGTACCTAACAAGGCCTGGCAGTTTAGAACACTCTTACGAAAATATTTATTAGACTAGAGGCCCGATGCATGAAGATTCGTGCAAGAATTGGCCTTCCTTCCCTTGGCTGCCAGCACCACCTTCGCTCGGGCCGGAGCCGCCTTTCTGCCTTCCCACACTGCCCAGAGGCCCAGAGCGGCTGGGGTGGTGCAGAACGCCTGTGTCATCACCATGGCAAAGAAGCAAGCATCCCACCCCGCCCCTGGCTGCTTGATGCCTGTGTATGCAAATTAACCTGCCATCTTTGTTGGATTAATTTGCATACTCACTCCTGGGCATTGTGAAGGTATGATCAAGTTACATCTTTCTCTTTTATTAGTTTAGATAAATGAACAACTGAAGAAATGCAAAAGTACAACTTTGGGAGGAGGGTTTTAGGAAGTTTCTTGAAGGATATATGATTGGTCTGAGTCTTCCAGGAACTATAAATTCACTGCAGTTAGTAAAACAGTAAGGTAGAGAGGAGGAGATTGAATGTTCCAGGCATTTGAAATTCCCATCAAGGAATGAAGTGGTTCAGTATAACATATGGGCAAAAGGAAGGGGATGAAGCTGAAAGATGGGTACGGTCCAGAAGAACCTTGCATACTCTGCCAAAGAATTTGAATTTTATAATGTGATACATCACATAAGCAAAGTGAAGGATAAAAGTGATAAGATCACACCAATAGATGCATAAAAAACATTTGACATAACCCAACATCTATTGATAAAAACTCTCAGCAAAGTGAGGATTGGGGAACATACCTCAACATAACAAAGGCCATACTGGTATATGATAAACCCACAGCTAAGGTCACACTCAATAGTGAAAAGCTAAAAGCAGCTGATCAATGATTCTCTCTCTTTTTCTTTAAGATCAGGAATAAGATAAGAATGCCCACTTTTACTACTTTTATTCAACATAGGCATGGAAGTCCTGACCACAGCAATCAGACAAGAAAAAGAAATAAAAAGCATCTGCATTGGAAAGGAAGAAATAAAACTGTCATTATCTGCAGATGACATAATATTATATTTGGAGAGAACCCTAAAGATTCCACCCCAAAACTACTAGAACTAATAACTGAATTCAGTAAAGTAGCAAGATGTAAAATTAATATTCAGAAATTGATTGTATTTTATACACTAATAAAAACCAATCAGAAAGAAAAAGAAAACAATCCCATTTACAATTTCATCAAAAGAATAAAAATACCTAGGAATAAATTTAACTAAGGAGGTAAAAGACTTGTACTTGGAAAGACACTGAAAACGGTGAAAGGGATTAATAAGAAGCACAAATTGAAAGTCACAAAAACAGTCATTGGGATGTAAAGCACAGCATAGGGAATATAGTCAATAGTATTGTAATAACTATGTATGGTGCTAGATGGGTACGAGAATTATGGGGGTGATCACATCCTAAGGTATGCAAATGTCTAATCACTATGTTGAACACCTGAAACTAATAGAATATTGTATAGCAACTGTAATTGATAAATAAGTTTTTAAAAAAGAGTTTGAATTTTATTTTTCAGGTGATGGCAATCACAAAAAGATTTTCAGTAGGAGGGGAATATAATGAGATTTCTTATAGAAATTTTTCTTTGGCAACAACAGGAAGGGTAATTGAGATGAGATTTCAGAGATCAGCTTAGAACAGCGGTTCTCAACCTTGGCGGCACATTAGAATCACTTGGGAATCTTTTTAAAATCCTGATTTCTGGGCCTCATCCTGTGGAAATTCTGTTTCTTTGTTACTAATGTTGTGGTCCCACCCCATAACAAAGAAACAGAATTTCCGGAGGATGAGGCCCAGGAATCAGGATTTTAAAAAGATCCCCAGGTGAGTCTAATGTGCAGCCAAGGTTGAGAACCACTGGCTTAGAAGAAACCCTTGCAGTTAATAGTTCAGGTGGGAATTTAAAGGTCTGACCGTTGACTGAAAAGGCCTTTATCTGTCTTCTTCCTCCCACTGTCAGCTTTTGATCACCAGCAACACTATCAGAATCTCCTTCAGGAGCCAGGCCTGGGGATGCTGAGTAGTAAGAGAAAATGCCAACCACAATAGTTCTTCACCAACACTTTCATCTTAGTTGGGCCACCCCAAAAGACAAAGTGGACTTTTCCAGAAGGTCTATGAGCAGAAACCGACCCCCAACCCACACACACAAAAAGAACTGCAAAATTCCCCCTTTAAAAAAAATGATTTTTTTAAATATTATTTTTATTGATTTCAGAGAGAAAGGGAGAGGAAGAGAGAGCTAGAAACATCAATGATGAGAGAGAATCATTGATCAGCTGCCTTCTGTACACTTCCTACTGGGGATCGAGCCTGCAACCCAGGCACATGCCCTTGAATGGAATCAAACCTGGGGTCCACAGGCTGACGCTCTACCCACTGAGCCAAACTGGCTAGGGCTGCAAAATTCCTTTTAATGTCACAATCCTTGGGCACCTCACTTCTCTCAGCAACTATTGTGCCCACCCACCATATTGTACTTTTTCAGCAAGGGAGTATACAAGAAGAGGCAAAGGGAAAAGAGGAGAAGAGGAAGGTGGTAGAGGAGCGAGGCAGCTGGTGAAGGCCCTTTATCTCATTTGGGAATAAAGAAGAAGAATGAAAGCTGTTACAAGAAGAGTAGAAGCTGTTTACATCTTGTGGCCCATTAGCAGGACTCAGATTTTACAAGGAGATTTAGGATAGATGGAAAAGCTCATTCAAGGGAAAACCAGCTCTCCCTCCACTCTCTGGCATAAATCTGATGGGAGTTAAAAGGAGCTAATCCCTTTCCCTAGGACCCAGGTCCTCAGCCTCAGCTATACAATGATATTAACTATTAACTAATAACTAAAAAAATATGCTCATGCCTGAATCATACCCCAAGAGATTCTAATTGAATTGGTCTAGAATGCAGTCTTGGAACTGGTCCGTTTATAGAATTCCCTGGGTGATGTAAATGTACAGATGAGTTGAGAACCATTGCTCTAGACCAGTGATGGCGAACCTATGACATGTGTGTCAGAGGTGACACGCGAACTCATTTTTTTGGTTGATTTTTCTTTGTTAAATGGCATTTAAATATGTGAAATAAATATCAAAAATAAAAGTCTTTGTTTTACTATGGTTGCAAAGATAAAAAAATTTCTATATGTGACACAGCACCAGGGTTAAGTTAGGGTTTTTCAAAATGCTGACACGCCGAGCTCAAAAGGTTCGCCATCACTGCTCTAGACCCAGGGGCCACCAAGTTTTCTGTAAAAGGCCAGAGAGTAAACATATTGTGCTTTGTGGGCCACATGGTCTTTGTTGCAACTACTCTACTCTGCTGTTCTAGTGTGAAAGTAGCCATAGACAATATGTCAATTAATGGGCCCAGCTGTGTTCTTATAAAACTTTATTTATAAAAATAGGCAGTAGGGTGAATCTGGCTCATGAGCCATAATTGATTGCTCCTTATTCTAGAAACACACTCCAAAGGAAGTAAGTCAGAAATAGAGAAAATAGAAAAAAAATATGCTAGTTTATAAAAAAGGCATTTGGAAGAATGCCTAGTTTTATTTTAGTACAATAAGATATGTTTCTGAGGTCCATTTCATAAAATGCTTGGGTCTTCTGAGGAAATGAAGTTTTGGTAGTTGACAAAAATTCACTTTACCAACCCTGCAGTAGCTATCTGTTAATAATGACACTATGTCGGTCAATTTTACATTTAAAATCTGATAACAAAGAGTTTGAATTTAAAGTCTTGGTTCCATATGAGGTAGGCCCAACTTAAGGCAAAGTGTCAGGTTAGATATGGGGAGTAAAAGAAAGAAGAAAAAAAATAGACTATTAACTTCCATTAAACCTTTATGCTGTTTGACTTCTCAGGGAGATCATGTACGATGGATTAAAAAAATACAACAGCCCTGACCGGTTTGGTTCAGTGGATAGAGCATCAGCCTGCGGACTCAGGGGTCCAAGGCTCGATTCCAGTCAAGGGCATGTACCTTGGTTGCAGGCACATCCCCAGTGGGGAGTGTGCAGGAGGCAGCTGATCGATGTTTCTCTCTCATCGATGTTTCTGACTCTATCCCTCTCCCTTCTTCTCTGTAAAACATCAATAAAATATAAAAAAAAAATACAATAATGACCTACAATGGTGAATTAGAAGAATTAGACATGAAAGATGAACAACTTAAACTTAGAACTTAAATCAAGACAGAAAAAAATTAAAACCCTGATAAGAAGAGAGTCCTACAAGGTAAGGGAGGTGGGCTGGTGGACTGTGTTCTCCAATTTCCTTGGCTAGAATTCAGTTAGGGGCCTTTTATTTCTGTTTTGTTTGGTTGTTATTGTTTTGTTTTTAATTCTACATGCATAGCCAATTTTAATTTATACCATCGTATTATGCTGGAGAAATCTAGAGAAAGCAGACATTAGAAAAATGAACTTTTGCCGAATTATGAAGTTTCTCTTCCATCCTCACTGGTTTCATCACTCTCTATGGAAAAAGTAGTAAATGATAGGTTGCTGCCAAGCATGCTCCTTGTAGTCAGGGCTCGATGAGCGGTGTGGGTTATGTTGTCCTGACCTTTATCCTGTCGATGTTGGCTTCCATCTTCAGCTGTTCCACCAGCTTCCTGGCTTGTGCTATGCTGGCAGTGTTGTTGCTGGCCATTGGAGTGCCGGGTGGGTTTTTCAGACACCCTGAGAAAGAAAACGAGGAAGAAGAATGCATCAGAGACGTCAGGAGCTGCCAAATGCACAAGTTCATCAGAACCGAGGGATCTCAAAAGAGTGGCTGGAGCCAGGCCTGGCTACTCCAGCCCTCCCTCTCTTCAGTCCAGCCCTGCCTCAGACTGCCAGGTGGGCCAGAATATGGAGTTTGCTTTTCCAACTCCCCTGACCTTCTGCCCTTCCATCCTTATTTAGGGGCAAAAAATGAAGTCTGTGACCGAGTCAGCCCTAATAAGATGTGCTGCCACATTAATAAAGCAAGTTATTAACATGATCATAGTTTATTAAATGACTTCAAAATAATAAGGGTGAGTGTATACATTGTTACTGTTGTTATTTATAGGGTACGACTATTGTCAGATACTGTGGTAAGTGCCCTGGGAGGATGAGTGAAAGGCAGGTGGAGAGAGGAATGGGAAATTATGTAATCCTTCAGGACCAAAGACACCGAATTTACCATGTTTCCTTAACGGGCTCAAACACCAACTTTTTGGTTGACTCTAACCACCTAGGCCTATTAAACTGCAGAGACACTGCAATGGGACGTGTGGCTTTGCAGTGCCACTGATCCAGCATTGTTTCAAATAGTCACTTCTCTTCACTCTGTCTGACAGATGGCGTTCTTCACAACTACCCACTTTCCTCACAATTCTTCAGAAACACATCTATAATGACCAGGGGGAGGGATTGCCAGGTCTAAATGGCTAATTATGTCAATGGGTTCACGAATGGCATTCGAAATAAAGTAGAATAGACATTACTTTTTAAAATGTGAAAATAGAAGACAAGTGTTTAGAGAGCGGAGCTCTGTACCTATGTAGCTTGTGAGATGGCTTCTTTGCCCAGGCTCTGTCAGACCCCCTCCTATCCTTGACCCCGCCCCCTTCCACTTCTTATCCCAATTTCATTTTTCTTCTAATTCTTTCTTGGCCCACCGTCTCACTTTATTCTTGTTGTTCATCTCGGAATGCCTCCTATTTTATTTTCAGTGCCCATTTTCCCCGCCTTCTGATCCGGTCTCGCTTCTGCCAAAGTGCCATGTGCTATTTCAGGACCATCTGTGTAAATGTGCCCCTTGGGGTCACCGACCCCCAATAATGACGCACAGTCTGCAATTTCACTAGCCCTGCTGAGAGCTGCATGACTCAAGAAACGCGAAGCATCACAACACTGCTGCAGTCAACACGAGTTGAAGCTTGTTCTGAAGACATTATTTTAAAAACCGTGACTTCTGCTAGCTTTGGGGAGTATTTTTATTTACAGATAAAGTAGGATCAGGTTACCATCTAAAAAAGGAAAGAGCACTTGTATGCATGCGTATTAGCATAACCAGTGGACACAGACACTGGGGCGGTGGGGGCTTGCCTGGGGTGGGAATGGCTGGGGATGGGTGGGTCAAGCAGGGAAAAAGGAGACATATGTAGAACTTTAGACAATAAAGAAAAAAAGAAAGAAGAAGGTAGTTCACAGAACAGCTACAGCAGATGATAAAAACTTCAGTTCCCCTTAAAGAAGTCAAGGGTAAACAATATCTCTGGTATTGAAGGGGTAAAAAAAATAAATATATAAAAAAGGAAAGAGCAAATAAAAACCTGGGGAAGGAAGAATAACACATAATAAGTTCAATACATGTTTTTTTTTTTTACTAAAATCAAGAAATAATTTTTAATAACCAAAAAACCCCAAAAACAAAACAGAAACAAAAGACTATAAATTATTTCGTTAGGTTATCTAGTTCTTCATGACAAAAAAAAATTATGTATGACTCTGTAAACAAAGAAGTCCCTTTCTAGAGAGTGCTATTTTATAAAGAATACTGAAAAATAAACTGGAAGATAAGTTAACTGTTTTCTCAATTTATTTTCAAAGGGTTTGGAGAGAATAAAGTGGGAAGGAAGATGCAAGGAATTTTAAAGCCACAAAGATCTCTGACTCTGCTTTCATATGCTTGAAGACCAAGAAACATGTAAAAACAAACACAAAAATAAATAAAAGGAGGCTTTAACAACTGTGATTTCATCAGCATGGTTAGGGATCCAACGATCTTAGTGCTACAGAGAAATTAAGTATATGCCCCTAAATCAAACAAACATCTCACCAGTTTGCAAAACCTTACAGGGCCAAGATGGAATACTGACTTACCCAGCAGAGTGGCCTAACTCTTCCATTCATCCAGAGTTGGAAGCAGCCATGATCTACAAGCCCCTGGACACTGTTTTGTGAAGCCAAACTAAAATTTATCACACGAGAATACAGACTAGAATACAGACAATCACAGAATTACCAAATCCTCATGGGGCCTGAGGGAGCTTTGAAATTCTGGTCAGCTACTCTTCTGCCCTTGAATATAAATGAGATCACAAAGATCACAGCTTGCTTCCAAATACTCCTTGTTCTTCATCAGTAATATATATATACATACATACATATATATATATATATATACACATATGTGTATATATATATATATATATATATATATATATATATTTTTTTTTTTTTTTTTACAGAGACCACCCTCTTCCCACCTCCCACCAGAATCCTGAATTTTAACTGGGCATATTAAGCTCAACGATACATTCCCCAGCCTCCCTTGCAGCTCAGTCTAGTTAAATGACTTAAGCTTTGCCCAATGAGATATAAGCAGAAGTATCCTTGAAGGGAGGGGTATACCCTTTGCTTCCCCTTCCTCCTGCCACTGGCCTGGAGGGTAGTCATGTTGACCATAGAGCTCCATCTTGAACCTCTAGGCTACACTCCAGGGTGAGCAGGGAGGAGCTGGGTCCTTACTGACATGGTAGAGCCACCAGACCAGCTGTGAACTGGTTACCATCTATGTGAAGAGAAATGAGCACTGATCTTGTTTCCATCACCATTATTAAGGGTTTCTCTGCTATTGGCTAACAGATCTGCCATTAACTGAGTACATAACCCATTCTTTTCATTTGACTATCTAAGAAAGTCTATGTCTTAATGCCTGCTCATGTTCCTGGGAAAGCTGTGGATGTCCTGAGGAGACTGAGCTAGAAAGTCTATTGCTCTTGTAATACATTCCTATATATTTAGTAACGTAAATAATAGAAGTTTATTATCCTGTAGTTTTGGAGGTCAGGGATCTTAAATAGGTCTCCCTGGGCTCAATTCTAGGTGCTGGCAGGGCTGCATTTTTTTCTGGAGGCTCTGAGGAAAAAGCTCTTTCTTTTCCTTTTCTAGCTTCTGGAAGCTACCAGCATTCCTTGGCTCTTGACCTTTTTCCCCATCTTCAAAACCAGCGATTGTGAGTTGAGTCCTTCTCCTGTCATATCACCATAACATCTTCTCCAGTCACATTTCCCTTTGACTCTCTTCTGCCCCCTAACTACATTGGGCCCACCCAGATGATCCATGGTAATCTCCTGATCTTTAGGTCAGCTGATTAGCAACCTTAATTCCATATGCAACATTATTTCCCCTTTGCCATGTAACAACATATTCACAGGTTCCAGGAATGGGGACATGGACATCTTTGGGGGCCTTTATCCTTCTTACCATAGAAGGAGACCTCTGTGCAGGCAGAGAAGGGAAGTAGGAAGGCTGGGGTTGAGATGGGAAAAGAAGAAGAATGGGCAGGATGCCAGTCTAGACATGCTGGGAGAGAACATGGTGGAAATCGAACTGGACTTAAGTTTTAAGAGAAAAAATAAACATAGGCTTTGATTTGTGCTCCTTGTTTTAGGAAGATACATCCTGAATGTTCTTGTTTTACCATATGACCCAACAGTGGTCTAGCGCCCCTTTGAGAATCGCTTTGCACATTCTCCTTTTTCACATCCAGCTGCTTTCCCATAAAAGCACTGACAAAATTCCGCGCCCCCCGCGCCCCCCTCCCCCAAGACTGAAAACTGTGGAGTCCTAGACCGGTGTTCCAAAGAAGTATGTGTTTTCCTAGAAAGTGGCTGTGGTAAATAAGAAAAGTTGGCCTATCGTTTAAGCTTGAGGCATTGGGACAAAACATTTTATACTTACACACACACACACACACACACACTCTTTTCATCCCATAAAACTGAAACTCTATATCCAATAAACAATAACTCCCATTCTTTTCTCCCTTCAGTCCTGAAAAACACTATTCTACATTCTGTTTCTGTGGTTTTGGCTATTCTAGATACCTCATGGAGGTAAAATCATACACTTTTGTCTTCCCATGACTGGCTCTGACTCTCTTCATGTCCTCCAAGTTCACTAATGTTGTAGCATGTGTCAGAATTTCCTTCTGTTTTAAGGATGAATATTTCATTGTATCTATATAGCATATTTTGCTTATCCATCTATCTGTTGATGGATACCTGGGTCACTTCCATGTTTTAGCTACTGTGAATAGCACCTCTATGAACATGTATATATAAATATCTCTCCATGACCCTACTTTTCGTTCTTTTGGGTATATCCCTAGAAGTGGAATTGCTGGATTATATGTAAATCTATTTTTATTTTTTATTTTTTGAGGAACAGCCATACTGTTTTCCACAGTGGCTGTACCATCCATATAATAAAAGGGTAATATGCAAATTGACCCTAATGGTAGAACTACCAGGACTGCCCCTTGGTGGTCAGTGTGCTCCCACAGAGGGAGCTCAGCTCAGCCACAAGCCGGCTGATGGCTGCTAGCGCAGCGGCAGTGGTGGGAGCCTCTCCTGCCTTCTCAGCAGCACTAAGGATGTCCAACTGCGAGAGGGCGCAGGCTGGGCTGAGGGACCACCCCCCCCCCCCCGCCCCAACTGCATGAATTTTCATGCACTGGGCCTCTCGTTTTACATGCTTATAAAAAGTACACAAGGGTTCCAATTTTTCTTTATCCTCACCAACACTTGTTATTTTCTGTTTGTTTGGTTTTTTGATAGTAGTCACCCTAATAAGTGAGAGGTGGTTTCTCTTTGTGGTTTGATTTTTATTCCATAATGATTAGTGATATTGAGCTTCTTTTCCTATACTTACCAACCACTTGTATATCTTCTTTGGAGAAATGTCTATTCAAATCCTTTGCCCATTTTTGAAATAGTGTTTTTTTTGTTGAGTTTTAGTAGTTCTCTATCTATTCTGAATATTAATCTCTTATCAGATATATGGTTTATATTTTCTCCCATTCTATGAATTGACTTTTCACTTTGTTAATAGTATGCTTCGATGCATACAGCTTTTAATTTTCATGAAGTCCAATTTGTCTATTTTTCTTTTGTTGCTTGTGCCTTTGTTGTCATATCCAGGAAATCATCACCAAATCCAATGTTGTGAAGCTTTTCCCTATGTTTTCTTCAGAGTTTTATAGTTTTAGCTCTTACATGTAGGTCTTTGATACATTTTGAGCTAATTTTTTATATATAGGGTTAAGTAATGGTACAATACCTTTCTTTTGCATGTGGATATCTAGTTTTCCCAGCACCATTTGTTGAAAAAACTGTCTTTTCCCTATTAAGTGGTCTTGCCACCCTTGTTGAAAATCATTTGACCATATGTGTGAGGGTTCCTTCCTGTGCTCTCTATTCTATTCCTAAATTAATTCTATTCTCAGTTAATTTCTAAGTATTTTATTTTTTTGACACTATTGTAAATGGAATTTTTCAATTATTATCCTTTCCAGATTGCTCATTGTTAGTGTATAGAAATGCTACATGACTGTTTTTTTAATGGGGAGGAGGCAGCCTTTTGTCTTTCAATGCTACCTGAGTTGAGAGTAACTGCATGCTGTGAGAAGTGTTGTTGAGCAAAGGGTCCTGCACCTTGTGAACATAATGGGACCCAGAAAAGTGTTGACAGAGCCCTGTTAGAGGCTTAGGCAGTTTCAACAGGGAAGCAGATGCACATCAGATATTCTTGGCGAATGTTCCTGTTTCATTTTACATGTAACCCAAATTGGGCAGAAATGACTTTTTTTTTTTATAAGAGAGAAGGAAATTGTTCGAAGACACCAACTAAAATAGCTAAAAGGAAAAGTAAAATTCTGCCTAAAAGATCAGTCAGATAAAGCTTTAAAACACACATACCTCTTAAAAACAACTAAAAGCTTTTGGTTAAAAATAGAGGGAGCTTCATCTCTATGCCTCGCTCCTCTCGCACCCCATCAGCCCAGTCTTTGGACTGCCTTGTGATGCACTGGAGTTTACCTTTGCCGAAGCCCAGCCTGGCCCTGGAGCCATCAGAGGGCCACTCCAGAGATTCACCCAGTGGTGGACTCTACTTCTCCTCAAAATCGGTGGAGCAGAAGGAAATTGAGTCCGAATCTGGTTCTCTTGGGGGAAACTCTGAATTCCTGAGGTCATTTCTGGGAGTCAGCTGGGTTGATGAGCAAAGGTTGGGTAGTGTAGCTGGAGTGACACTCTGGTTCATCAAGCTGTTCTGAGCCCAGCAACTGGTAGCACTGTCAAGTGTTGTATCACCTGGCAATCAAGTTACGGCATAGAATTCGGGTGGCCACACATCTCTAAGTTTGAATTAGAGGATATGATACTGCACACCAATTCTTTCAGAATTCTATAGCCAAAAGCTCTTTTTAAAATTCTAATAATTTACCCTCTGGAATTTCCAAATAGGATTCAACCTATTCTCCAAGCCTCACTAGATTCATGGCAGTGGTTCTCAGTCAGCGGAGGTACCACCCCTTCAGAGGCATTTGGAAATGTGTGGGGTGGTCTGGGTTACGATAATAACTAGAGATGCTGCTGGCATTTAGGGAGCAGAGGCAGAAGCTCTCGTCCCCTGCAGAGTGCCAGGCAACCATGACGTGGGCTGCTCAAAAGGCCCATGCTACTCTCGATGGGAAAGGACACTGACAACGCAGCCACAGAGAGAGCCATGCATGAAAAATCCGCTCAAAGAAAGTACTCCGCGAGGAAAGTTGCAACCAACTGGGCTTTTATACTTGTGTCTTATGATCCCTATTACCGTTCCAGCGATGAATAAGTGTTACGTGCTCTTAATTCTCATTAGCATTATGCTTTATGGATGTTTGATTCCTGTTTATTTAAAAGAGAACAGTCAGAGGGCAGGCAGGGGAGGGTGGGTGGGAAGAGATCAGTCAGTGAACTTGCATGCATATATGTATATCCTGTGGACACAGACAACGGGGTGGTGAGAGCCTGGGGGAGGAGGGACGGAGCAGGCTGGAAGAGGTTAATGGGGGAAAAAGGAGGGACTATGTGATACCTTCAACAATAAAGATTAAAAATAAAATAAAAAAAATAAAAAAAGAGAACAGTCTCTTTCTTGCAATGTGCTGGTAGAATGAGATTATGCTGGGTTATATCTGCCGGTGAGCAAAAAGAATACAAACGACAAAACCCCCTAGAACAATAATAAAGCTTGTGTAGGACAGATTGGCAGGACTCCTCAAGAATGTCCTAATTATCCCACCTGAATTCCAAACCCAAGAATAATACAGAAGACATTTTTGTTTTTGTTTTCAGCTGATGAGAGGAACACCCCCACCCCCACCCCCACCCCCACCCCAGCAATAGGAGAGAGAGGCCTGTCATGGACTAATAACCATTCGATGAGCTTTCTTTTTCTAATGATACATCCAGCATTTAAGTTTCTTTCAGGAGGAACTTTTCTGTTAAGAAAACACACATTTTCTTGCCACTTAGGCTTAGGAATAAACACACAACCCTTTATTTCTGTGACACGAAGATAAATAAATGTGTTGCTAATGGGATTTTTGCCTTAGAGAGTGTAGGTTAATTGTGGAGGATCCCATTCTTTTAATACTTTAGTGGTGTTCTTTAAGTCAGGCAGCCTGGCACCCAGCAGGCTTCCCTATGGCCTTTCGTTTTAATTATAACTGTGTGTTTCTCAGAACTGCGTTTTGATATTTGCGGTAGGTGCTAAGGCGGTTTGATTTATCTGTTTTGTGTATTTACAGGTTCAGATTACATTGGCAATAACACAAACGACTTTAGGTCTAGAAAGCAAATGAGAGGTTTATAGTCTCTCAGCCACCTGATGATACCTGTCAGTTAGCCCTATCATTCATTGGTGAGGGCTTTTGAATTAGAGGACTAATTTCAAATGATTCTAATTAAAAATATTTCTGAGCTTCGACATTAGTCGCCTAGATAGATATCTTTGTTACCTGTTCACACCACAACCCAAGTTTAGCTTGGTCATTTTGCCACTCATCTGTTTTGATCCCTACACTAATTTATTCTGCAGCAAGCAAGGGCAACCTCACGAATTGATTAGATTACGCCTACAAAGGGTACAGTTAATATCCATTCCTGCGAAGGGCTTTAACAGTCAGAACGCCAGTGAATGTATGCATAGCAGCTGCAATGTGAAGAATAATAATCGTAGGATAGGCTGCCAGGCTTCAGCGTAGCTCTTTGTCAGGCATCTCTCTGTTACCAGTTGGCCACTTTGACTTGATACCGAAATAGCACATTTCAATCTGTACTAATAAGCACACACTAATTTCTTTTTGGTGCTTCAGCCACTAGGGATATTTTCAATCAATAAGGGATTTGTTTGTGAAGCGTGTTGCTGCTCCCTCAACACTTCCAGGCCCCAGAGTCTCAGGGTTGGAGTCCACCTTGGACGCTCACTCTTTCCCAATTATGTTTTAAAAATCGGAAACGTCATTAAGATATCTTTTGGGGGTCACCATGCGCTGGTCTCCTGCCTTACCTTCGCTCATATTTGAGCAGCAGTATGGAGACTGGAGGAGGAGAATGAAAACAGATGAGAATGGGGCAAGTGGGGGGACAGTGATGGGGGAGAGAATATCCACACAGACTTAGGCATGGAGGAGCTTGGTGATAATGGGTATGAAATGATACTGAACTCCACTGGGTGCTGACTGATATTTGAAGAGGAGAGGGGGGAGGGGAGGAGAGGGGAAAGGAGGGGAGGGGAGGGGGTCCAGGGAGATGAAGGAGGCACCAGAAAATATCCTCCCCTGGGAAGCCTCAGGGAGTTCACAGGCAGCCAGGATGAGAGAGCTGGACAACACAAGCTGGCGAAGGGGAAAGATGGATTTGTAAACAAATCAAAACAGGGGCCTTCTAAGTACCTCCCCACCTCCCCCATCTTTTAGTGCTTCTCATTTCCGGGAATTCAATTTTACAGGCCAAAAGCTCTGTTCTTTCACCAGAGGGCCAGAAACTCATATTAAAAATGAACATTAGCTTGTAAACCAGGAGCTTGCCGTGTGCCAGGAAGTGGGCCAAGTGCTTTAAAGCATTATTCTATTTAACCCTCACAATTCCAGGGCAGCAAGTAACCACCGCGTCCCTGGTTGGAGGAAACTGAGGTTTAGATGAAGTCAGAACATTGGTGTTTCTGAATCGTGCTCCCCAGAGAAAGGTTTCCTTCCAGCCCTCTCCATTCACATTTTTCGAGGCAGCAGACCGATCCTAATCTGGGGACTATGGTATATGTTTGGCCATTTCACAAACATAATAGCAAATTTTACCGTCTTTGTAGCTCAGGGAGAGCAAGTGGGAATGAGGCTAGTGTGCCAATAGGGAAGGAAAATCAAGGGAGTGACATCAACTTCAAGTCCACTCTGTACTATTTCTGTGAGGGTTTGCTGGGATATGGCCACTTGCCCAACAGAAGAAAGACAAGATCCCATCTGATTTCTCTCAAATCAGCATGGGAGCCATCAATGGCGTGTAGGTGGAGAGTAAGACACAGCACAGCTCCCCCATTCTACTGGGCTGCCGGAAACCATGGTTTGAGACGGCAGGTCTCTGCTTTCCAGCAAACTGCTGCTTCTGAAACAGCTTCTCTGTGAGACACAGCCTTCCTCTTGGAGAGAGCATCCTTGGTTAGCTGCTCTTAACGACCTTGACAAAAACACATCCCTCGAACAATGTTGACTGAAAGTCATGGATTTTACAGATTATGTAAAATGAAACAGGAATGAACAGGCCATGTTGCAACTTAAAAATGACACATAAGCTTTTCATTTTTATCTGGGCCTTGGATAAGGAAACGGCTTGTTATCCACACATGGGGCTGGCATTCTTAGGTGTTAAATGGGCTTTGTTCACATCAAGGAAAAAGGATTAGTATTTTGTATGGCATATGTTGGATCTTTCTCTTTCTTTTCTTTTTTTCTTTTTGTAAATATGGAAGCCCAGACCATGAACCAGTAGGATTCCAACAAAAGAGAAATAATGAGCTTGTTTCCATAGAAATGGCTCTGTTAACCTCCTGATGTCTAATACTCTGCAACAGCAGGCAAAGGGGATCTGACAGGCTGCGGTCTTCTGCATCCCTGTAGGACATTATCTATTGGTTAATTAATTTCTTAAAAAAACAACAAGGACCTACTGCTTCAATTCTAAATTCTCAGTGGATCTCAAGGTGTAGACAACCCCCGGAGTTTGTCCACGCTTCCCTGCCACTGTTCCAATGGCCCCTTAGGCTTACAAAATGGTAACACCGGAAGTCCTTTGATTGAGCTCCTCCACACAGCGCCCCCCTCGTGCGCCCACCCCCCCAGTAAGAACCGGACCTCCTCCATTCAGGTTTGTTTTTTAAACACTGTGTTGTCTGGGGATATTCCCCGTGATACAACTGACGGGTTGCACAAGAGGAGAAAACAGGCACTAGGCGATAGAAGATCTGAATTCTAGTGTATTCTGACATTCTCAAGCTGTTTTACAGTGGGAAAATCACTTAATCTTGCTGGAGTTCAGTGGCTCAGTTGTAAACTAGAAATAACAACTGCAGGATTGCATGAGTGTGCTTCATGCTTGTAACAGCGTGTTATAACTAATGGAGTGCTACACAAGATGCAGGCATGAATAGAGAATGACCACTACTATTTACTGAGCAACTACTAAGCACTGTGACCCAAGAATATGACATACATAACCTCCAATGCTCACAACAAGGAACCCAGGAAAGGAGTAAGGGACTAAGGCAGTGATGGCGAACCTTTGGAGCTAGGCGTGTCAGCATTTTGAAAAACCCTAACTTAACTCTGGTGCCGTGTCACATATAGAAATTTTTTGATCTTTGCAACCATAGTAAAACAAAGACTTCTAGTTTTGATATTTATTTTATATATTTAAATGCCATTTAACAAAGAAAAATCAACCAAAACAATGAGTTCGCGTGTCACCTCTGACACGCGTGTCATAGGTTCGCCATCACTGGACTAAGGCAAAGGGGAAAAACAAACAAACAAACAAAAACTATGATGATATCCAACTGTGACTCTGTTAAGTGAGAACTTAATAATAAGCAAGAACTCAAAAAAAATAAAAATCCAAAGGGAAGGAAATCTTTTTGGGGAGGAAGATGAGTAAATCTTTACATTCAATTTTGAACTTTCTGATTTGCCTTGACAATCTATGGAAGAGATGGAAATGATTTGAAAATCAATTATGATTTGGAATGAGCAAACAAGGATTTAGTGAGCGCTTCATGTGTGCGAGTCAGAAGCATATGCCCAGGTTACACACAGGGTTTCTAAGGAAACCAGCCACCGAGCAGATGTGCTACCCCAATCATTCTAGGAAGGCACTTTCTTTCATTGGTATCTTCTGGAGGCAAAGGCTCACATCCGCATATAGTAGCTACAGAATAAACCTGCAAGCCTAGCACCTGAGGCTAATTGCCTTCTCCCTCCTCCTCAGGCCGATCTCCTGTATGTAAAGGCCAGCAGAGCATCTGTGCACACACAGCGAGCACTTCCATCAAAATCTCCACTGCCTGCTGCTGCTGGCATCACCCGCCCTAGTCTTCAGCCAAGCCAGCCTTGCTCCCTGTTCTCCCGACACAGCTCATGTCCGTGGCGGCCATGATTTTGCCACATATCTCATCCCCCCTGCACGCTTGTAAGTGACAGCCCAGCTCCAGCCGCCTCTCGTCCTCTGAGAAACCTGCCCGGCAACGACAGAAGCCTCCTCAGTCCCTCAAGCCCACCCCAGCCCGGGAGCCAGTGCTAGCAGAAAACAAGCCATTCCTCTGCCTATTTTTAAAATTGCATGCCGACTGGTATTATCAATTTTTAGTATTCTGTCCAGAGTCCCTCCCATAGATATTTATAAAACGTGCCCTTCTATCCCCCAAATTGCGCTAAATTTTTCTGTCTTCGCTGGTTAGACAGGTCAAGCCAGGCTTTACCCTCGGGCTCCTGTGCGTGCTGCTCCGAGGTCTGCAATGCTCTGCAGGGCTGCATCTTCCCTGGGAGGGGCCGCACACAGCCGCTGCTTCCTCCTGCAGACCTGCGTCAGATGCTGTCTCCTCCTGATCACACTGTCTGAGTGCTGCGTCCGCCCCTGTCATTCCCCAGCACATCGCCCTGTTTATTTCCTTCAATGCATCACAATCACCTGGAGTTACTGAATTCGTTTATATATCATCAGTCTCTTTTCTCCTCTAAATGTAAACACGTCAAAGACCTTGTCTGTTGTATTTACAGAGAGAGCTCAATACGGATTTTAAACGGATGAAAGTCCTGCGCACCCCGGCACCCAGCCTTGGGTACATATATTACTTAGACGCAGTGGAAAATGTTTGTTACCTCGGGGGGGGGGGGGCGCACCTGGCACACAGCGTCAGGCGGGCCCCTCTCTAGCCCCACCAGATGTGTCTGGATGCAGATTGCGAACAATGGCTTTGGTTTGGTAGCAAATGTGCTATGAAGCACGTCCCCGCAAAGGGCACCACCCAGGGTCTAAATCTCCTCTGATCCTCAAGTAGCCCCACATTCTTGGGGCAAAAGATAAGCTTGTGATTTGCACTGTTTCCCTTTTACCATTTCCAGGCTCCTGCAAACAAGGGACACATCCTCAGGTAACCAGATGCATTCTGGGTTGTTTTTGGCAAAATATAAAGCATCAATACCTTTTCCCAGTTGCAAAGTTACACATATGCTCTGTTTGAAAGCGGACACATCAGTCCAATGTTGAAAGCTCCTCTGTAACGTTGGCCTCCCATCCCCCCTCCCTCCACCAACCTGTGACCACTCATCGCAGACAGAATCCCCGCGTGAGGCCACAGCTCGAAAACACAGCATCGAAGGCCTCGTCTCCCTTCTTTTTTAAAAAAATATATTTTTATTGATTTCAGAGAGGGAGAGAGAGCTAGAAACATCAGTGATGAGGAGAATCATTGATTGGCTGCCTCCTGCACGCCCCCTGGCATGTGCCCTTGACTGGAATCGGACCTGGGACCCTTCAGTCCGCAGGCCGACGCTCTATCCCCTGAGCAAAGCCCGCTCGAGTTTGCCTCCTTTTTATTAGTTTAATATCAGGGAAAGCAAAGGCCCATTTCCCCCCCAATTCGCTTTTAAAAAGAGTTTTTCTCATAAAACAAACACATAGCCATTATTGGGAAACGGAAAAACACAAGAGATTTAGAAAACAAAAAGCTCCTATAATCCTTCTGATGACAACCAAGTTAATCTTCACAGTAACTTTTCAAGTGCCTTTTGGGTGTGTACTGTCATGCTGGGAAGATAACATTAACTAACGTACATAACCATTTGCTGGGCCCCGCATAAATGTTGGCCTTCTGAGGTGCTTTCTCATTATCCACACTGCAAGATGGGTTCCTCCTCCGCCCAACATCCTGAAGAGAATGGAGTCATCCTAATGTTTCCCATTACTCACGTGTCCACCTTTTAAGGCTATCACATATCTCTGATATGTCATACAGAGGCGTTTTGTTATTATTTCAAACAGAGCTGTTTTTTAAAACTGCTGCTCTAGGTTCATAACATAAATTGCCAGGCCAGTATCCTTCTGATCATAAGGAGTGAACAGAGAAAAAAATGTAAGAAATTAAAGATGAAGAAACAAGGACCCCCCCTTTTTTTTCACTTTGTCACTGAGTAAGGACGTAGACAACCGCTGCCCACACCGAGTCAGAAGCACCCTGGGTGGCAGGAGAGGAGAGGCAAGGAAAGCGCCCTTCTCCACAGGACAGCTGTTTACTTGCCATCTCCAAAGGGTGAAAGGAACTTGTCTGAAATGTGGACCTGGGGAGGTCATCTTACATGTGCTTTTGTAAAGTGAGTTTTGTCTAAGTATAATTTCTATATACACACGAAATGTCACCGTTTTGGTGTGCCGATGACAGGGTTTGGTAATTGTGCATATATAGTCCCCAAAGCACTTCCATTGCAGACACTTTTCAGGAGCTACTTAACCACCTTGGCTGCTCACTGGCTTCCTTTTCTAACCTGCCCTCCTGGAATGAACACCTTTGAGACCAATCCCCAGGTACCTAGCGCAGTTCTGAGAAAGTAAAGACAATGAACTGGACTGAACTTAATTAATACACTCTGGAATTCAGAGTTATTAAATCTCAGAGTTGAGCAGAACCCAGAAGTTATCTTGCAGAACTACCTAATCACTGATTCAATACCCTTGAATCACTTGTGACACAGTTCAGAAAATACCTCTCAATGTATAGAGCCCAGAGTGGCACTGTGCTTTATTTAACATTTGGGCCAGTTTGGGCAGCCCCTGAGGGGCTCATGAAAGGAGGCCTCTTCCAGGATAAGAGTTCAGGATTTTTCTAGGAATGAGCAAGTTAGGAAATGGCTCCTCTGCAAATTTATGCCACCAATGCTTGATGAGCAGCTAAATATAAGACATTTGAAAGTCACTGAACCAAGATCCTTATTTCACAGATTAAAAAAATTTAAGGGCCAGAGTGATTACATGAATTGCCTTTTAAAAAGGGTAGGGGAGGAGCCAGGGGGAGGGGGACAAAGTGGGAGGGGCGGAATGAGGGACATATCTCAACAATAAAAAAAACAAAAACAGAACAGCTATAACCCAGTGTCAGAATCAAGGACTTAAATCCTGGTTCAAAAGTTAGATGCACTTTTCACTGTTTCTTGAGTATTTCTAACATTTCAGTACTCTCTAAATTGGAAGCATTATTAAGGTTCAGGTTCTAACTCAGTTGTTTCCCCCACCCCCAATGTGTGGTCACTACTAGGCAAAACCTATTAGGAAAATGGGGGGAGGGGAGAAGGGAGTCAATGAAGTCAAAGCAGTAGCCTGCTCTCTCTGCTGACCCCTCCCTACCCTATGCTGATCACTACTCAATAGTGAGACATTCTGATCTACTTAGACTAGAGGAATTGGACTTGATTTTCCCACCTTAGTTATTTTTTGTACTATTTTTGCAAAGAATGTAGATAACCAGCAAATTTGATTACAGTTTCCCTTATTAGTGAGTGAATAGTATTTGCTAAGCAGATCCCTGCACTTTAATAAAATAGGCTCATGTTGTGTGGAAGGAGAAACAGATAATTATGTAGATCCCTAAGGAATTTTTAGAAGACATCTCCTTTTAATAAATGTGGTCCTATTGATGGAAATTTGAAGGGAAAGACAGAGGTCTGTGGACGTAGCAGGGCCATGAGGATGCTCAATGAGCTGAGTCATGCTGCCCCAAGGTACTGAACCAATGTTCATGAAGAAATGTCAGAATCAGTGTGGAGTACAGAGCACTGAAATCTGAGGCTGGAGGTCTGGATTTGAGTTTCAACTTTGCTGCATAATCATAACTGAGTCATTTTACCCCTTTAGGCCCCAATTTCCCCTTCTATAAAATGAGAGATTTGAGGTGGATGAATGCTTGATTCCTTTTATTTTTTTTGCTAGTTGTTCAAGAGATATTAACATAGTTCCTTTCCTGTCACTGTTATCATGAAATCTCACAGCTCTGGGACTCTCTCAACACAGTTAATTCTCAACACAGCCCAAATTCTAAAATTGAATGTCTAAGGAAAGTGGGTAAATATGCAGAAAAGCCCTAAGATCAAGAGGACCCCAGCTGGCTGAAAGGAGAATTCAAACTTTCTATTCTCTCATGTCCATTTCCTACCTTCCGGGATCCCTCCCACTCTACTTCAATTCTAAGAATTCAGGACACCAATCTATTGAGCCTGCTGTTTCTTCAAAACACATAGATTCAGGAAAAAAATTTCCTATAATCTTTCCACCGATAGGCAACCAAGTTAATTTTCACAGTAACTTTTCAACCTGGTTAGGCACGTACAGGAGGCAACTGATGGATGTTTCTCTCACCTGTCTCTCTCTCTCTCTTTCTCTCTCTTCTCTCTCTCTCTCTCTCTCTCTCTCTCTCTCTCTCTCTCAAATTCTTAAAAACATATCCTCAGGTGAGGGTAAATAAATAAATAGATAATACCTTACAGGAAGTTAGCTTTAAAACAGGTTTCCTGTTGGGCCTCTAAATAGTGTTCTTTTTTTTTTTTAATATATTTTATTGATTTTTTTACAGAGAGGAAGGGAGAGAGATAGAGAGTCAGAAACATCGATGAGAGAGAAACATCGATCAGCCGCCTCCTGCGCATCCCCCACTGGGGATGTGCCCGCAACCCAGGTACATGCCCTTGACCGGAATTGAACCTAGGACCTTTCAGTCCGCAGGCCAACGCTCTATCCACTGAGCCAAACCGGTTTTGGCCTCTAAATAGTGTTCTTACCTATATAGGTTAGCTGTGGTCGGCCAACCGTGGCTCGCGGACCACATGCAGCTCTTTGGCCCCTTCAGTGTGGCTCTTCCACAAAATACCATGTGCGGGCGCGCATGTACATTGCAATTGAAACTTCGTGGCCCATGCACAGAAGTTGGTATTTTGTGGAAGAGCTGGTATTTTGTGGAAGAGCCACACTGAAGGGGCCAAAGAGCCGCATGTGGCTCACGAGCTGTGGTTTGCCGAGCCGCAGTTTGCCAACCACGGGTTAGGGGATTTGATGCTAACTTCTAAGTGATACACCCAAGGCTCATTTGTTTCATTTAATTTTAGGCCATCAACATAGAATGGTAGGTATAACTGTGGAAGGTCACCTTCAAGAACTCATACTATATTTCCCTCTGTTTGGGGAAAGCACCTCTGAGGCAAATCAGAAACAGATTTTCAGATGAAGAAACAATAGCGACAGCAAGTGAACTGACCAAGCTCACAGACAGTGAATACAAGGCAATTCTTATGTCTCTGAGAACTGGCACTTTCACTAGAAAACCCCAGAAAGTAGAATCTCTTCTTAGTAGATCTTTTCTATGAAAATGACTAATTTCCTTCATTAAGTAGGACCCAGGAATGGAGCTCAGATCCAGAAACATTTTGTGGCCCTGGAATAAAGCAAAGCTGATTCTGCTGAAGAGGAATAAGACTGTTCAAAACATGTTTGTACAGTGGGCTAACCAAATACACCCCAGGAAGTACACACCAAAGAGCCAGAAGAGCGATTCACGCCTGGTTAGAGCATTACTCGCTTGGCTGAGGGTTATTTAGAGTGTCATGCAGGTTGAGACAAGGTGAACAGGCCACTTCACAGATAGGGGAGGTGATTAGCAGTCTGTATAGAAACATATTCTGGAAGCCCTGGAGAGAGACACTGTCATTATGGGTGCGTTTAAAATGAGGATGATACATTTTCTTCTGGCTGGTGGGAGCAGATATTATCATCCTAGCAAATAGTTTTCCAGAGGCATTGAATCTTCTATAAAAATGTTCATTTATCTGTCAAGCTGGCATCAAAGCAACCCACGCCAATTATGACAGCCAGCCTCTCCTCTCAACGCCAGCCTCACATCCTCCTGTGTTTTCCACCCGGCCAAGCATAGAAGGATCCAGAGAGTCCCTGTGGCAAGTCTTCTCTCATCCTGACGAATATTTCCATGAAAATCAAACCAAAACTGAGTAGGAAAGAGAGGTAGACTTACGTTTAGTTTCAAGACTTGGATATTCATTAACCTCGCCCACACCCAATTGCTTTTGGCTCTGGCACGTAAGGCTTACAGTTATGACAATGTCTGGTATTCTTTCTTTACCTTTGCCTTGCTTGGAGAAGCCAATTCTGCTGCAGTTGCCAGAGAACTCTGTGATGTGTAGACACCCATTTTCAGAAACCTGGTGTGTTTGAAAGGCTGCTTAGTGAGTGACTCTGGATCCTTAGCATCCTCACATCTTTTCCTTCTTGAGCGAATGTTTGATGGGTCGTGCAGCTAGGAGCTGCACCCACCATTGGGGTGGATAGGAATGGGATGAACGAAAAGTCAGTGGGCCCATCGCAGCAGCTATTTAAAACAGCTGGGAAAGAAACAATACACACCCCTGCATCTGAGCCAGCTTACTTGCTGGGCCTGTCATGCAGGTGACTCCTGATGAAGCAAAAGAGCCCAATTCATTTTACAGAGGTCTAATTAATACTCTGACGTTACAAAGTCATTTGAAATTCCTAGAATTTGTTTCTAAACACCCTAATGTCAGTAATCTTACTTGCTTGTAAAATACTTTTTATTCTTAGGTGTTCCACCTATACACAAAGGACAGAACAGAATCTTTAGTAAAAGTCTCTTAGAACTACTGAAGTTATGGTGTAGTGCAAACAAAGGGAGTCCACGGCTGCTATGAGACAATGACTCAGTTCACACGAGGTACTGTGACGGTTCAAAGACGGACAAAAGGCAGACACCCAAGAGGGACTTCAGAGGAGACGTGGTATTTTCATGAAGTGTTTTGGTGTCACAACAAAACCTTAGGATTTTAATTACACAGGAGATCAATCATCTTTTCTTCCCATTGTTTTCAAAAAACAAAACAACCAAAAACAAAACACACCCAAAGACTTAGTTTTAAAAACTGTCCGTCTTTCTTATGTAACAGATCATTCTTCCTAAACACCTGTGTGGCTTTATTTAATCTCACTGGGCAATTAAACAGAATCCCACCACCCTCTGTGTCTACTTTCCTTTCAGAGCTCAGTGTAATCAAGAGATTTGGAACTTGCTTACGAATGAGACAGGTGGTGCTGGGTGCCCAGGCTATCATGGGGAACTGGACACAACCCAGTTTTCAAGGAGCTTATACTCTAAAGGTAAAGACAGACCCAGAAAGAGGCAATTTCAACATGGTGTCTGTGTGCTAAGACAGGAGAAAGTTCAGGAAGTACCTAGGAGGGAACCTAACCCATTTTTTTTTCCAGAAAGAGGAAGAAATAATAAAGTATATTTATAGTACTAAATACAGTGATCTGTTAGGTTAAATAAGAATTTCTCTCCAAGCCGAAACCGGTTTGGCTCAGTGGATAGAGCGTAGGCCTGTGGACTGAAAGGTCCCAGGTTCAATTCCGGTCAAGGGCATGTACCTTGGTTGCAGGCACATCCCCAGTAGGAGATGTGCAGGAGGCGGCTGATCGATGTTTCTCTCTCATTGATGTTTCTAACTCTCTATCTCTCTTCCTTCCTCTCTGTAAAAAAAAAAAAAAAAGATCAATAAAATATATATTTTAAAAAAAAAAAAGAATTTCTCTCCAAGTAAAATGGTGGTTGCCAGGGGCTGGGATGAAGAAAATGGGGGAATATTGTTTAAAAGGTACAAACATACAGCTATAAGATAAGTCCTGTGAATTTAATATACAACATGGTGACTGTAGTTAATAATACTGTGCTATATCCCCGAAGGTTGCCAAGAGGGAAGATCTCTCACACACACGTGCACACACAGTGGTAACTATGTGAGGTAATGGATGTGTTAACTTACCTAATTGTGGTAATTATTTTGTAATGTATTATGTCTTAAACTAGAGGCTTGGTGCACAAAATTCGTGCACGGGAGTGGGGGTGGTGGTGGAAGGGGCAGTGTCCCTTAGCCCGGCCTGCACCCTCTCCAATCCAGGACCCCTCAGGGGATGTTCGACTACCTGTGGGATCAGACCTAAACCGGCAGTCGGACATCCTTCTCTCAATCCAGGACCACAGGCTCCTAACCACTCACCTGCCTGCCTGCCTAATGCCCCCAACTGCCCTTCCCTGCTGGCCTGGTTGCCCCCAATTGCCCCCCCCCCGTCGGCCTGGTCACCCCCAACTGCCCTCCCCTGCCAGCCTGATCTTGCCCCTAACTGCTCTCCCCTGCTGGCCTGATCACCCCTAACTGCCTCTGCCTCAGCCCCTCCCCCCATGGCTTTGTCTGGAAGGAAGTTGGACGTCCAGAAGATGGCCAGTCAACCCAGTCTAATTAGCATATTACCCTTTTATTAGTATAGATAATCACATTGTATACCTTAAACTTACAGAGTGCTATACGCTAACTATATTTCAGTGAAGTTGGGGGAAAAAAAAGAAGAATCTGGTGCACAGAGTCCTCTGGGGAAAAAAAAAGTAAACACTGCTGTAAACTCGCTTTGCAATACCTGTGTAAAGGAAATTGTGGTTTAATCTTGAATAATAAAACAGTGAAGCACAAAAATAATAACTTATCTCCAGCTAATAAATGCAAAGCTCTGAGTGCTCAGTGCACAGGATATGATTTGTTCAAGTCACAGACTTCAAGGTAAACAAAATGTTTCAAGTGACAGTGAAAAAGGCATAAAACTCAATTTAAATATGCGACAAAAGCTGACAACAGAAGCCGAAAACAAAGATACCAACAGTTTTCTCCGGCTTTGGAGAAGAATTCTTATGTGATCCCTGGTCACCTGATCAAGACAGACTTAAATGATGTAGAATCATAATTTGAGCCAATGACATAAAGAATCAGACATGGCTGATTTGGGAAGTTTAATGTTATTTACTGTTATTCACACAGTGGGAGGTGGGTCTTAGTGGAACTAGAGACCCTGACTTACAAAAAATAAATCTGATTTTTAATGCTCTTACCAGTAAATTGGGAGAAGAGGTCAGAGAAAAGACATATGGTGATTGTAATTTAAAATGACATCAGCTCCAGATAAGCAATAGACATTTGATCCCAGGCAAAATTATTTACCATGTTGCTGGATCGACTATGCACTCAAATGGAATTATCTGACCAAATGGGACTGATAATGGTCAGAGACAAAAAATGAGAAGGTCAGCGCAGCCCAGGAAGGAGGAAAGATTCTTCTCCTAATTAATAGCCTGAGAGAAGGAGCCAGTTGAAGCGTGTTTGGCAACTTGCCTCAAGTCAGACAGTTGCACTTGTCTCCAAAAGAGCCTCCTCTCTCTGAACACCGAGGAGAGTAAGAAAGTTGCCCACATCCTGAGTTATTATTGATCAAGACATAAGTGAAAGTCATTTGATATGAATGAGCCTGAAAATGGAGAAATACAGATATCTGGTACCTAGAGCCAAGTATTTTTTCAAAAAGATTATCTTATGGTAATATTAATACCTAGACGATGATGAATGTTAGTTTATTTTACTGACTTTTAAAAAATAAGAGTGGGTAAAGAATAACACAAATAATCATTTAAAAAATTAGAAATCTCGGACAGGGAACGGTTTTGGAGCCACCATTTTCCTGTGTCAGTGGTAGTTTGGGGTAGGTCACAGCATGTGGAAGCATCAACCTTCTGTCTGCGTTTCTACCTACTGCACTCCCTGCCCCTGAGAAATTAGTCCAAAGCTCATTCGAGAGTCAGATATAAACCTTCTGCCTTTTTTTAAACATATGAATGTACTTTCTATGTCATATTTAGAAGGGAAGAGACAGGATATTTTTTAAAGGTAAGATGGAAAAGCCACTATTTTGCTTTGCTTTGCTCTTCCTGACTTTCTCCAAATAACTTAGATGCACTTTGGTGAAGCCTGGTGTTAGAAGCAAACAATGTCAAACTGATGATTTCAGGGGGATCTGGGAGACAGCAGAACAAATCAATGTATCTCATCATGGCCGACAACAGATTTAAGAGCTCACTAAACACTACAGATCCCTTTTAGAAATGACACTCTGTGTTCTCCATGTCCCTACACCTCATTCTTCTCAAACCCTTATTCAGCTTAGAAAACAAAATAAAAACACAACCGACCACGTCCTTGGAGTCTTTTCCTTTTGGGCCTACTCTGCCCTCACCTGTCCAAGTACATTTAAGGTTTCAAGGTCGAGTCTTGCATAAGAGAATCTGAGTGCTGGTCCCAAAGAAGGGCGTGTCCTCTGATGGTCAGAGGAGCCGACTCTGAGTGTTTCCTGTCTTCTGCTCATTGTAATTATCTTCACCTACAATGGCTACGCCGTGGGTTGGGAGGAAGTACAACAAGGAGACACAGTATCTACTCAATCCTATAGTTGCACTACTTAGTATTTAAGTAACTTGGCCAGTTAGTATATGGCAAATATACTAACTGGCCAAGTTACTTAAATACTCAGCCTCAGCTTTGTCAACTGTAAAATGGGAGCGTTAAAGTATCTAGTTCTTAGGATTGTTGTGAAGAGAAAATAAGACGACTCATGTATAAGGTAGAATAGTGCCCCATACCTAGTACTTGCCTAATGACTGCTGCTACCGCTAGGATGATGAACACCACAGAAGAGATGGCAGGCAGCATCACGAGAAGCAAACAAGAGCGTTACAGATGTTGAAAGGTAAGTGGAACCAGTGTTTACCTTCAATTCTTTACTCTTTTGATAGATCATTGCTTTGAGAACTATTTTACTCAGAACTTCATAGTCCGTGTCCTGGGGATTGCCTAACAATTTAAGATGAATCTCATCTATGGACTTTTTCCTTTATAGCAACTTGGGCAATCAGGAGTCTACCTCAAGGTCCTCTGCTGAATTGCAGGGCAGAACTTTGTTCTGGCATTTACTCACCTCTTTCTTCTTCCTTCTCTCATCTGATTTGCAATACTTTCAAATACCAGGTCCCTCACTGAGATAATGCTGTAGGCCTGATCTTCCTAAATGTTTCATATTTCAAAATTACCTCTTCCTATGCCATTCTTCCTCATCTGGTAACTAGTCTCAACTAAAATGATAAGTAGAGATAATGATATTTAAATAGTACTTCATAATTTGAGAGGACTTCTATGCACATTGTCCATCATTTTGACTTCATAGCTGTTCTATGATGGCAAAGCAGGCTTTTGAATGCTATCATTCCTATTTCCAGATTAGGAAACTCAGCCTCAGATGAATGACGTGGCTAGATCTGTAGTCCACAAGACTCAAGTGATCTTACATTAGGAATTCACAGCTTCTGATTTGGTCTGTAAAGCCAAGCAGAACAGAAAGCTAGTTGTTTAAAGTAATTCATACTAAGATGTGGATGACCAACTGCTTAAACCTATCAAGACATTAAAAAAAAAAAAAAAAGCCTGAAAAGGCTAATGAATTTAGCTATAGACTGAAAGTAAGGGTGGGGGATTTAGATGTTTTGAGTAGAGAGTCTTTCTGACCTTTGCTGCCCATACCTGCTGACCTGCATGCCAGCCCTAAGCTGAGAAGTCTCCAGGTGTCTGCTGAGGCTGAAAGGAGAGTAAATCTATGCCCCTAGGGAATCTGTGCGCCTTTCCTATCACAAGCAAGGGTTACGCTCCATTTTATCTTAAATTCATATACATTTTGCACTCTATTCCATGTTGTTTTTTTAATATATTGTATTGATTTTTTACAGAGAGGAAGGGAGATAGATAGAGAGTTAGAAACATCGATGAGAGAGAAACATCGATCAGCCGCCTCCTGCACACCTCCTACTGGGGATGTGCCCGCAACCCAGGTACATGCCCTTGACCAGAATTGAACCTGGGACCTTTCAGTCCACAGGCCGTCGTTCCATTCACTGAGCCAAACCGGTTACGGCTCCATGTTTATTTTTATGTAAAATTTAAAAGAATAAAATAGAGTGAAACATTTACTGTATTAATCCTGGTATATAGTAGCATTATCGCAGTTTAAGAAGGTGCTATGAAGTCCACTAAGAGTCCCACAAACAGATGTCTGTTCATTTAAATTTATGTCATATAAATATATATATATGTCACATATATAATATAAATCATATACATATATATTTGTGCATATATGGGGGAAAATTTAACCTTCTGATTTCATAGCTTCAAAAATAGTTGTGGATCACTAAGTCAACCCTCTCTTTACCGCCACAATTCAGATTCCAATGTTCATGTAATTCCTCCCAAGACCCAAGACCAAGCAGGGACCCTCGGAATCGCCCCCGCTTCGCTCTGGGCATCCTGGTGATGGCTTCCACAGGAAACGCGCCCCACTGGCTGACCCTGGCTGCCGTAGAGAGACACCTTAGGCAGCTTCCACTCATTTCCGACTTCATGCCTATTATTTTCGCTGCTCAGTTGTTACATTTCAACAGGGGGATTTTGTGAAAAAGAAAACCTCCTGTATACGGAAAGCCACAAAGAAAGGTATTTGGCAGAACGAACTGCTCTGCTGACAAATGCACGCCGGCCTGTTGAAGGCAGAGCTCCGGCCACTGGTGCGAAGCGTCCCGTCCCGGGGCCTGTGCACCCTCCGCCCCCCGCCCCCGCCCCCCGCCCCCCGCCCCCGCGCCACCCTGGAAATGAGCAGTTGCATCTCTGACTGGGCTCCATTGAGCATCCCACCCGCGGCTGCCCAGGAAGCACATACCACAAACAGAATGAAAGGGGCCTTTATGAACAGGAGCCGGTTACTCCTTAAACAGACTCCCACATAAAGACATTTTTGTTTCTGACTCTCGGGAAAACTGAGCTCCCTCTGAGCAGTCTTTGCAGCGGGAGGAGAAACTGACGGGGAAGGGGCTCCCTGGGGACGGGGGAGGGGCGGCGGGAGGTGCCAGGCCCTTTCTGCGGTGAAAGCTCCAGGGTTTGGCGGCGGGGAGGGCGTGGGGTCCAGGTGGTGGTGTCACTGTGGAGCGCGGGTGGCTGGACAGCCACTTCCCCCCAGAAAGGGATCCGTCCACGCAAGGAACATTTCCGAGAAATCTTAGTGCTCTGGGCTCCAGAAAAATCTCAGGGCACTAGCTAGGTGCTCTCTGAATAGACTTAATTTTTTATCTGTTTCTTCTCCGTTTCTTTTTCTCTAAGCAGCTACCATTTATACTTTACAAGATTCAAGCAATTTTCTGCCCATCATACTACCCTAGGTTTTTGTTTTTTTCCCCTAGAGAAGCAAAATCTCCTAAACCATTTCAGACATCCCAGAATCTGAATAAGTAGTATACAGAAAAAGGCTAGAGGTTCACAATTTGACTTATTTGGCTGTTACATGATTCAACACCCATGTGTACCTCACCCCTCTCCTACATGCAGAGAAACCAAAGATGTATAGTACAGGCTTAATTCATCCTTCATTTAACTAAACATTTAACAAAATTTTATCACCATCTCACTAAATCCAGGTGCTACTACCACTTATGAAGAAAATGCCCAGGAAAAATTAGTACAAAGAAAAAACGGTGGGGTTTTAGAGATTTGGATTCATTAAGAAATGGAGAGAAAATGATGCTTGTCGCAATTCTTTATTAGCTTGATTAAAACAGAATCTCTACAGCAGGCAGGCATCGGCTGAAATGAGTTCTTATCATTTTTTAAAGAACTTCTCATGATTTGAAAAATCCTTCCCAAGTTTAATTTAGGAGGTCTAATTATGTTGCTTAAAAAGAACAAAAACTCATTGCCCTGAGAGAACCCACATCTCAGCACCTCTGGTAATGGCATTGATCTCCGCTGCCCTGTGACCCTGGCCGCAGGCGTAACGACGGTATGAAGCAAGCACTAGTTTAATATCCTGTACACATCCCATACTGAGGGACTTAATTACCTGCCTGTGTTTGAAGGAAGAAGAGAGTCCCTGTGGATATCAAATAGTTATTGCCCCTCTATCAGCAATAAAAAGTTGTCCCTTTAAAACAAAGGGAGGTTTGGTAGGAATTGTGGGGTTGTAAATCTTGGTTCCCACACATTAGTCTGTCTGCATGTTTGCTCCAGTGTCTTGAGCATTCTGCATCTATTGGAATCCCATCCTTTCAGGATATTAATAATAGTAACACTTCTTACCTACTTACCATGAGGCAGGCACTGTTCTAAGTATTTTACTTAAATTAACTTGCTGCATTCTCACAACACTATGTCGTGGGTACTAATATTACCCCATGTTACATATTTGGAAATAGGTGCACAGAGAGGTTAAGAAGCTTCCCCAAGGTTACACAGTCAACAGGTGACAAAGCTGGGATTTGAACCCCCCCAATCTGGTTCCAGAGTCTGTACTTTTTGTCACTATACCATACAGCCTTCGAGGACTTTGGATCTAAAAAGACCTCAGAAATCATATCATCTTAATTCTCTTGTTTTATAGGAAAAAGAATGAGAGTCAATGGAAGTTAGGTGACTTTTCTTGGGACACAGAGCTAGTTCTTAGAAAATCCAGAGCAGAACCCAGATCACAAGCCTACATAAATGTATGATGTCTTGGTTAAGAAAGATCAGTAAAGGCAGTGACAAAAGCAAATTTCATGGTTGGGGCATTCTGGTCAGTTATAAAGGATGAGAGGGAAGGAGGGACTAAGAACCACTCAAGAGACACTATTCTAAGAGCGCAAAATCCCTGATGCTCTCCTGGACCTTTCCACTTACAAGTTCTATCCAAAGTAAGTCCCTGGAGACTTGACTTGGGCTGGTGAACAGACAATACAGTGTACAAATGCCGTGTTGTAGAACTGTGCACCTGAAACCTATATAATTTTGTTAGCCAGTGTCATCCCAATAAATTCAATAAAATGGAAACAAACAAAAACAAAGGAAGTCTTCCCTATTGCATCTCATGGCACCCTGTCCCTATCCTTCAGAGTCCTTCTATGTCACCATGTGTAATTGTATAGATAGTGGTATGTGTCTGTCTCACAGCCTAACTGTGAGCTCCAGGAGGTCAGGGGCTCAATCTGTTTTATTTGCCAAGAACCTGGTAAGTGATACATGCGCAATTAATATTAATTTGTTAAATGAACTTACACCGAAGACTCAGCAAACACAGTGTGAAAGATGATCTTAGGCTGCTCTACATTTTGCCTAATAAACCTCTGTTCTTCACTGCTCATTACCTGGATCACATCCACTACTCAAGCAGAACATGTGCAAATGGACAAAGTCTCCATCAGCAGAAGTCTAGTTAGCTTACAAATCTACCTTTCATTCAGGGTCAGAAACCTACAGGGTTGACTGATTATACTGTTAAATCTTGATCATCAAACTAAGTAGACGACCTGTCAGAAACATGTAAATGAAGGAATACGTGAGGAGGAAATGAATTACTTTTAAATTCTGAGGGTAACTCAAAGTAGCTGAGCAGAGTTTGCCAGAATACACTTCTTTGGGGACCTGCTTGAAAGATTAGAAAAAATAATTTGTGTTTGGCATGTCCCCATTTGGACTACACGTTTATACGTAAAGAGCTATTTCAAAAGACCTTCAGGATGCTCAAAAACAAATTATTCTTTTAACATTTTAAACATTACTCTTACAATCTTGTTTACGCATTAGTATATTATAATCACTTGCATTATTATTCACAGAGAAAAGGTCTGTTGAGTAAAATTAACTTCAATCAGTCGCCATCTGAAACAAAACGAACTGTGAATTAATGGAATTGAAATTAACAAATTTTTCACAGTAGCTGAATTATAAACAGTTTTCTAAATTCTATTTCCTTGAATTTCTTATATAGAATTTCTCCCAAAAGTGTAACACTTTTAACTCTTTCACAATGAAGAAAACATTCAAGTCAGTAGCATTAACTTTGTGCCTAAGTGATCCTCTGCTTTAGTTTCTATTCTATAGCTGGATCCAAGTAAAATCTGTCTTATTTTTGTGTACACATGTTACTTACACTGAGTGGCCAGATTATTATGACCACCCCATCAGTTCTTCATTGACAATTCCAAAAATATTGAATATTGAAAACTTCCTAAGCAAATACTCTCCAGGTTTTATCATTATTATTATTTGCATAACTAATTCACTTCATTGTACTGATGGGGAGGACATAATAATCTGGCCAGTCATAATAATCTGGCCACTCAGTGTATTTTGAGAAGCATAAATGATCAAAAAGAGAGCTCGCAAAATGCAAAGTGCTCTCTCATGGGGACCACGCCAGAGATGAACAACTATATTTTTATTTGTAGAAAATACCTTTGTGTAAGTTAGGATGGACAGATATTTTTTTTGAAATTTGGATTCAGCACTTAGCCTCATCTTATCAAAAATGAAACTGAAGAATCTGTTCCTTTTTAAATGAAAGAGATAAAAGCCAACTTTATATTTCAAAAAGGCTCCCTCTTGGGAATTTCTGTTTATGTAAGGACAGCTAAGCAGAACTGCGGGCAGCTGCTCTGTGCAGTGCGGACACTGCAGTGCTCAACAGCGTGCGTGACCACATCTTGGTGTCACAGCCAAATCTTATTAGGCCCCGAGCTCAGCAGGTGTCTGAGACACTGTCAAAAATGCCCGGCCAGTGTGGCTCAGTGGTTGAGCATCAATCCATGAACCAGGAAGTCACAGGTTCGATCCCTGGTCAGGGCACAGAGCACATGCCTGGGTTGCAGGTTCGATCCCCAGTGAGGGGTGTGCGGGAGGCAGTCGATCAATGATTCTCTCTCATCATTGATGTTTCTATCTCTTTCTCTCCCTCTCCCTTCCTCTCTGAAGTCAATAAAACTATATTTTTAAAAAAATGCTCTGGGGAATCGCTTCTATCCCACTGTTTTCCCCTTCTCACTCTGCCTTATTAGTCTGAAACTTAAGTCTTCTTCCTTTTTATTTTTGGAGAGGGAGGTGGTGGTTGCTTGGTCGTGTTTAAAATAATATAATGTGTCTGATGATTGATAAGGAAATGATCAAAAATTTAGATTTGCTTTTATAATTAAAATAATCATGGCTAAATATCTCAATGGTATGTCTTTTTTATACATATATTTAAAAAAGCCCAATTTTTACTTTCAGGGAACAAAAAAACTTTCTTGATTAATACTGAATTCCTTAATCGGAGGAAATTCTGATTTTAAAATACAGCACTTGCTAGATGTTAAGTAATGAAAAAGACACCAAATAAGGTTTAGGCGCCAATTCCCTAGAGCATGTTGCATCTTGAAGGAAGATTCCAGAGGAGATTGCAGGACAAGGAAACCAGTCCTGTCTTGGCCATTTGACAAATGGGATGCAATTTTCTGATGCTTTCCTCCCAGAGCTCAGCTAGTGCCTCTATGGAAAAATCACTCCTTCTTTACATATCTTCTCAGCAGTGGCTGGGTTTTGCTGGGAAGGGTGGTGACTGGGTGTTTTGATGCCAGAGCATTTGGGGACTGTCTCTACTTTGATAGAAGAAATTTTGGAAATGAGAAATCATTTTGAAAGCTTGCGGGGGCGGGGGCGGGGGATCAGCTGGAGATGCATTCCCATGCCTGGTGCTACCAGAGGTTTAGGGAAAATCATTAGGCCACGTCTTTCCTGGACACCACCTCCTTCTCTGCAGTAATACCTTGTTTTTTTTTTTAGCAGGCTTTGTCTCTAGCCAGTACCTGAGTTGGCCCTGAACAAGCCTGCAGTGCATTTAAAATCAGATCTCCATTAATGGGTGAGTTATGAAATAGATTTTGCTTCTTAAGCCATATAGCCAGAAAGCTTGGAGCACCTGGGCATCCAGGCCATGTTCCCTGCACTCTACCTATTTGGCTGGGCCTTCTGCCAGGCCTCAGTCCCCAATGACCAGGCCTTCCTCCCAGAATCTTAAATGCTGTTAGATAGGAGGTAGCTTCAAAGCTGGCAGAGTGGTAATTCCCTGTCCGTGGCACTGCACCCCTGGGATGCCTGCACGAACCTGGGTGTGGTCCGAGGCGGCCGGCCACACTGCAGGCAGCTGGGTCTGAGGTGCCCCCCCTCTGCTCCAGGCTTCCTCCCTTCTCACTGGTCCCAGGTAAGATGCACCAGCTACAAACCCTGATCTCCCCAGGAGAGTGTGCTTCATTTGATTAAGTTCCATTTTCTTTTTCAGAATTATTTTCGTGGTAAAATTTCAGCACTTTAAAATGTTATAATATTGGCATCCTAGAGACCGAAATATGAAATAACAGCACAAAATAGGTCCTTGTGGGAAGCCAATGTGCAAATTTTCCCACCAGGTTCTGCCAATTGTGCACAATTCTCAACTACTCCATTTATCTCCGGGGGGCAAATAGTGGGTCTATCCCAGCATCCATTCAATTTGTGTTTTCTCCTCCCTAAAATAATACTAGATCTAAAATATGGCTTTCCATCTAAAATTAGCCCTTCGTTAGCCACTATCAGGTACCAGTTAACATAAGGAAAATTCATACAGAAATAAAATGATTATGTCGCTAGAATGATGTATGATTGCATTAATTGAATCAACAGTTCTTTATTCATTCGGTGCTTGTTCTATGTTGTGTGTTGTGCAACAGGGGACAAAGAATTAAACAGGAAGAGGTCCCATTCTCAAGCAATTTATCTCTGAGGTTGAGTTTTATAATATTTTATAGTCCCACTCTATCCTTTGTATTCCTAATGCCTCTGTCTCTGAAAATGACAGTAATTATAGGTTTAGCTATAATAAAAAAGTGTAATATGCTAATTAGGCCGGATGACCTTCTGGATGAAGCAGGGGCTGCGAGGGAAGCCTGGGTCCCGGGTGCCAGAGGGAAGCGGTGCCAGCAGCCAGGGGAAGGAAGGCCTACTCTTGCATGAATTTCATGCATCAGGCCTCTAGTCTTACTATAAACATTGTTGTCACCTCTCATCTACTGCCACACTCCCAGGAGAATGAAAAAGCCTGTATGTGGTCTTCTGTGCTGTTTCTGCTTGAGAGAAGACCACAACATCTGTTACAAAGTTCTGAACACATATCTTAACTGCCTATATGTAGGCCAAAAGGAGTATTTCCCGCTAAGTGCATACTCCTTTCAAATAACTAATTTAGAGCAATACCACCTTTTTTTTTTTTTTTTTTTAAATAGCATTTTCTCACAAAACATTTTAGAAGAATATCAATTTACCGTTGTGGAGAAATTCTTTTAAGGGCTTACAATTTATAGAGGAAGGTTGTTTTTAAAATAAAAAATACACGTTAACTCTGATTGGGGATGGGTGGTATCAGCAAGAATTGGGGTTTGTTTGAAAAGTTGTGTGAGAGACAGACCCCATACTGACAAGTCTACTGAAGGTAACTGGTGGCTTCTAATGTGCCATTTCCCCCTAATTATCCATTTATTCCAAGTTCTTTTACCTGCCGCCTCTCTAAATCTGTCCTGTATCTGACAGCAGTTTAGGTGTCTTTGGTGAATTCATTAATGCTCTTTATTCTAATTCATTTTATTTGAGGCTCTGACAGTTGACAAGAACAAAACATTATGTTATGAGTCAGTCATAATTCTTACACTCAAATGTGTCCTTTCCCCTCATTACAGAGCAGAGGTTCAATATCATAAAATAAAAATTTCTCAACCGAAAATTATTTTTATCCGCTGTATTTACAAGGCTCTTTTCCTTTAAAGATGATGCCCTTATTCTAAGGAAAGAACAAAAAAGATGAAAGAGAGAATAGGGAACAGATAATTGAACTGATGAATACATCTGAGTGCTAAACATGACTAAAATGTCTTAACATCTGGGGCAAAATGGTGAATACTTTGGGTTACGTTGTTTTCTGACAAGATAAAGGCAAAGCATACTCATAAGTAGACAAAATGTCCCTGAAGTTAAACCCAAGGGAGAATTCCTGTAGTGACAGGCTCTGTGGCCCTTCCTGGTGGCAGTGTGCAGTACAGCAGGCCATCAGCCACGCACATCCGTTGTCCATTTGCCCTGCTTTATCAAGAGAGCTCCCAATCATACAATCTTCCGGTTTCTTCCAAAGCCCTGAGTACATGAGTGACTCTGGCCAATACTAAAGATAAGTTTAAGCCTATGTTACACTAAACAAATAAACTCCCTTCACATAAAATCTGATCAAGCTAACTAGCCCCATGGGAATACATCCAACAAGCTTCGTCAGCCAAGATCTCTCTCGGTTACTGGACCCACCAGATCAGGACTGCAAAGGAGCTTGCTTGGACTGCTTTAATTAGGTATTTCACTTACAAATGAATTAATTAATTAGTGATAAGCACCTGAAGCACATTACTCATGTGGTCTATGTAAAGCCTTACATAGATAAAAATTGCTGACATTTCATTACTATCAGAAAACATTACACGGGGCTTAGCACCCAAGATGATTTACCAAACCTTTTGCCCAAACAGTGTGCATTTATTCTAATCCTTCCTCCACTCAGGGCACTCTTGGCAGGAAGGCTTTTACAAGAAGATTCAGGAAGAGAGGGTGAAAGCAGGAGCTAGGGTTACTGTGGTCAGTGTTTCTTCAGCAGCATTTCCTGGGGCCTAACACCAGTGCCCCAGGTGTTGGTCCTCTCCTATCGGCCTTGATCTGATGTCTGTTATGTTGCCTGGTGATCCCTATGCAAGGGCACTGCCACGTCTGGCAGCCTCTAGCTGGAATAAAAGTGGAGACACACATACACATACACAAGAGCCAACATGGAACCACTACATTCTCAAGAAAGAGACGATCATTGCAACTTAAGTCCCTTCTGCAAAAGTATATACAAAGCAAGCCAGCAAAGGAGCAAACAGAAACCTTGAATTGTATACTTGATGCAGTGACTCCTAGTATTAAACACACAAATGGGAAATTCCTATCCAAGTAGGCCTAGTAAATATGGCAAATAGAATACAATTTTTAAATTAGATCAGAAAGAGTTTTGTGTGTCCTTTATAAAACTCATTCATGCAAATTCAAAAACATCATTTGGTTACTTGTGGACATAAGATGGGCCTAGGAATAAAAACACGTTTATCAAGACACTAAATGAATTCTTGGCACTGGTCTTTACTCAGGAAGCTACTGGAGAGATTCCCATCTGAAAATAATCTTGGGAAACAGAAATGTCTGAGCAAATAAATCAAGCCACGGTAAATGCACATTGCATTCTTGAACAGACTAACTGCATGTAGATAAGTCACCACACACAGGACCGTTCTACTCAAGTTTTAAAGAAAGTAATACTGAAATTGTGGAACTATTGGCCAAAGCACTTTTCAAATCAGTACATGTGAAAACTCAAAATTAGGCAAATCAAAAGTGTGAATAAAATCCATCGAAGGTTTACTCATTAACTTCTGTTAAGATATAGGACATAAGCCCTATTAGATATGAAAATGTCTAATGTCAATTTCTGGATAAAAGGAGTAAATTCCATGCAATGCAGTTGTTAATATGGTAAATACAGAAAACAAGTTAAGTAGAGATACTATGTACATTTGTTTCATAAAATACTGCCTTTTTCCTGACTATAAAATATGTCACTTGAAAAAGAAAGAATCTGGAAAACTCAGAGAGGTAATATGAAAAATATAAAAATCATTTGTAGTCTACTTTTTAGAGAAAATTTTAGGAATGTTTTTTCCATTATTTTTTATATACATATGAAATGAAACATGTGGAAAATATTTCATATATATGTGCAACATTTCTGTTGTTATTGTTGGATCAGTTTCAAAGGAAGACAGGGGTTCCCTCAATCCTAATGTTAGACTTACCCATGTAATTTAAAGGCTGTAACCTTCACTCCCACAGTAACCTTGAGCTCTGCAGTTAGTGATGCCTATTTCTTTATCTGGAGCTCCCCTTCCCCATATTCCCATGTTGCCCTTTCCTCCCACCTCTCCCGCTCCTGTGGCTGATGACATGGAGAAAAGGACCACTAATCCTATACTGCACTCCCATTGTACAGATCCCATCCATAGCAACTGTATCTTTAAAATTCTTCTCCTTAACCTTATTCTTAATATTTTTCTTTCCCCTAACTTATTATTTTTAAAAATTGTAAACATACAGAAAAAAAGTTGAAAGAATCCTATATAATAAAGAGCTAATATGCTAATTAGACCAAACAGCAGAACAACCATCTGGAAGAAGCCGGGGCTGCGAGGGGCTATGAGGGTCAGCTGAGGCTGCGAGGGGCTGCGAGGGCCAGCTGAGGTAGCCGGGGCTGCGAGGGTCAAGCCTCTTGCACGAATTTCATGCATCGGGCCTCTAGTAAAACAATAAACACCGATACACTAACCAAATAGATTTAACAGCTGTTCCTTCTGCTTTCTCTGTCCCTCTGTCTCTCTCCACCATGTGAAATTAGGTAGCAGACATCGTTAGACTCCATCCTGAACATTTCCGCAGTAGCATCCCTTTAAAAGCAGAGCACTACCATTACAGCCTAAAATAATTCCCAGGGAGTTAGTGAACTTCAGCAGCTTTACCTAAATATTTATTTGAGCTTTCCCCAGGCAACCTCCCACCTCAAGGAAACAACGCACAACAAAGCCAGGTGCCAGAGCCCCGAGCTACAGCACAGTTCCTGGCGTAAGGCTTTTGTAAAGGACTGCCCACATGATGCTGTTCCCTGGTGTGGTGACTTATTAGAAGAAAGAATCTAGGCTGGTAATCCTGCAGGGAACGACTCTCCTCTAGAATGTCAGATCTGGTCAATCATGTAACTCTGTTCTGAGAATGCCACCCCTGAGGATTTCTGGTGCCTGAAGAAGCCAGTGGTAATGGAAGTGAGCAGGACTCAACCCCCAAGAGCGCTTCTGCCTGCGATGGTGGCAGGCGCCCTGCAAAGACCCCTGGCCGCCCGCACTAAGCAGGGCACGGGAGCAGCAGCAGGAAGCGGCCATCTCCCTCATCTCACTGGGACCCGGCGGCTTCAGTGAGGGTGTAATGGTCTCAGGGCACACTCAGCATGTCCTCTGAGCCATGGGATAAGGGTTGGGGCGACAGAGTTAGGGAGGCAGGAGTGGGGAGAGGAAGGCAGAGTGGCTCCCAGGCTGCCCAAGATAGAAGGGAATCTTAGTGCTTTTTTCCTCCTTTTTCTGGCCATTCCTACTATATTTCTTCCTTTCTTTCTTTCTTTCTTTCTTTCTTTCTTTCTTTCTTTCTTTCTTTCTTTCTTTCTTTCTTTCTCTTTTGTTGTTGTTGTTAATTTTTACCTGAGAATATTTTTCCCATTGATTTTAAAGAGAGTGGAAGGGAGGGGGGAGAAACAAAGAGAAACACATCATTGGTGCCTCCTCTATGCACCCTAACCGGAACAAGCCTGCAACGGAGGTGCGTGCCCTTGACTAGAATTGAACCTAGGACCCTTCAGTCCATGGGCGGATGCTTTAACCACTGAGCCAAACCAGCCAGAGGCCCCCCGCCTAATCTTTCTTCCCCCCTCTCCCAGGAATAATTAAAGCTAACATTTCTATATGGCTGAGAGGCAGTGTAGCAAAGTGGTTAAGGCTGAGCCCCACTGTCCAAGGCTGAGTTTGAGTTCTGGCATGTACTAGCTGGGTGATGGTGGGCCAGTTACTTAACTTCTGTGCCTCCCTGTCCCCATCGGGAAAGTGGGGATAAGAACAATCACACATCCCTCCTGGGATCTTGTGGAGATTAAATAAGTTAATATGTTTAAGGCACCTAGAACAGAGCCTGGCCCTATTAGCTGTACTTTAAATCTACTAAATAATTATGTTCTACAAAGGCCTGTTTCTCCCTCAAGTCTTCTAATCCTGACAAAAACTCCATGAGAGAAGACTATCATTACTCCCATTTTAAAGCAAAGGAAATAAAGCTCAAGTAAGTTCATTCACTCTCCAGAATTTCTCAGAGAGTAAGTGGTAGTACCAGGTTTTGAGCCAGGGGTGGGCAAACTTTCTGACTCGAGGGCCACAATGGGTTCTTAAACTGGACCGGAGGGCCGGAACAAAAGCATGGATGGAGTGTTTGTGTGAACTAATATAAATTCAAAGTAAACATCATTACATAAAAGGGTATGGTCTTTTTTTTTTTTTTTAGTTTTATTCATTTCAAACGGGCCGGATCCGCCCGCGGGCCGTAGTTTGCCCACGGCTGGCTTAGGCAGTGGGTCTCCAAGGCCAAATACTCAGCCATTCGGCTCTAAGGCTTCCCAAATCTGGACACAGCAACACCAAGTTCATGCTCAGGGACTATTTCATTCTCACATCCTGCTCCTTAACCAATTTACTCTCATGCATCTCCCCCTCCCAAACACACACACACACACACACACACACACACACACACACACACACACAGTTTTCATCAAGCCTGACCTTAAGGGCATGAACCATTAAATCATGGCACCAGGCCATTTGCATTTTTTCTTTCACATGATTGCAAAAGCTGAGCTGACCGACTTGGTGTGTGGCACTGACAGGGCCCTGCCCCAGCTCCCAAGGCCCTGACCCGGTTCCCTGCTCACTTCCCCAGTGGCACTGCTAGGCACAGTCTGAAGCGAGGAGCAAAGCCCTCAGCTGTACGCCTCTTTGTTAAATAATGGCTCAGAACTGACTTGAGCAGCAGTGATGTATTAAGCTCAAGAACTAAAGGCAGAAGGGAGGGAAAGTAGGTTGTTCTGGAAGCTCCAACGCTAATTCCATGTAGACAGGTGACCCATATTATGTCAATTAAGGGCCGCCGTAGAGGCAGGCCGCAGGGGGCTTTTTAGAACATTCAACATTGAAAGGTAATGTGGAGATGGAGTACGGTTTGCGGAATGCACTAGGGCCTTTTCCTCTGTAATTCAATTAACAGAGTCAGGCATGGACTTCTGCTGGAATCCCCCCAGGCGGCTGAAAGGCAAAGTGGGGCACGGACTTTCAAGTCTATGAGGGGAGAAAGGTAGGCCTTGGCAAGGCTGTGCGGGCCCTGGAGTGTGTGCCGGTGCAACAGTGGGTCCCAGCCAAGGCCATTCTGCCCCAGGAAGCTCAGGTGGATAATGAGGGGAAGGAGGGCCGTGGCTAATGAAGCCGTTGGGGGTGTCTTACCCAGCTGACATCTCATCCCTCCAGCCCAATGTCCACCACTTTGCACCCAGCCCTTTGTACCTGCCCTTTTGAATATTCCCAAATCCTGAATTCCTTTTTTACAAACTGCTTCTTCCAGCAAAATATGTAGGCCCTGACTGATCTGGCTCCCAGCCCCTTCTCCAACCTCATTTCTTGCTAGGACCCCCTCTGGCCACACTGGCTTTTTGCAGCATTTCTGAAAAAACTGATTCCCACCTCGAGTCTTGGCAAGCGTGCTGTTACTTTATTTTCTGCCTGGCCTGGGTCTCCCAGCATCTCTCTTACTGCCCTCAAACTCATCCTTTAGATTTACACTTTCCTGGTTCCCTAAAATACTGCTCCTTTGTAGACATAATTACAGTTTGTAACTATGTATTTGTGATTATTTGATTATTGTCCCTCTCCCCCACTAGACTGGCAGCTCCATGTTGGTGCCTGCCTGGTCTCACAATTATATACCCAGAGCCTATGATAGCTTTTAGCCTACCATGGGTATTCGATAGTTATTATATATTGAATGAAGCCATGAATTAATGAATGGTCTCATCAAATAATGTGAAATATTAACCTTGTTTACATATTAGTGGCTGATGTCAATGTACTACTTCTCTCAGACACTAGGTGTGCTATTTAAAGGCTCTTGAGTCCAAGGTGTCAGGCAAAGGAATCGTGAGATTTTCAGGAAGGAGTTGTGCAGGCTGTTGGAAAGAACTGGCGAAGCTGGCTTGCTGTAATGCACTTATCTTCACGTCCAGGCTCTGAGTGCCTTCACTGATGCATAGAAACCGGAAGACATCAGTTATTTCGTTAAGAGGAAAGCTGGGTAAACATCCCAATGTTCATACCGAAGGCGAAGAAGCAACCCCTGGGCTCTGGAACTGCCTGCAGAACTCTGGGGGTTGGTGGGGTGCAGCCGCCTAGAACCAACCACTCACAGGGTCCTTTTCACTCTCTCTGATGTTACTCTGATCTCACCACAGGCCTTTTTCCCTCTTCTTTTTAAAAAAATACATATTTTATTGATTTCAGAGAGGAAGGGAGAGAGAGATAGAAACATCAATGATGAGAGAGAATAATTGATTGGCTGCCTCCTGAACGCCCCCTACTGGGGATTGTACTGCAACCCGGGTATGTGCCCTGACCAGGAATCAAACCGAGACCTCCTGGTTCATGGGTCGACACTAAACCACTGTGCCACACCGGCCATTCCCCTTTGTTTTGTTTTACGTTTCTCTGCCAAGTACAATGCCATATGCCTTCCTACAAAATGGCAGCAAGGTGTATCATTAGAAGCCAGGTGTTTGGGGCACTTTCATCACCACTGGAAAGAGTGTAAGTACAATATTTTTAGCAGACAATTCAGCAATATCTCGTAAATTTTTAATGTGCATACTCTTCACTCAATAATTCACTTTGAAATTTTACCCTGAAGAATTCTTACACAGCAGATATACTTACAAACATGATTCTCATTTTCTCTAAAAATGGGAGAAAATGTAAGTGTCCAACAGTATGGACTGATCAGACAATTCTGGACAGTTATTCTATTTGCTACCATCATTCAATAAAAGAATATGCAGCTAGTAAAAAATTAATTTATATACTGACATTGAAATATATCCACAATTGCCCTAACTGGTTTGGCTCAGTGGATAGAGCATCAGCCTGCGGACTGAAGGGTCCCAGGTTCTAGTCCAGTCAAGGGCATGTACCTTGGTTGCGGGCACATCCCCAGTGGGGGTGTGCAGGAGGCAGCTGATCGATGTTTCTCTCTCATTGATGTTTCTAATTCTCTATCCCTCTCCCTTCCTCTCTGTAAAAAATCAATAAAATATTAAAAATAAAAAAATAAAAAAGAAATATATCCACTATATACTATTAAGTTAAAGAAAAAAAGATTTGGGATAGTGTATAGTGTTCATTAAGTATCCTATATAATAAAAGGCTAATATGCAAATTGACCGAACAGCGGAATGCCGGTCGCTATGATGCGCACTGACCACCAGGGGGCAGATGCTCGACGCAGGAGCTGCCCCCTGGTGGTCAGTGTGTGGGGAACAAGACTAAGCTGTCAGTTGGACATCCCCGAGGGGTTCTGGACTACGAGAGGGTGCAGGCCAGGCTGAGAGACCCCCCCCCCCCACCCAGTGCACGAATGTTGTGCACCATGCCTGTAGCATTTTATAGTGATATATAGATATGTTATTAACTATGGTTATAAGCTTACATGAAAATTTAAATTTCTACATTGTACACTATTACCTATTATTTACAGGCTTTGTGACTATATTTTATTTCAATAGACTAATATTCAAGTTTATAGTTTTAAGCAAAAACATAAAATTTGTTTTGAAAAAGTCATTGTTATCCACTTGATCAACAGGCTGTCATCAGATACAGCACCAGACTTACAAAGAATACAGCTAACCCATTCCATGGTTTCTAGAAAAGCTGGTCAATGGGACTGTGGGAGCCAGCCTCCAAGATGACCTACAATAATTCCTGACCCTTGGTATTCACACCCTTGCTTGACCAATACAATGTGGTAGAAATGATGGCTTGTTATTTCTAAAATTAGTTCTAAAAGTCCGTGGCTTTCATCTCGGGCTTTCTCCCTCCTAGACCACTGGCTCTGGGGGAAGCCATGTGAGAGCAGCTGTACAGAGGCCCCTGTGGTGAGGAACTGAGGCCTCCTGCCAACGCCTTACACAAATGAGCTTTGGAAGCAGATCCTCCCGACAAGTCAGGCCTCCAATGACTGCAGCCCCTGCTGACATCTCAACTGCAGCTTCATGAGAACACCTGAGCCACAGCCACCCAGCCGACTCCGGGACCCACAGAAACTGTTAGAGAATAAATGTCTGCTGGTTGAAGACATTGTTTGGGTTAGTTTTTTATGTAGCCATAGATAACTAATATAGGACTGGATCAACTATATACTTTTTAATGCCTTTTCCCCAGTCTGCACATATAGCCTTTTACTATTTATTTTTATTGTTCACACTATTACAGATGTCCCCATTTTCCCTCCCTTTGTCCACCTCCACCCAGCCCTCGCCCCCTCTTCCCTCTGGCCATCACCACACTGTTGTCTGTGTCTATGAGTTATGCATATATGTCCTTTGGCTACTCTCTTCACCTTCCTTCATTCAGCCCCGCCACTCCCCTCCCCTCTGACAGCTGTCAGTCTGTTCCATGTATCCATGCCTCTGTTTCTACTTTGTCCCTCAGTTTATTTTGTTCATTAGATTGTCCATACAGCCTTTTAAAATTACCATCTTTATGCTCTAAACTCAGTCTCACACTGGTTCCTGCTTTGCACCAACCTCAAACGGGTAAACACCAGCACCTAAAGTCACGCTAGGGCACTGTGTTCTGTCCTCAGGAGGGACCGCCAATGAGGAGGGGAAGGGACTGAATCCAAGGGCAGACACCAGAGACATGGGCGCCTGGAACTGATTTGGCCTCAAACTTTCAAATTGAAATCATGTGCCTTTTAAAAGATGTCTGCCTTTTTAATCCGACCCAATAGAATTGCAGCTTTACTGATCCAGGCCGTGGTTCATATTCAATGTCACAAGAGAACATCCATAACAAAGACAAAAGGACAGATCAGCTGAAAAAGCAGCCCATTACTCCTTGCTAAGTGGGATCTCTGATGAAAGAAGAAATGGACTCCTTTCATAAGTAGGTTCATTCTGCATAACGTCGAGAGGGAAGTCAGCTTCCATTGTTGTTCCAGTCTTTTCTGCTATTAGTGTTTGTGTGTTGCCACTCGAGACTCATTTTCGATAGCTTTTCATCCAGCCATAAGCATCTGTTCCAGTAGTTCTAGGAAAGGCTTTTATGTTCTGTTTTAAAATGGCTTGCACATGTACGGTACATTTTGTATAACTGAACACAACATGGGTATGAACCACCACCTGAAAAATCAATGAGAGGTCAGGGAAGCATGGCCAGCATGTCCGGGGGAACCAGTCTCTGCCAAGGCACCATGGACTCGCTGCCCATGTGGTCCAAGGAGCCTGCGCAGTGGCTGCCAGCCAGCACGCAATGTAGGAGCTGTCACCCTGTGTCTCCAGTGTGGCTTAGGGAAAAAACCATGAAGTCCCTGCAAGGGGTTCTCAAATAGGCTCCATATAAACCATAGTCAATACATATGTGTTCTTCTATTTTGCAAATATAAGTAGATGACAGCATGATACATCAAATGCAAATTTGTTCAAAAGTTCTCTTCAATTAATAGCTTTCTTAATCAATGGAAATGAAAAGTATAGCTCCCATTATTTAATATTCCATTACTGAGATTTGTAAAATTTTATTTAAAGAAGACTTTCTCTTTCTTGTTCTCCACTGAAACGTAACTGCAATCTAATTCAGTTCTACCCACTCCCTGAATGTGAAAATTCAGTGCATTGATTAAAGCAAATCATGCTTTATGCATAAATTTACATTACAGAGTATACATTTTAAACAAAAAGAGCAGACTCATTTACATTAAGTATGGTACATAAAATGTACTGTATTGTTGTAATTCCTAGTCTGTCAAAAAAGTGATGTGGAATAGTAAATAAAGAAGGAAGGAAGAGGAAAGAAGGAACAGAGCAGGGCCCTTCAGGGCCACATGGTAGGAAAGGCAGAGAATAGAAACTCCTGCCTCATGTGGAAGAGTCTAGAAACTTCAGTGGACTAGTGACAGAGACACAGTTTACTTAGGAGGCTGAAGGAAAATGTTGTCTGTCTTAAGTCTCTGTCATACCTGAAGGCACCCTACCAAGGAATACCTCCTCTATCGCTAGGGGTTACCCATTTCTGTGACATATTTGGTTTCTGTTCTTTCTGAACTTGCCTATGGTTCAAAGTGAAAAGGTAAAGGTAATTAAAATGAATCCAATGTCCCTAAGTCTTCTCTAGACCAGCTCTGTATGATTTTGATGTTATTTCTTTTAAAAAAATATATGTTTTTATTGATAAAGGAATGGAGAGGGAGAAAGAGAGAAACATAGATGTGAGAAAGAAACATCTGTCAGTTGCCTCCTGCATGCACCTGGACCAGGGATAGAACTCACAACCTGAGTATGTGCCCTGACCTGGAAGAGAACCGGTGACCTTTTGGTACACAGGATAACGCTCAACCAACTGAGCCACACTAGCCAGGGCTGGATGTTATGTCTGACAAACCATCCTCCAAGATTCTTCAGCTCTCCCAGAGATTCTGTCAGCATCACACATCCTTTTGATACATTTCTTCTATGGAAAAACTTGACTCCTGGTAACTAATCATGCCCACAGTGGGTAGAACTAGGGAACAGAACATAGTTTTGAGTCTTTATGTCCAGCATGGGCTATCTGATTAGGATTTGGGTCACAGCCATTGTATCACTATCGGAGTTCTTCCCAAACCATAGAATTGGTAGTAGTTACTAACCTCTGACCTTGTGGGGACGTAAGTAAAAATATTGGATGTATCAGGTTCCTACCATTTTCTTAGGATTTATTGTGCTGATCTCCATTGCTTAAACAATAATATTTTTGTTGTCTTAGAAGAAAAAAGGGAATAAAGGATGTGAAAAACTCCACAAAAATTGAAAATCTTGAAGGTCTGTTCATTGCAACGGGGTAGTAAAAACAAGAGCCTATAAAAACAGTTTTTTTTTTTCTGCCTTGCCCACGGTTTTGAAGATCACAGAGATACTCAGCCAGATGTGAACACTTAAGTCTATGCCCCTACTGAAACCACATATGGCTATTCTCATTACTCATGATAGCTACGTTCTGTAAAGTTGCTGCAGACACTGAATTAACAAAACTGAAGCATTGCACTTAGGAGAAATATAGAGTTAGGTTCCTGGGAGCCTTTTGTCATAACTTTTGGTTAATGAATCAATACATAATCTTGCTTTATGTGTGTTTCTGTTTAAAGACACCTTATTTTAATACATATTGTTGATTCATTAACATTGACCTAGGGGTCAATTAACATAGCACTATAACTCATGCCTGAATGAAGTTTATCTGTGAGGAGGCAAGTAAATTGCAGAGAGAAAACAATCTTTGGTTTTGAGAAAATAAAATTTGGGTCAAATTTTAATGTGTTCATGATCTGTAGTGACTTTCTAAATTAGCAATCTGAAGGGAGGTCAGTTTTTCTTTAAGGATATCTATTATTCATTAGCAAGGAAACTTAATAAAAATTACATCCAACAGCAATTCATCCAAGAGGTAGATGTGCTGTTTTTAAACATGGCTGCAGCCAGAACATGCATTTTAGTGAAGATTTCATCTAAACTTCTGTTACATTCACATGCATCATTTTAAACAAGTGCATACTATTCCACTGAGCTGACAGATATTTTGATTGCTTCCCATTTTTGCTATTATACGTAGCTCTACTATAAACACTTTTAAAGAAAGTTTTCATTTTCCTTAATGTTGTTTCCTGAGGCTAAGTCCTCTAAATGGGTGAAGAAACTTAGCACCCTGATTGCTAGTAGTAAATTAACTAGGTCCTTACAGAAGTGGTGACACCTTTCTCCTTTCCCCAAAGGCTCTCCAGCACTGGTTTTACTTCTTAAATTCACTAACTTAATAGGATGACATTATATCTCATGATTGGTTTAGTTTGTATTTACTGAAGTATTGGTGAGGATAGAAAGTTTTTTCATGTATGGATTTAGTCATTCACTTCGCCGATTAACATTTCGCAAGTCTCTTCCAGGTGACCAGGAGGCCAAGCTCACTTCAAATAGTGTCCCTGCCCTTTGGGACCCTCTCCTCTGCCTATCTTTACTTTTACCTGAACTGCCTTATTAAAATTCAATTGGAGGTATATGCTGTCTTTTTAGCTTTGAATAAACACTTTATTATGTATATTTAAATAATAAATCTTTACCTATTATATTGCCATTCATTTTTTTCTTAGTTTTAATGGTTTGATGGAATATTTTTAATTTGTATATAGCCAGAAATGACTCATATTCAAAATATTTTAACAAATGGCAAGCTAAAATATTAATAGGTAATGTAATAAGCCAAAATATTTAACCAAAATATATTTAATATTCCTTCTATTTTATGAATTAATGACATCCTAATATATTCACAAGTGGTATATTATGGAGAAAATGATTCATCAAGATATTCTAGAAATTTCCAAATCACTTGTTGACTTTTACATCACTTGTTGTGATGATGCTGTTACCTAGTTAAGTGATGCCCCATAAGAACCACATCAATGACTTCACCCTATATTGACAGACATTAAATATTTAGTATCTTTGGTGCAGCTGGGCATACTGACGGCTTTTCACAAACAACAGGTGTATGTCTGGCTCCCAGTGCCACCCAGAGGGCCTGGGCCTGCTTTGCTGCCCTGCCAACTCCAGGCAGCCCTAGGGCAGGGTGAGGAGCTGCACACCCCTCCACTGTTGCCCCCCCAGGTCACTCAGTGGCTGCTGGGGCTACCCCTATCTGTGCTGGCACCCCTCCCAGGTCCATTACCACCTCCAGGGCCACCGGTGGCTGACATCATTAGATACTTGACAATCCCAATGACAAGATAATTTCTCTTTCCCAACTGATAGGAAAACATTTCAGTATTTTAACACATAATGCATGCTTTATATGAAATGATTATTCAGAAATGTCATTCCTGCAGATTTGACACCTGCTTAGATAAGTGATCCTACACATTCTCAAATATTTTAGGTGGTCAACTTGGCAGGATGTGGGAACACATTGAAATCATCCTTAAATGCTCCACAGTTGAACTTTGTACGCACTGGCTGAATATCTAACCTTTATAAACCAAACCCAAAGTCCATTAATAAGAGCATTTAAATACTGAGCTACTCTTCCCAGAATGAGACAACCAATAGATCCAAATCCCTTTAAAGCCAAGTCACTCTGATCGTCCCCGGAACCATCTCTACCCTCTTCCAGAGAACATCAAAACAAGGAAATAGGATTTCTTTCTGAGAGTAAAACTATTAATCTTGTTAAGAAAAATATTCTGAAACTCAGAAATAAGACAGAGAGGCTACTGCGTGCCCTATTGGTGTCATAGTAGGAGCTTGCCCAACTTCATCTGACACTGTAGACAACAAGATTTTTAATTTACTATTGATTAGGGCCCAGACCCTGCAAAGCTAGACTGTCACTTGTAGAAGACTGATAAGTTACAGATTATTTTTTTTTCCTGCTAGAAATGCACATTATTTGATCGAAAAAATAACCCCAAAGGTTATGCCTTTACAACCCCATGGGGCATTAATCAGTTTTGCATGTAACTTGGCAATGTTATTTCAGTGACTATATACATACTCCTTGTATTCTTTAATTAGGTTTTTCATTCACTGTTTCCTTTAACGAGTTCATTAAATCTTTGATGTGCTCACTATGTATCTGTACAAGATTAATGTTCTTAACATTTTTCAAAATTGACTTTGACAATCATAACTTAATGCTTTACAATGGAGATTTGCCAAGTCATCATTAAAGACAAAATTACTTCCAGAGGGCTGACTGGATTGATGGCAGTGACCTGGCTGTTAGGAAGGGGAATTGGTGGACCAGCAAAGGATGCTTCCTTAGTAAATGTCCATCCACCTCAGCGCTGGGCTTAGGGGATGTAGAGTCCACCCAGCAGGTGTATCCTGTTTTCAGTAGGTTAACAGCCTACTGTCACCCACACACAAGCCATATATCTAGCTCCCTTTTTTACATGTCCATGCTCATGGAGTAACCTCCAGATTATACGTTGGTTTCCCAGGCAGAGAAATGATTCAGTGTCAGGCCAACATGAGTAACCCACCCAGTCGGTAGTTTTGTTTTTCCTTGCAAACTGAGAAATTGTCACTGGCTTGTGGGTTTACAGTCCAGTTCTGTGTGGAGCCTGACAGCATGTGTCTGTATTGGGACTCTGGTTCCTCTCCTAGCTCAAGTTTCGAGGCTGACAGGCTGTGGCCTACCTCGGATCACATGATTTCACCAAGGAAATGTCAGCTGGTCAGTGGTTGCGGATATGTTTTCTGTTCACTTGTTTGTTTTTCATTTCCAATCCCTGTGGACCAATGCTTTTATAAAGTTTAATAAAAATATATTACTAGAAAAATGAAATTTAAACAAATAATAAAAAATGTAAACCCATTTTTATGATCAGATTCAATAGAATCCAAACATCCAAACTACTCTGTAATAAGTTTCTTTTAAAAGTATAAATAGTCTCTCCCTTTTTTTACACTTGCAAACTAATTTGTTTTAATTTTAAGTTTTTATTACATTTATTGTGGTGACATTAGTTAATAGGAGTGTATAGGTTTCAAGGGTACATGTCTAGGATACATGATCTCTATACAATAGTCTCTCAGTGCTTACTCTCAATTTATGTACTTATCTCAGGTCCAAGAACTACAGTCCATCTGGGAGCTCGTTAGAAACGCAGCTTCTTGGGCCTCACCCCAGGCCTACTGAGTCAGAAACTCTGAGGGTGGGACCCTGCAGTCTGTTTGACAAGACCTCCTGGTGATTCTGATGCATGCTCAACAGTATGAGCATCCCTCTCCTAGAATGAGTGTACATCAGAAGTCACAGCTTCAGTGGCAAAGGGGCCAGGCAGATACAGAAATGCAGTTTTGACAAGATGAGGATTATAAGGAAGGGTAGATTCTCTGGCAAATTGTAGCCTGGATGTCCCCCACAGAAGTATTCAAATTCAGACAGACAGACAGACAGACAGACACACACACACACACACACACACACACACACACACACACACACCTCTCTGGTCAAACACACCTCTGGCTAGCATGGGACCCTTTGATCTATGACCTTTTTGCAAAGATGGATTCATTGTAAACTCAGCCTTGATAAAATGATGAGTCACTTTCCCCTGATGATTGTGTAAGCTCAGAGTATTATATATGAAAGCCCAAGTGTATGAAGGCTATTCCTCAGGTCTTTGTTCTGCCACAATAATCTGTTTCCCTCTTTAATTCTCTATCATGCCATTTTAAATTGTGAGACATTATAATACATGTGTAATCATCCTTGATTATTTCTCTTTCCTTGATAGTTTTAAAGTTAATTCTTACCAATTAGTTTTAGAATAATCTTGCTATATTCCATGAAGTGTCTGATCAATATTTCAACTGAAATTGTTAACTATTGGTTGACTATTAGTTAACTATTAGCTCACTTGGTGACGGATCAGAAAAAAATAGGCTTTGGGTCCCCATCCCAGCTCTGCTGCTCAGAAAGTCTGTGGTTTTGCGCAAGGGATTGAGTCTCAGCCCGTGACCTGGCAGCAATAATGCCTCCCTTGCAGGCTGACCAAAAAATTAATAAAATAACATATGCAAGTCACCTGTCAGTTGGCAGGTACTCCAAAATACTATCTGTTTCCTTCTTCCCATTCTCAAACGCAACAGACTCCTTCTCTTCTCTATCCAACTAACAGTTTCTTTATCCCAGGGGAAAAAAGAAATGAAGAATAAAGCAATCCTGAAAGTAATGCACTTTTTCTGGTGTACTGCTGGTTTATAACCAAATTATTTTATATACAGTTATTTTTATTACAACTATTTGTGGGTGAGTTATACTATGGTCACAAAATATGACATGATGATATAATTTCTGATTTCTTAGTTTATTTTCTTAAGATTTCTCTTTTTTTTAATTTTTAGAAAGAGGAAGGGAGAGGGAGAGAGAGAGAGAGAGAGAGAGAAACATCAATCAGCTGTTTGATTGATGTTTCACCAGAGTGAAACATCCATCAGCTGCCTCCGCATGTCCCCTACCAAGGATCGAGCCCACAACCTGGCATGTGCTCTGATGTGGAATCAAACTGGCAACCTTTAGCTGCACTGGATGACACCCAACCAACTGAGCCACAGCAGCCAGGGTTAATTTAAAAGTTCTTATTAAAAACTTCCATGTGTTCAAGTAGATAATACATTTTTATAACTTCCTATGAGTGTGTGAGAAAAATATTTTCCACAGCAATGAAGAAAAAACACATATATTAGACTACACCCAAATTAAAAACTTGTGTGCATAAAAGGACACAATAAACAGAAAAGGCAACCCATGGAATGGGAGAAAATATTTGCAAATCATATAAGGGGTTAATATCCAGGATATAGAAAGAACTCCTACAACTGAATGATTAAAAAAAACAACCTGGTAAAAAATGGGCAAAGGACTTGAATACACTTTACTCCAGAGAAGACATACAAATGGCTAATGAGCACATGAAAAGATGCTCATGTCACTGACATCAGGGAAATCGAAACCACAAAATGCTACCTCACACCTGTTAGAATGATTACTACCAAAAAGACAGGAGACAAGTGCTTTTTCGGGATGTGGAGAAAAGGGAACCTTTGTGCACTGTTGATAGGAATGTGAATTGGTACAGCCACTGTGGAAAACAGTATAGTGTTTCTTAAATAACAACACTGAACTACCATATGATTCAGCAATTCCACTTCTGGGTACTTATCAAAAACAATTGGCCCTCGCTGGTTTGGCTCAGTGGTTGGAGTGTCAGCTCAAGGACTGAGGGGTCTCCGGTTTTAGGGCACATATCTCAGTTGCAGACTTGATCCCCTACCCTGGTCAGGGCACGTGTGGGAGGCAAACAAGTGATGTGTCTTTCTCACATCAATGTTTTTCTCTCTGCCCTTCCACCCGGTCAAAAAAAAAAAAATCAATGGAAAAAATATCCTCAGGTGAGGATTAACAACAACAACATGAGAACTGAAAGCAGGATTTTGAAAAGGAATGTGTATGTACATGTTCATAGCAGCTTATTCTCAATAGCCAAGAGATGGAAGCAAACCAAGTGTCCATCAATAGATGAATGGGTAAATAAAATGTGGTATATACATATAATGGAATATTAATCAAAGTAATGCAAAAGAAGGGAAAATCTGCCACATACTACAACACAGATGGACCTTGAAGACATTGTGCTAAGTGAAATAAGCCAGACGCAAAAGGACAAAGATTGTACATAATAAATATACTGTACCTAAATATTTACATGAGGCACCTATAGTAGTCAAATGCATGACAGAAAGTGGAATGGTGGTTGCCAGGGGCTGGGGGCAGAGAGCATCAGGGCATTATTGTGTAATGGGTACAGTGTCAGCTTTGTAAGACGAAAACAGTTCTGGAGATGGGCAGTGGTTGCACAACAGTAAGAAGGCGCTTAATACCACTGATCTATACACTTTTAAATGGTTAGAATGGTAAATTCTGTTATGTGTATTTTACCACAATTTCAAGAAAAAAGAAACCTAAAAAAAACAACACAAAAAAACCAGATGTGGTTTTTCTACTCTTAATTTTGATATTCATCATAATTCTGCCTTACTGTTGGTAACATTCTTGCATCAGTTCCAATGGAGATGTGGGCTGGGGATGGCCCCATCCTGAGGGGAGGGGCTTGCTCAGAGCTTGCTGGCTGAACGTTGGCAGATTCCAGGCCAAATAAGAGCTGATGGGCAGAAATGAACTGGGACAGGGAAAAACACGGGCTTTCCCCCAAAGAGCCCAGACGCAAACTCTTAATTGTCAGCAAGATGGTGAGGACCAGCAGTACGCTGCGGAGATGGGGGAAGGTCTCACAGACAGGCTTGGACACAAATCTTTGACAGTCACTCCCAGGGTAGGGCCAGGTTTCCAGAAAGCTGACAAGGCACTCCCAGGGGCGGAGATTTTATCATAGCACCTCCCTTCCCTTTCTTGCCCATCTCCTCACTGCTGCTGAAGGGGAAATATAGCAGAACTTAAGGGCTTTAGTAAGGAGTGGTCTGGCTCATCCTTCTTATTTTATTTCCACCAAATCCTCGTGATATTGTGGCGGAACCTGAATGTCCCAGTGGGTGCTGTAGTGGACTGTCAGGGAAGTCAGGGGACCGTGATGTGGCCCCAGAAGCAGCTGTCAGGGAAGCTCTTCCCTGTGGTGGCAGAAGCCCCCTATATCAGAGGCGGCAGTGACAGAGCCAGAGGCTCTGCAATACAACAGGCATCTGTATTCAATGCATATCCTACCGGTTTTAGTTATTTTTCATTCAGACAAAGAGCTCTCCCCAGTCCTTTGTGGCTATTTTGTTCCATTGGTCTTTTGCTGGAGCTGTTATTTTAACAATTTTCTCTTTCTTTTTTAAATGTAATCATTTTAGCTTTCTTTCATGTTACTATTTTTTTTTTTTTGTATTTTTACTGTTATTAAACAGGGATGAGGAAACAAAGAACTATGAGGGCAATCTTTTCTCCTGGCCAGGTCTGCAGCATTCATTCCTTCCTGTACCTCAACACATATCTACATCAGAGAAAGAAAGGAAGAAAGGGAGAAAGGAAGGAAGGAAGGAAGGAAGGAAGGAAGGAAGGAAGGAAGGAAGGAAGGAAGGAAGACTATGTCCTTTCTGTATAATTTAAATATTTTATAATCATTTGTAGGCAATAATATCAGTCTCAAAGACAGCTTCAGGAAGTGGTTGGAATAAAAACACTCCAAACTTTTCAGAATATGAGATCTGTAAACTAGAATCTGTGGTCTCTAACATATGTAACCACAGGGCAGAGACAATTCACTTGAGCAGCCCAGGCCACAGATGGAAAAGAAATGAAAAACAATACCTAGAGAGCAAGAATCTTCTAGAAAACAGCCAGAGAGTGGTAACTGCATAGTCAGAGGGTTCTCTGATTATAGAGCCCTGTTCCTACTGGCCCGCCTCCCAGCAACCTCATTTCGAGGCAGGGCTTGAAAAGAATGTGATTATCAGGCAGATATTTCCCATGGCCTTCCTTGAAGACATTGCTCCTCACACATAGAGGACCCGTGGCTGTCATAACCTTAGCTCCATCTGGCCTTTCACCAAAGGAGGTCCCTGCCCCCCAGAACCAGAGAAGAAGGGACCACAGGCCACCGTTACAGATAGGCTTATGTCCCTGCAAAGCAAAGTTGATCACTAATTCACCACCTAATAACTTCTCTATCAATTCAACTCCTCAGTTTATTTCTCCTTCTTGAAGTTGTCACTAGAGATCAGATTCAACGGGCTACTTGGTTCCACCTTCATATCCTGCTCCTCCGACACCTTCCTTCTAACATCCTTTCTACACCATAGGTTTACTCCCACAACTCCCCTGGACTCGTGCAAGGAGGTAACCCTGACTCCTACATCTGTTTCCATCCCAGTGAGCTCTAGGAGCCATCGCTTCTACAGCTGCCTGACCCGAGGAAGCCTCTTTCCTCTTCAGGATCATCAAGCCAAGGAACTCACACATTTCTTGACTCTACGTGGATGAATGCTGGGACCCCACTGTATCTCAATCCAGATAAAACCTGACTGTCCCACTCTACTTGGTGTTAGTAAATCAGGAGTGCACAACATAGATTTCTAAATCTCAAAAGACCAAAGCTCTTCCCTGGCCCTAAGTGTTCTTGGAATACACCACACAATACTAGTAAGTCAACCTTCATTCTTAGAATGACATCCCCCAGAAGAGAGACTCCATGTCCTTATGGTGTTTCATTAATGTACCATAGTCCTGCCTTGTATTTTAATATATGACCTTTTGGTTTAGGTGCATCTGTTTTGAGCCATAATAAAGTTTAGATCTGTTAGGATTATTACGTTTGCGCCATCATTTATCATTCTTTATTTCCTCTTATTTTTACTATTTATTACTTTTGCTTAATACATGTTATTGGTATTAATTAAATGAGATATATATATATATATATTCTCTTCTCCTTTCTTCTGAAATATGTTTGGAGGAAAGCACTGAGTAAACCTACTTCTACTTAACCCAAATCTAAACACCAATAAACACATACACACGATTGTGACAATCATCAAATACATGTTTTTTTCCTGTTGGTTTCTAGTTATAGTCATAATAAGCCCAACATTCTTAGGCTTCTCTCCACGAGTAAAAGGGAACTCGAGTATGGGCTTCGGCCCTTCGCCTTCATATCTCCTTCTCAGTTTCTGGACTGTTATTCTGAAACTTCTAGTTTTTCTTGTAGGTCAGAAAGACATTCTTACTCTACTACGTAACAAAGCAAGTTACTTAACCTCTCTGAGACTGTTTTCCCATCTGAAACAAGGGGATCATACCACCAGGGTTTTTAAAGATTAAGTGAAATAATGTTTTTGTAAAAAAAAATGTAATACATAGTAGCTGCTCCCTAAATATCGGTCCCCTTCCTCTCTTCCTTTAATGCTTTAGATCACAATTTAATTCTGCAATGGGACTGTGATCAGAAGCATTGATCCTTCCTATCTAGTGTTTTTAATCTCCCATCTTGAGAGTTGATAAATCAGCCACCATATAAAGAAATTCCTGTTTTGGACCCAAAGTATCAGATCAGAGATTCTTTAGGGTTGGTGGGATCTGTGAAAATATTTCTTTAGTTTTCCCACATGAATGACATCTTGCCTGGATAATTTTTTCTATAAAAAGAACTGCAGATGTTTCATTTCCTTGGGGGGGTTCATGGTCTCAGTTGTGACTACAGCTGAAAGCAGTGTGTTATCTGGCTTTTCCATCCAGATGTTTTTAGATTTCTTCCTTACTGAAATTTGAAAATGTTATAAATAATGTCTTTATATCTTTCTCTAGATGTTAGTTTCCACTGATAGGCTAACACTTTATACTTTAAATTGTTGATTATTTAAAATTCATTTTTTTCTATTGGCTCATGTATTCTTATTATTTCTAGGTTAAAACACAGTACTCACTTCTAGAAGTGAGTCATTTTGGTCTGCCATTATTTACTCACTTTTACGTAAGCCTTGTAATTTTGTATTTCATTCTGTAGTTAATAAGCATCATCATTAATTAACTATTTAGCAGTTCTCATTGTAAACTCTGTACTACTTGTAGAAATGTTCTTAATTGTGATATTGCCATTTTTACTACATGGCCTTTGTTTCATGGCCCTAGATCTTGTTTCTTGTTTAGAGAAATTTAAGTCATTTTTGAATTCTGACTTTTGGTTGTTCCATGTCAGACAATTTTTTTGAGAGAGAGAGAGAGAAATAGCAATTGGTTGTTCACTGAAGCTTATTTTCCCATGCATTCATTGGTTGTTTCTTTTTTAAAAATATATTTTATTGATTTTTTACAGAGGGGAAGGGAGAGGGATAGAGGGTTAGAAACATCGATGAGAGAGAAACATTTATCAGCTGCCTCCTGCACACCCCCTACTGGGGATGTGCCCACAACCAAGGTACATGCCCTTGACCAGAACCGAACCTGGGACCTTTCAGTCTGCAGTCTGATGCTCTATCCACTGAGCCAAACCGGTTAGGGCTCATTGGTTGTTTCTTGTATATAACCTGACTGAGGATCCAACCCGCAACCTTGGTATATGGCCAGGGCATATTAGACAATTTTAAAGTTTATTATTATTTTTTATTCTTGTATAATCAGTTAAAAATTTGGGGGGTTATTCTGAAAATTCTTCTTTGACTTGTGTTTTGGATATTGAGGTTATGTTATCAAAGACTTTTGTTTGAGACATTTTTACTGGCATTTTTATGAGTTTTAATATGAAGAAGCTACCTACAAGTGCTAGTTTCCAAGGACAAAAATGACTCTACTTGTATATTCTAGTCTTTAAAAGTAAATACATGACCTGGCTGGTGTGGCTCAGCGGTTGGGCATCAACCCATGAATCAAGAGATTGCTGGTTCGATTCCCTGTCAGGGCACATGCCTGGGTTTCGGGCTTGATTCCCAGTAGGGGGCATGTAGGAGGCAGAGATCAATGATGTTTCTCTCTCATTGATGTTTCTATCTCTCTAACTCTCTCCCTTTCTCTCTCTCTAAAAATCAATAAAGGGAGAAAAAGTAAAAGTAAATACATGAATACTATATTTTTTAAAACTGATAATAAAATTTTTCCAATAAATGATATTCCTTATCTACCTTATATCTTGAGGTTTTTATCTTCAAATAAGCCTCTGTTCAACAGAGCTCCCTACAAATCGAGGAGTCAAATAATATTATTAGAAAAATGAGAGGAGAATAAGAGATGACAACTCCCAGAAGAAGAGATGCAAAAGAACAATATAAAGATATATGAAAATATACTCTACCTCACTAAAATTCAAGGGAATGCAATTTAAAATAGAATATCATTCTTCACCCAGCAGAGTAGTAATACCAGAATGATGAGAATATAAAAATCAAGTAGTCTCATGAAAGCCTGAACTGGTACAACTTTTTGGGAAAGAAATCTCTCAACGTATTATAAATGTAAGATACATGTGCCTTTGATTCAACAATCCTCCCTTTTGGGATTCAACCAGAGTGAAGCTTGTATATAGGGACAGGTTGATTATATGAAACACACCACAAACAAGGAAAACCATGTGAATTTCTCTCCGTAGGGGACAGTGGAGTGAACACTATGCATCATGAACATAAGTGAGTTAGATCCACACAATGAGCTGGATAAATGTCTGTGACATTTGCATGTAAAACATAGTTGCATGATAATGCTTATATTTTTTAAAATCCTCAAAGATGTGATATGCATGCAGTATTATTGGACTATCTGAAATTGCTGATATATGTATAATTGTACTTACAAAATGCTGATATTCAACTGTTTTGAAGCTAATAAAATGGCAATCTGATAAGTCTCAATCTAATATAAGTTTATTACATGTGTATGAGCATGAAAAAAAATATAAAATGATATACCCCAGGGCATTAATACTGGTTACTTGGGGGAGCGGAGAGAGGAGGAAAAAAATAGGAAAATAAACTTCATACATCGTTGTACTGTTTTACTTGTTAAAAATTTTGCAAATTATTTGCCTTTCTCTGATTGGCTTATTTTGCTTAGCATAATAATCTCCAGGTCCATCCATGCTGCCTCAAAGGGTAAGAGATCCTTCCTTTTTATAGCTGTACAGTATCCCATGGTGTCAATGTGCCACAGTTTTTTTATCCACTCATCTACTAATGGACACTTGCACTGTGACAATAAAGACTAAAAAAATAAAACTAAAAAAAATTGCAAATTAAAAATACTTAAGATGTTAAAAATTTTAAGAATGTAAAAGAAATGAGACTTTCACTGCAGATATTACTTGAAAACATATATCTAGGGGAAGAATCTATAGCAGTGGTCCATTTAACTTTATCAAATGCAGTAAACAAAACAAACCAAGTTCTTTCCTGGTCCCTTGCACCAAGATAGTTCAAAATAAAAATCAAACCAATTTTTGTTATTTACAAAAGAAACTTCATAACATAGAAAACTAAATTCAAATTCAGAGAACATTATTGACAAGTGAAAATAAAAATTCAGAGAGCATTATTGACAGGTGGAGTAATAGGAACACTTTTACACTGCTAATGAAGAGTAAATTGCTGTAACCACTTTGAAATAACTTGGCATTACCAAATAAAGTTGAACAATGCATATTCAATGACCTTGCAACTGAACTCCAAAGTATATATCCTAGAAAAACTCCTGGATGAGGAATAGGAGGCATATATACCACTGCCAGAGCAGCATTTTCATGAGATAAAAAAACTGCACGTAACCTGAATCCACAAATGGACAGAATGGGTAAAGTGTGGTATATTTCACACAGTGGAAGAATAATACTGTGTACTGATTAATACTAGATAATGGTAAAAATGAGGGACCAATAACTACACATATTCATATGGATCAGTGGTTCTCAACCTTCTGGCCCTTTAAATACAGTTCCTCATGCTGTCACCCAACCATAAAATTATTTTCATTGCTACTTCATAACTGTAATGTTGCTACTGTTATGAATCGTAATGTAAATATCTGATATGCAGGATGGTCTTAGGCGACCCCTGTGAAAGGGTCATTCGACCGCCAAAGGGGTCGCGACCCACAGGTTGAGAACCGCTGATTTGGATGAATCTCAAAACATAATGTTAGGTAAAAATTCAAACCAGAGAAAAAGCATGATTCCATTTCAAAAACAGCCACATTAATATAAGAAAAAGCAGGAGAATGAAAAATCAAAAGTCTCCTTTCTAGGAAGGAGAAGAAAGGAGGAAGGGGTTAGGGGAAGGCAAACCGAAGTCTTTAAAAGTGATACCGATCATTGTTTCTATGAGACTGTTTTTGTTTTGTTTGCTTGTTTGGTCTTTAGATTTCGCACATAGTGAAACCATGCAGTATTTGTCTTTCTCTGACTTATTTCACTTAGCATGATACCTTCTAGAGCAGTGGTTCTCAACCTTCTGGCCCTTTAATACAGTTCCTCATATTGTGGTGACCCCCAACCATAAAATTATTTTTGTTGCTACTTCATGACTGTAATTTTGCTGCTGTTATGAATCGTAATGTAAATATCTGATATGCAGGATGTATTTTCATTGTTCGTGACCCACAGGTTGAGAACCGCTGTTCTAGAGCCACCCATGTTGTCGCAAATGGCAAGATTTCATTCTTTTTTATTGCTGTGTAATATTCCACTGTATATACATACACGCACCCTGTATCTTCTCTATTCATTCATGAATTGGGTGAAAAGGGGAAGGGGAACATAGTCAATAATCCTGTGATAAGTTCGCATGGTTTCAGATGATTACTAGAATCAGTGGGGTGATTACACAGTAAGGTACAAAAATTTTGATCACTATATTGTACACCTGAAACTAATATAACCAATATAGGATTTTATATCAACTATATTAAACAAAAATTTAATTAAAAACAATTTTTAAGTAATACTGATTGATAAAACTGGGGGCAAAAAACAGGGAATATATGTGTGTTTGCTTAATTAATAGTCTTTAAGTGTGTGTGTGTGTGTGTGTGTACATGAATGTATGTATAGCAAATTTTACACATGCACATATGCCCATGCCCATACACAGAAAGAATGTAGGTCAATGTTGGCTTGTGCCTACAAAGCCCATCTTATTACTGGAGAAGCCACTTAACCATCTTCCAGATATCCTCTGCATTGTAGATGCTTGACATATAAATGAATAGATGTATTTCTAGAGTAATACTCAAAGGAACATCCCTCAGAGCCATGTTCTTCCAGGCCGGGATAAAACAGAAAGTTCTGTAATAAGTAACATTTCTGAGTAGCATTACCTAGAGTTTGCTCTCATGCTAGGTTAATACCTTTTATTCACTTTATGATTTCAACGAAATTACACTCAAACTCAAACTTTGGCTAGTAAGATTTTCAAGAGCGGGGGCGGGGGGGGGGGAGGGAAGGGGGCTTAGGGCGCATCCAGGGGGGCGGGGGAAGGAGTCTTTTCCGAATGACAATACCTGAGCCCCAGGAAACATGGATTTCTTGGGAATAGACCAGGTGGAGCTCTGTTTCCAGATATGACAATGTGGGTCCTGATTCAGCAGCTGGGAGCATTCTGAACAGGGCCGTGTTTCACCAGGTGAAGGAAGACATTAGAAAGGGAGGAAGTCTGGCCTTGTTCCCACCCCCCACAGCTGTGTGAAACCACTACTAATTCGGAGCCGCTGGCTTCTTTTCCTTTCCAAGGATTATTTTGAGTATTTGAATTTCTGTACTTAACTCTATCTACTGCTGCTAGGATTTAGTAAATAATCTGATTTAGCTAAGATGCTTTACTGACAGGATATCCTGTATCTAGTTTAACTAACTAAGGCTAGAGGAAGGGGCGGGGGGGGGGGGATTGATTAGATAATCTGAATACGTGTTATTTTTAAAAGGAAAGGGAAAGACAAAAAGTCAAGGTAGCTACAGGCCCTTTATCATCTCAAGTAAATCAAAATAACATGATACTAAACTAGCTCCCAAAATACCTTACTTCCTAATGCCAGCAAGTTCCACTTTGTGCTCAAGACCTGGAAAGGCAGGGGCAGCAAATCAATGAGGTAAGCAGCTGGAAGTTTAACCTTTAGCAAACAAAAGGAGAGAAACTAAGTTTACTGCTGCTCTTGGATATTTTTATCCTAGCAAAGTTTCACAGATTGCTTTTTAAAAGTAACAGCCCTGTTGAAATATAGTACACACACTATAAAATTCACTCTTTGAAAGTATACAATTCAGGAATTTTTAGAATACTTACAGAGTTGTGCATCTATCACCACTTTCAAATTCCAAACATTTTCAAGAGAAAACCGTACCCATTAGCAGTCATTCCCCACCCCCCACTTCCCTATCCTCCAGCCCCCTATCCCTTATTGCCTGCAACCAGTCATCTACTGTCTGTCTCTATGGATTTGCCTACACTGGACATTTCAAGAAATCAAATAATAATGTGGACTGTTGTGTCTGGTTTCTTTCATTGAGTATAATCTCCTCAAGGTTTGTCCACGTTGCAAGCATGAGTCAGTATTTCAAGCATGAGTCAGTATTTCATTTTTATGGCAAATAATATTTTATTATAGAGATTCCCCATAATTACATTCATTCATCGGGCGATGGGCATTTGAGTGGTGGCCCCCAGCTTGCTTGTGTATGGTAAAGAACAAAAGAGACCTAGGAAGCCTGAGCCAGAGATTAATAAACACAATTATTGTTATATCTGCATTTATACCCAATTCTTGTACAATGTGCTACTCCTGAAGGATGTTCATGGAAATGTCGGCTCTGGTAACATGAAATATGTGAATTTTTCCCCTCATATTATTAATAAGAAAAGAAGAGAAACAGAATTAAGACATAATTGAGCAATTTATTCTAATAGGTGAACAGATAGACAGATTGTGATACATCCATCCAACAGACCACGACTCAGTAATAAAAGAAATAAATTACATGTGCCTCCATGTAATTATGCTGAGCAAAGAAAAGCCATTTTCTTCTAGAATTTTATAATACATGACTGCATTTATATAAAATTCTAGAAAATGCAAATTCTTCTAAAGTGACAAAGCAGATCAGTTGCCTGAAGATGAGGTTGGGAAGGAGATCTCGTTACTGGACATGAGGAAACTCTGGACGGGTATGTTCATTACCTTGATTGTGGCAATAGTTTTATGGGTTTATGCATTCAAAATACATCAACTTTAAACACGTACCATTTACTGTCTGTCAATAATATCTCATGTTAATTATAGCCCAATAAAGCTGTTAAGAAACAATATTACTTAAAAAGTGAGCACAAAAGTGCTTGAATGACTACTGTGTGAAAGCCACTGTCTTCATTTTGCATATAAGGTTTCAATCAATTTTATAATAAGTTGAAGTATTGTCATTTTGCACATGAGGAGACCCGAGATTGAGGTAGTTCAGTAATTTGCCAAGGTGGCTGCAGTCCGTATTAAGCTGAGACCTCTTATTCTTAACAACCAAATCCATGTTCTTTTCACTATGCCACACTGCCTCTCACAGTTTCTATTACAGACACAACTCTTTTGTCTGAAATCCCTGGGTCTGAAGTCCCTGGGTCTGAAACCCCAGAATTTCCAAAGTCAGGGAATTTTCTGGGCCATAGAAGAGTTTTACAATTTAGGGTGTGGCATTCCAAATTTGTTTTCTTTTGCCCATCATCATGCTGCCACAAATACCTCTCCAATTATGGCCATTTGCTTGATTCAGTTGACTTAATCACCTTCAGCGGGACAGAGTGGTTAATCTGGATTAGATCAAGGCAAGTTACCCTGGTCCATGGGTCAAAGGACTGACAACAGTTAATCTGAGATGAAAAGCAAGCTGGACAAAACAACAACAAAAAAGGCCATTCAACCCACTCGCTGGGCATTGTACTCCTTTGGAACAATAGTCACTCCTTTGATTATAGGAGACCCAGGGATGTGGACTACTCAGAGCTGCTATCTACTTTTTGCTGCCCTTTTCACCAAACTTGAACTTTAAGTTGAAGCTGTCAGCTCATCTCTAAATAGGTCAAGCATGAGGGTGGTTTCCCCCCTCCAGGTTATCTTTCACAAACAACTGAACTCCACCCAAATGCTACCATTGTGTTGAGGCCCATTTGAACATCAGCTATGACTTGGATTAAGTACAACTAATTAAAAAGTGAAAGTTGGTTGAAACAATTTCTTTTTGTAAGAGAGTTAGATTTGGGGGAGGAAAGAGTGCCATTTCTTTCACGCAAGACTTTCATAATGAAGGTTAACTGTGCCGGGTATTGTATGTTCCACTTGCCCTTCTAGATTCAGCCCCCATTCTGCTCCACCCAGTTCTACGCCCTAGGAGACTAAACAGTACGGACTCAGCAGCAGGCTACCTTGTTCCTCGTCTTCCCGTTGGGTTTGGTCAATGGGAACACAAGCAAATCAGGAGAGAGGAGAATCATTTCAGGGTATTTGTTTTCTGGGATCCCTGCCTGAAGTGTCCTTATAATCCAGCTCCCCCCTTTTCCTGGAGGCTGCAGCTCCACTCAGGAGGTCCTCTCCTCCCTGTCCTCGTCCCTTCAGGCCACCTGGTGGGAAAGGAGGCCTAGAGACGTGCCCTCACTCGCACTTTCCCTTTACTCTCCCCTGTGTTTATAAGCGTTCGCTTTATTAAGCTCTGCTAAAATCAATCAACTTGAAGTTGTCAACTGTTTCCAGTGCTGCTGACATTTTCTGAGGGCTATTCAGAAAATGAACTCATCCCAAGTCCTCAGTTGATATGAAAGCACTGACCTTCATGGGGTTGATGTCACACCCACACAAAGATAAACAATGGATGGGTAAAGTGCGGTCACACAGCAGTGACTCAGCCTTACGGCACTGGCCACTGTGCGAAGGCATATTCACATGGATGACAGGAACAGTAAAGGTAGTGGATACGTTTCTCAGATTTTAAAATGTAAGCGAGGTAAAACATGTTCAGGTTGCTATATCATGCTTCCTCACGCTTGTAAATCATATTTCCAAGGTGATCATATTTCAAACTTTCTCCATATGCTGTTCTACTTAGATTGAGACTCTAAATCCACTTTGGGGGGGGGGGGTCTAATGATCAAATATGAAGAAAGAGACGTTTGCTACAGCAAAAACTGCCTAGTGGCAAATCTATGAGAGAGAACAGATTCAGAGATACTATCTGTTTACCTTCACACAGAGGTATTTCGTATGTAGTACAAATGCTATGAAAGTGACAGATGCTCCCTGTTCATGAATACACTATGATCTCAAGTAGATTTTGATTACTTAGAGCTTGTGTCAAAGATATAGAGCCTGGCTGGCATGGCTCAGTGGTTGAGTGTTGGCCTGTGAACCAGGGGGCCACAGTTTGATTCTGGTCAGGGCACATGCCCAGGTTGCAGGCTTGATCCCTCGTAGGGGGCATGCAGGAGGCAGCTGATCAATTATTCTCTCTCATCATTGCTGTTTCTATCTCTCTTTCCTTTTCCCTTCCTCTATGAAGCCAATAATATATATATATAAAGATATAGGTCCTTTAACAAAAACAATGGATCTTGAGCCCATCTAAGCTCAAAACAACTAACCTCCCATCCCTGGAATCACCCCAACTATAGCTCTCCCAAATGAAGTATAACTAGAATAGCTACTTTGTTTTATTTTCTTTGATGACTTTTCTCTGATGAAGCCAAAATGTCATTTAGCATGAATCTGTGAAGCTCTTTTAAGTAAAAAAGCTAAACTATTAAAATATTAATATGATGCCTTGTTTATTTTTGTTTGGTGTGTATGTGTGTGTGTTTACCATAGATTAGGCCAAAATAGAAAAGAGAAATTCACTGAATCAACCTGAGTCAGCAGGTAAGAGTCATCCTTGTATTCATTATGAGAATCTGTAAGAACTTAAGAGTATTTCAAAAGGAAATCTGGGGAATTCTGGCAGCTTCCATTTAATTTTGCATAGCACCAGATGGCTCTAACAAGGCTCTCCTTATTTTCCAAATGAGTGTTAATTTCATTCTTTCAATTTTTCCTAACTCAGTGCAACATATCAATGAATAATACTATCTTGTATTTATACAGCATTTTACAATTTACAAAGTGCTCTCCTATTTATTATTTCAACTGATCTTTACAATGCAGCAACCCCCCCCCCGCCATTATCCAGTTTTGCTTTCCACAGTTTCAGTTACGCCCAGTCAACTGCAGTCTAAAAATATTAAATAGAAAATTCCAGAAGTAAACAATTCATAAATTTTAAATTGCATACTGTTCTGAGTAATATGATGAAATCTCATGCCATCCAGCTCCATCCCCCCGAGACCTGAATCATTCCTTTGTTCAGAGTATCCTCGCTGTATACCTGCCCACGCCTCAGCCACTTAGTAGCTGCCTCAGCTATCAGATCAGACCGTCATGGTGTCACAGTGCTTGTGTTCAAGTCATCCTTATGGTAGCCTAGCCCTGTGTCCCAATGCCCATGTCATTCACCTCACTTCATCTCATCACATAGGCATAGTGTCACTTCATATCATCCCAAGAAGAAGGGTTAGTGTAAAGATATTCTGAGGGAGAGAACACATTCAAATAACATTTACCACAGTATTCTGTTGTCATTGTTTTATTTTATGATTATTGTTGTTAATCTCTTACTGTGCCTAGTTCATACATTAAACTTTATCATATGTATAAGGAAAAATAGTGTACATAGTGTTTGTTACTCTCCGAGGTTTCAGGCATCCACTGGGGGTCTTGGACTGTGTCCCCTGTGGGTAAGTGGGGACTACTGTAGTTCAGATGTAGTCAGGGCAAATGTTATACCCCCCACTTTACAGATGAGGAGACAAAGGCCTGGAGATATTAGTTAAGACCCTTTTAGTTGCAACTTCAATTCGCTTAGGCAAAAATATGGAAATGTGTTGGCTCACATCAACTGGATTCGTGGACTCTCACTGTTACTATGTTCTCTGCTTTTATCTGTCTCTGTCTTTCTGTCTGTCTCTCGTCCCCTCTGCGCATTAGCCTTCATTCTCTCAACAGACTGAAACATGGTCTTACGTGCTTCTTCCTGTCTTGGAACCTCTCTTCCCTCAACTTGAGTTGGAAAATTCCAGCGGAAGAACCTATTGTCCACCCTTTGAACCAGCTCCTGTGGTTGAGGCTTCCCCTCTTGGGTCAAGTCCCCACCCCTGTGGCCCGTATTACCCAAACAAACAAACAGGAATAGTCATAGCCAGGGAGGAAGTTGTGGGGAGAGAGCCAGCCACCCTAATTTGCATGTACTTCATTAAACAATCTGCCCAGGGGACAGAATCAGAACAACTGCGATCTTTCATCTTTCAACTGCAAACCGAGCTCAGTTCCCCTTTACTTTGCAGCTTGTCACTGCTGGAGCCACAGTGTGTTCCTGGGCCTGGCGCTTCCGGTTCCCGGTTCCCACAGTTACCCGTGTGGATTGTAGGAGTACAACCTGGAAAGGCTCCTGTTCTAGTGCTGATCCTGTCACTCTTCAGCTGTGCTTGTGGGCAAGTTACTTAACCTGGAACCACAGCTTCCTCCTTGGTAAAGTCAAGTAAACAATTGCTGCGTCACAGGGTCATCAAAAGGATAAAGGCAGCTAATGTGCTCTGGATGCCTTGGAAAACCATAAAGCACTACCTTAAGGTTTATTCCTTAAGTTCTGCATGCAAACTCTAGGGAGACTAAAATTCCACATTGGCATTTTTCAGTTATGGTTCTCTCTACCACCAGCCCTCTGAGAGCATCACGTTGGTTCTGACATTTTTACTTTTTTCGGTCTTAAAAGACACATTTCAAAAAGAAGTCTCCCATAGAGTTTCCAAATTAAAAGATGTCGTTCAGAAGAGAAGCTCAGGAACAGATGGTTTAATGGCACTTATCACAGTCACTTTTCCAATACGGATTAACCAGGAGTTAAAAAATTTCTGAAACAAGAAACTATTAACAGTGGTTACCTCTAGGGAGTGAGGCTACAAGTTGGTGCTTGGAAAGAAACTTCCGGTTTTCATTTATTCCCATGTCTACTACCCCAATTTTTAAAATCTTACACATAAATTCATAATAAAAAACAATTAAAAAAATTAAAAGCATGGTTATCAGAGAAAAGAAATATAGTATATAACCAGTATAGTGTCTAACATCAAACACTTTCAATACATTCTTGTTTGTTGATCATACTGGGTATTTCTACTTACTACCTATCCAGCAAAGTAAAATCAACTTCACTAGAATAAAAGCCAGCTTGCATCTCTGTGAATGTATGTTTTCCATTAATCATTTTGTTAGGAATGCTCATTACCACCTGCTGAGGAGATGGTTTTAAATTCTTACACCTTCACACACTAACCATGAAACCTACCTCCTTAGTTCCCAGTTATAAAGCACAGCGCATGCTGCTGCCTCTCAGTTCTTGCCACTATTCTTGGAAGCTCACTTCCTTGCAAATAGTAGAGGATGCTGGGCTTCTAGGAACCATGCTATTTTATAGCTGGGGGTTTGCATGATATTTTCTAAGAAATTAAAGGTTATACAGCAGCATAGGCCAAAGCTAAAAGACAGATTTAAATAGTATTTTTTCAAAATGATGCAATGGCTATGAAGTTTGGATGCTAAGCACTGGCTAAGTGCTATACTGGTTGCCTAGCTACATCTCTGTAGAAAGGTCAAAATGGTTGTCTCTGAATCTAGAAGGAATCAAAAACCTTAACATTTCATCATTAAACCAAAGAGTGTGTGTAGAAACCCAATAGAGTTCATCCCTTAAACAAATCGCCATCAGACTTTGATCAGGTGACAGCCCTGGAGGCTATTTAAGGAGACATGTTCCTAAAAACATTTCTTTAAATGAAATTTGTTTTCATGCTCACAGTTCACTAAAGTTACCACATCTTTCTATCTTATATTCAATTGTGATCTGCTACTATAGGATATTAAAAAACTTTCCAGCTTCAATGATATAACCTCTATCCAAAGAGAGGTGGAAGAAAGTCCACTGTTTTGAATTGTTTTACTTAAAAAACAAATTTTTATTGTGATCAACTTTGTAAAGTATAGGCCAGTCTATATTCCAATAACAAAAACTATGCATCTTTATTTTTATACTCTCCTGAGGATATGTTTATTGATTTTTAAAGAGAGAGGGTGTGTGTGTGAGAGAGAAACGTTGATCAGTTGCCTACTGTATGTACCCTGACTGGGAATCAAACCTGCAACCTAGGTATGTGCCCTGACCAAAAATTGAACCTGTAATCTTTGGTGTATGGGATGATGCTCCAACCAAATGAGCCACCCAACCAGCTATATATCTTAATAATAAACAATCAATGTCTTAATTCTCAGAGATGTTTCTCTTCTACCTCCTTGAGATTTTCTGCATTAGTTCTGCCTTGCAGACATGCTGAAGTCCAAATATCTCCCAGTAATGGGACAGAATAGATAACAATTTTGGTCTAGAAATTTAATGTGAGGGAATTAAAATGGGTATAGACTTCTTCCAGAATTTTAAGATAAGGAAAAACAGTTTCTTACAAAAAAAATCCCTTGAAGTTCAATTGATATTTTTTTAATTGGAAAATTCACATAGTATTTACCATCTTAAAGTGTATAATTCAAAGGCATTTAGTACATTCACAAGGCTGTGTAGTCATCACTTACATATAGTTTCTAGACCTTTCCACTGTCCCTGTGGTTGGCAAGCTGCGGCTCACGAGCCACATGCGGCTCTTTGGCCCCTTGAGTGTGGCTCTTCCACAAAATACCACAAGCGGGCGCGCATACAGTGCGATTGAAACTTCGTGGCCCATGCGCAGAAGTCGGTTTTTGGCCTGGGCGAGTGTATTTTGAAGAAGTACTGTTGATTTTTGGCTCTGTTGACTATTGAGTTTGCCAACCACTGCAAAGAAACCCTGTACCTGGAGTAGTCATTTGGATCTCATTTACACTTACTCTCTAATTTCTCTTCAGAAAAGAATAAAATATTCAGTTTAAATGACAACATCATGATTTGACCTGCTTTCATTTCTGCTACAACTTGTCACAAAAAAACAGCAGAAGTTCAAAGATGAAATGAGACTGGTATTAAAATAAAACCAAGATTGGGAGTCCTACAAGAAAAGAACCCCAAAAAGGGATTGAGGAGAATATCAAATTAATTCACAATTCTAACCAATACCTACCTTTGTCAGAAACCCAGATCCTACCCTCCATGACTGATAGTGCTCAATCTTCTTGTGGACCAAAAAAAAGAACGAAAAATTGAAAGAGAATCCTTTGTACCTATCAACTAGGACAGTTTGGAAGATAGGGGACAAATACATACATACATACATACATACATACATACATACACAAACCACAACCAACTCTAAAAGTCAAATGTCTACTCTGGAAAGAGCTAATTTATTGCTCTTTCAGGCACACTTACAGTCCTCTGCTTAGTCCCTGTGGCTTAGAGAGCAAAAACCTCTATGGAGGCCATAGAAATGTAAGGGATGAGGGCCTCGGACCTTTAGTATTCCTGTTTTCTCAAGCTGACTTTGCTATGGATACAGCCACTTACATCATTAAGTAGTTTATGCTCTACAACTGGGAGGTCAGAAAGCTCCAAGTTCTTGGTGTTGGATAAGACTCCAAGACATTATCCACTCCAATCCCTTCCCCTGGAGCATTCAAGTTAAACTTCCTAATATTTGTCTATTCCTGAATGAATAGTCTATGCTGTCTTTTAAGGGGGGGCGGGAGGGGAATTCTACAAAAGGCAGAATTCAAACTAAGAGAGCATTGTGATGCTTTGGGAAACTTGGATTGTATAATTTCCATACGTGCTGACTTGCTGAGAAAGCTTCAACGAGGTCCTGTGGTCACCCCAATAATGAAATCATCAAAGCTGTGAACATCAGAAACATCATGCAGGAGTTTGCTGGTGACACTGGAGAATGGCAAGGGCAGGCTATGGCATATAATATTTCAAAAAATGGTGCTTGTTCTTAGCTGTGAATCTTAGTGTTGTTGTTGTTGTTTTAAGTTGATATGGACAAACACATATATGGATACAGATTTTCAAAGAGTTAGATTCACCGTTATTGTCAACCCAAATCTTGAGGGTTGTTGTCATTGTTTAATTCAATCAACATTTCTATTTTAATTCATCAACATGACAGCCACTTTCCACCAGAGCCATTTGTTAGGCATCTGGGTTGACCAACTGTTCCGATCTGTCCCGAGATTCTCTTTGTTTCAGCACTGAAGGTCCCACGTGCAAGGATCACCTCAGTTCAACAAACAAGGATGGTGTGTTACTCTACTGCGAGCCCTACCTAGCTTTGGCCTTCAGATCTGCATTGCTGAAGGGTCTAGAAGTGGATAGAAAGGGGATTGCTACAAAAAATAGGTGAAAAACAAATTAAATTTCCATAAGAAAATTCTGACTACATTCTATTCCAGAGATGTCTTCAAAAAAACTTAGATTCATTTCATTCACTAGGTTAAGAAATGCTTTCTTACTTTGTTGGGGATGACCTGCCTAATGTATGGAGGAAATGAAACCATCCCTAGAAATTAGTAAATACTGCTATAGTGAGGTTCTGAAATAGTATGTTATTTTTTCCTTCAATTTTCACATTTTAGAGCCTAATAAATAAAGTATAAGGTGGCAGGCAGACATAACAGCATGAAATAAAAATCTCACATTTCTTTGCTGCTATTCAAAGACCTTGGAACCTGCACACTGTAGGCAAACTTTTCCGAGTTGGAGAAGTGCCAAAAGCAGCACTCTCCAGAGGCCACACCGAGAGTACCAGAAAGTCTGGCCAAGAATGGAGCCCTTGGACTTCAACCTGTCCACTCGACCCCAGGCCAAACACTCCAAGAAAACCAAAGCCTTCAGTGTCTCTATCTAGAAAACAGGATTTGCAGAATCAAGACAAGGACCTGCTTCATCAATTTAGGAACCCTAAGGCTTCTCAACCCAAACAATAAAATGTTAGATCATCTTATCTCTGCTCCCAGAAGCATTTCTACCTTCTAAAGAGATTAGAACAATTAATTACTTTGGAGTAGGCAGAATAATAGCCCCCAAATAAGAACATGTCCTAATCCCTTGAACCCATCAATATGTAACCTTACGTGGATAAAGGGACTTTGAAGATGTGATTAAATTAAGGACACGGAGAAGGGGAGATTATCCTAGATGATCCAGGTGTTCCAAATCTTATGACATGGGTCTTTAAAATAAAATAAAAAACTTTTCTGGCTGAGTTCAGAATTAGATGTAATTATGGTAGAAAGACACAGAGATGCAATATTGTTGCCTTTAAAGATGGGGGAAATCAGACCCTAAAAGCCATAAAAGTCAAAGAAATGAATTCTTCCAGAAAGGGACTCAGCTCTGTTGACACTGCTTTTAGCCCAGTGAGATCTCTGCACAACCTAACCTGCAGAACTGTAAAATAATAAAATTGTCTCGTTCTATATCAGTGTGTGACAACTGGTTACAGTAGCAACAGGAAGTAAAAATATTCTTCATCATTGCTGCTATTTAATTTGCACGATGCCTTAGTAGTATTTTGCTTTAAACCCCAATATTTGACTGCTGCTCACCTAGTGTTTCATTTTTGCTTCTCTGCATAGACTTAAAAAACAGATTTTAGTGCTAGAGCAATTATGCTCGCAATCCCTATGACAGTACAAAACACCACTTCCTTTTACACGTCTTTCTTCCTTTAGTTTGTTAGCACGGAGACCACTTACATAAGGAACCACTGAGCATAACTGAAACCAATAATTTTGCAAGGAGCAAAAACGCTTCTAGGTGAGAGTAGAAAATGCCAAATCACCTCTTTAAAGTTGTACGCTAACACGCAGTAGTTCCCAATGAACCTGACTATCACGATGACTGGAAGATGCCCCTGGCCTTATGTGAGCCAAGGACAGGATCATGAAGAGCACAGTGAAGAATTGTCCCATTCAACATGCCTGCAGCCCCCATTGAGAAATTCTGCTTGGATTGATTTAACCTATTTTAAAACATGTATTAGCCTGGAAGAAATCAATCCCAATATTAGACATAGAATATCAAATACTTATGTAACAGTCTTCATTATTAGTAATATTTGGTAGAATGTAGGGACAACTCAACCCTCACCTGTAAGATACTAAATACTGAATTCCAAAAGAACCTCCTTATGGAATAGCAAAAGCTATACATGGTCTTAAAAGCAGACACACACACACACAGGCCTTTTGTTTAATAAGCTCTAGACCAGAGATTCTCAGTCCTGGCTGGGAAGCTTTTAAAAACTTCAGATATCCAAGGCCCCACCCCCAGAATTCTGATTCACCTGGTCTGGGGAGGGTCTGCACCTGAACTTTGAAACTCTTCCCTGGAGATTCTGATGTGCAGCCAGGATGGGAACCACTGCTCCGTCTCCACCTATGAGCAGCCTCCGGACATAGCTACCTAGACGTGGCCACTCCATGGAGTTGAAGCCTCTTCCTGTATTCGTAGCCCAGTTATCATGACCCATATCATCGCCCGAAAGGGAGATCTGGCCGTTACTCCAGATGTCTTCCTTCCTTTACTTCTCATCCTTAACCAGCAATTCCATCAGTTCTCCCACATCAGCCCTTCATTTCCAAACCCAAGATCTACTGGCCTCCCTTCCATTAGTCTCTCTCCACGGCTTTATACGTTACTCTGCAGCCTAAGGAATTATCCTTAAAAAGAATTATGTGCCCTTCTCTGTCTTCCCACCCAAACTAGAATCCACTCTTGAGCTTGGCCCTAGAGCCCTGCCCAAGCTTCATCGGCCTGCTTCTCAAGCCACATCTCTGTAGTAGGCCACTTCCCAACCATGCGTGGCCATTGCAAACTTCTAAAGGTTCCACTGTGCTCCTCGGGGCCTTGTACTTTCCTGCAATTCCTTATTCCCAGAATTCCTTTCTATCTCTTTTCTGATAGATGGCACTTCATGTCCTAGCTCAAATTAGTCCTCTCCTCTCTCACCCAGAGCACTCTGCTCAGAGACCTCCTATTTGCAAGCTTCTCTCTCCTATGAGACTGAGCAACTCTAGGCCAAGGCCTGTGTGTTTTTCATCTTCACATTCCCAGCATCTGCCATTCACTCATATGTTCATTCATTCAACAACTGTATTAAATATATAACAAGTGCCGGACACCTTGCTAGACACGAAAGGCAAAATGCTTTCTCAGAGCTTATATTCTTGAAAGGGAGGCAGGTAACTGAACAAATATTTATGTTAAAATAAGAAAGTACATGAGAGGGTTGGGAAAAGTGTTTTGTGTTTTTAAGTTTCCAGTACATTCAGAAGTGAAAAAATGGCAAAATAGGTTTTAAAAATTGTGGCATATTTTACATGTTTACATTTAACAATTAAAGTTATGAGTGTCATCTTTTAATTTTGTCAGAGTATCTCTGACAGATAACCTCATTTGGAGATGTCAGAAGTCCAAATTTGAGGACTTCATAAATGTGAGGTGGGGAAAATGGGCTCTCTTATTCTAAGAAGGTTCTGACACTAGTAAATAATAAATATTTACTGAAAGAATAAATGGATGAATGACTAGCTCCAGTAAACTAAGTCAGGTTATAAGTAGGTTTTATTTCTTATTAGTATTTTACTGTAGCCACTAAATAATTATGTAAATACATATTAAAGATTCAACAACCAAATTCAAGCCACTGTCATATAATCCAATGGGAAAAGAAGAGAAGTGGATGGGGTATAAATAAAATTATACTGGCTGTGAGTTGATAATTATTAAAATTAAATGAATAGGGCTATGGATGGTCATTATATTATTCTCTTGATTTGGGTATGTGCTTGTAATTTTTCATAATAAAGTGAAATTTAAAAAGAGAGGATGGCAATCCAAGTCACTGTCTAGAGGAAACTGTATATCTTGGTTGGGAAGAACACACACATTATTACCTGTCTCAGCAACCTGGAGACCCGAAGATTACAATGGCTTTAGCTAGTCTCAAAGCCAAGTCAGCTTCTTCAAGGAGAAATCCTGCCAGCATAAGCTGCCCTTTTAATGTAGTTGCTGTTGTTGCTTCTGGAAATGTCCTTACAATGTCTACAGCCAATCTGTTAAGAACAGGGCTCATAATCTCTGATCTACCTAACATCTCCCGTTCACAGGGCACATTCTCAACAGCTGCAACCACGTAGCCGTGTTTAGTGCCACGGGAACACATTTTATTAAGCTAGCGACTGCAAAGGCTCTCCCACTCGGGCGTTAGAAGAAAATCGGGGAATCTGAGTGAGAAATCTGGTTTAAACTATCAAGGGGAGCCATTTTTCCCCTTTAAATCCCGAAGTCATGTCAATATTGCTACAGAGGCTATGAATGTTTGATAAATATCACATGTTCAATGCTTTCCTCTCTAGCATCACTTCAGACACTTATTTTCCCTTGAACTTCTGGTGCGATTCAAGATCCTGGAGGAAAACACTTCAGAAGCCTTACCTTTTCAGTGCCCGAAGCCTGAGGCTCCCTGGACGATCCTGGCTGTCAAGAAAGCAGAGAGGAAAATGTGTTTAGAAAAAGGAGAAATAACATGACACATACGAGCTGAACAAACAAATGAATGTTTCTGTAAGTGGGATTTGGTGGTGATGGCCACATGGCTCGAAGAGCAGGAAGGTCTGATAGGTTTATACTTCTGAGTCAAGAAGCAGACATCTTGTTAACTCTCTCTCTCTCTTTTTTTTTAAGATATATATTTGTGAAAATAGGAGTTCCTTTCTTTGTGAACATCCCTAGCCTGCAAGAAAACATGAAAGTGCAAAGTTGGGGGTCCTGGGGGAAGCAGAGTTCTTCGTGACAGAGGCTGTGTACCAGGGAGATGAATAAAATCAAGCTTTGCCCCTGACCTAACCCGATTGGCTCCCGGCAGGACCCAAGTGGCAGAGATGGAGCACACTCCTTCTCCAGGTGTTGGGGATGGAGTTGGAGTTCCATTTGTGTGTATCTAACACTTTAAGAGGGTGGATGGACAAGTTAGTGGTTATAAAAGCACCTTTAGCGGCCAAAGCTTCTGGGAGCTGTTTGAAAGTAGAGATTCCTATACACCAAGGCCCTAGTGACCTCTGAGGATGGTGAGCAGATTTGTGGGCTAATCTTGCCTACTGCCCAAATACGGTGCATCTCTAAGGCAGTTCCTACGTTCAGGAGCTTCTTTACTGCTGAAAAGCTCCCCAGGACCCAGCTCAAAGGGAATCACCTCTGCCCCCGGAAGTGCTTTATCGGTTCTCTTTTGTTGTGTCTCAGAACAAAGAGGTGCCTCACATCTAAAGTACTGACTAAGGGTGAAAACCCAATTCACATTGCATCCTATTGAACATCAGTGTCTCTAGCGATCTCACATTGCTTAAGACTGGCACATGTGCTTTAGTCTCAACCCAACCAACCATAGTCCCAGATGACTTTCAGGAATCATATGTTTTTAAATAAACCAACATTATTAAGAAACTATTACCATGATTAATGACAGCAAAGGAATAAAAAAAAAAAAAAGCACAAGGTAAGGGCAAAAACAACCTATTTTCAGAGAATGAACCCTAGAGAGAACAGTGATTAGTGGACTAGCAAAATGAGCCTGTGCAGGGCGCTGCAGCACTCTCATGTGCTATTGGCAATAGCATGAATCAGCACAACTTCTTTGGAAAGCAGTTTGGCAGCATTTTGCAAGATCCTCAAATATATTCTCAATCATTTTCTTAGTGATGCTACTCCTTAACTTTATTCAAAAATAAATAAAATCCAAAATGTAGACAATAAATTATTACCATGTGTTAAAAAATAGACTAAATATCAAATACAACTAAATATCAAATATTTATTTATATTAAATAAAACAAAAACTCTACATGATAGAACTTTAAAACAGTGAATAAAAAAATTTTTAAACGATGAAAAAAGGCACATCTTATCTAATAAAAGAGAAGCATGCAAATTGACCATACCTCTGCTACACTCACAAGCCATGCCCACCAGCCACACCCACCAGCCAATCAGGAGCGAGTATGCAAATAAGCCCAACCAAGATGGCGGCGGCCATGGAGCTGGAGTGAACAGGAGGCTTGGGTTGCGCCTAGTGATGGAGGAAGCCAAGCTTCCTGCCTGCCCTGCTGGCCCTGAGTGCCGCTCAAGGCTACAAAGTTTCAATTATAGAAGATAAATAAATCCCAGATACCTGCTTCCAGCCGCTGTGGCCTCTGCTCAAGGAGGGTCTGAGAGCCTGGGTTGCCCGTGGCTGTGGCCAGCCTGCAAACAGCCATCAGCCCCTCACCCAAGCTGGCCAGGCACCCCAGTGGGGACCCCCACCTTGAAGGGGGTGTGGCCAGCCTGCAAACAGCAATCAGCCCCTCACCCAGGTTGGCCACGCCCCCCCCCCAGCGGGGACCCTCACCCCATGGGGGTGTGGCCAGCCTGCAAACCACCACAGGCCCCTCACCCAGGCTGCCCCATGCCCCAAGAGAACCCCCACCCTGATCCAGGACACCCTTCAGGGCAAACCAGCTGGCCCCCACCCATGCACCCGGCCTCTATCTATACTAATAAAAGAGTAATATGCTAATTAGACTGGGAGACCTTCCAGGAGACCTTCCAGACATTTTTCTGGACAAAGCCATGGTGGCAGGACTGAGGTAGAGGCAGGTAGAGGCCAAGAGGGGAGGGCAGTTGTGGGTGATCAGGCTGGTGGGGGACGGGGCCACTGGGGGTAAACAGACCAGCAGGGGGGCCAGTTGGGGTCAAGCAGGCCATCAGTGGGGGTCAGTTGGAGGTGATCAGGACAGCAGGGGGGGCAGTTTGGAGTGAGCAGGCCAGCGGGGGGAGGGGGGCAGTTGGGGGTGATCAGGCTGGTGGGGGGGCATTTGGGGGCAAGCAGGCTGGTGGCAGGGGGCAGTTGGGGGTGAGCAGGCCGGCAGGCAGAGTGGTTAGGGGCAATCAGGCAGGCAGGCAGGCAGGTGAGCAGTTAGGGGCCAGCAGTCCCGGATTGTGAGAAGGATGTTCAACTGCCAGTTTAGGCCTGATCCCTATAAACCGGCAATAGGACATCCTTCGAGGAGTCCCAGATTAGAGAGGGTGCAGGCAGGGCTGAGGAACACCCCCCTCCCCCATGCACGAATTTCATGCCCTGGGCAACTAGTTTTATATATAGTATAACCTCAACTAATTTTCTAATATACATATTTATAAATCATGATAGCTCTAATACATTTTATGTATTTTCATATGTAATATTCATTTAACATATAATATGTAATATTTTCTAGTAAATTTTATACATAATCTTTCTGATATATAGTTTTTTTCTAGAAAAAATATTTGAAAGAGATACATACAAATGTAAACCGTGTATTATCTCTTTTGTATAGAATAATGGAAGTAGCAGATATTGCTAGATATGCCCCAATATCCTCTCTCTTTTATTCCATGCTTCTACTGAATTCTAAACTAGCGCATACCATATACATGTCAAAAATAACTACTTTCCCCAGCCTCCCTTGATGCTATGTGCCCATGAGTCAAAGTTCAAGGGGATGGCTACAAAAATGGTATGTGCAACTTCTGGATCATGCCTTCCCCTTTCAACTTTCTCCCTTCTTGCTAGTTACAGTGGGGTCCTTATGGCAAGCCATGTTAGACCATAAAGCAAGGGAAGCGTGCTAGGAATGATGGAACAAGGTGATATCAGAAGCCTGGGTCCCTCGATCTTGTGGAGCAGAGCTATCTTACCAGCCCTGGACCACCCACCTCTGGATTGTTATGTGAAAGGGAGAATACTCCTAGCATGTGTCAGCCACTATCAAATCAGGTCTCTTACACACAGTTCAACCAACAACCTAATTAATAGAAAGGGTCATTCTTATTTTTTCTTTACAATTTAAGCATTTTCCAATTTTTTTTCCCATTTTCCAAATTTTCAATAATCACTGTGAATTACTTTGATCCTCAGAAGAAAATTATAAGTTAAGCTTTGCTTACTAATGTTAAGAAAATTAAGATAGCACAGAGTAAGTTTGGCAACATGTGCCTTCTCCCCACCTATGAGAAAAAATGAAACCTATAGTTATGAGAAGTAGGTATTACATCCTATGCCAGTGCACAGATTCCGTACAAACTCCTTGAGTTTGTATGATCCTTAGTCACACCCCAAGGCACTTTATTTGAAACCTTTTGAAAAATAGTTTTAATAGGGAAAGTTATTTAACTCCAAATAAAATCTGCTTTAAAATCTGCTTGAGGAATACTCTAAAAAAATGAAATTGTAGTATTATAGTACTTAACCCTTAACCATGGTTTTCTTTCCACGGTAAACCATGGTTCAACAATATTGAATGAACAATCCCAGAAACGAACATCTCATTAGTTTTAAATTACACGCCATTCTGAGTAGGGTGATAAAATCTCACACCATCTTGTTCCATCCAGCCTGAGATGAGAATCATCTCCTTGTCCAGTGTACCCATGCTGTCTTTGTTACCTGCCCATTAGTCGCGTAGTAGCCTTCCCAGTTATCAGATTGATTGTCACAGTAACCCAGTGCTTGTGTTCAAGTAACCTTTATTTTACGTAAGAATGGCCCCAAAGCACAAGAATAGTGATGCTGGCAACTCAGATATGCAAAAAAAAGATGTAAACATCTTCCTTTAAGTGAAAAGGTATGTGAGTATAGGAGAAAACATACATGGTTCAGGCATCCACTGGGGGGGTCTTAAAATGTATCCCCCACAGATATGGGGGATTACTGTATATCCATTGAAGAGGCTACATGGACTTCTCAAAGTGAACTAAGAAACATTCTTTTAAAAATATGCACTAACACACACCTTTACTTTAAGGGTGTTGTTTGTTCTCCATAATGAATCATAATGAATCACTCTTGCAGCAATTCCACCGGCTCAATAACTCTGTTGACTGCCCATCAACAGTGTTTTTTAATTCACTTTCCCCTGGAGAGGGGACAGATCTGGCAGAGCTCACATAACCTTCCTGGTCTCCTCTGTGAACAAGGGGGCCTGCATTATAAGATGACTGTCCAAGATAAAGGACTCACATCTACTCCACAAAATACAGGAAAGATACTTGGTCTACCTGGGGATCAGATCTGAAACTCACTAAGACCAGTCTCTAACCATATTAGAATAATGCACTGAGGATCCTTTAAATCTGCAATAATGTTATGCCAGTGGCATTTCGTGCCTTTTAGAAGATCACTAAAGCCCTGTGCACCTGCATACGAGACAGTTCACCAGGAAGACCTTAGAGATTTATATGGAATTATCTATCAGATTAAAAACCCTATCTTTCCCCCTTCTTCCCAAGAGAATGCCAAATGGTCCTTTTCTCACCTGTGACTCACAACACCCAACACTAATATGGCTAACTCATATTCAACAACAAAGGCAGGATGCCAGGGTTTCTTTACTTCCCTCTGACGATGACTGTGCCAATATGCTCTCAAGAACACCCTATATTCTTTCCTGCAATAATTGAAGCTGATAGTCAAAGCTCTGAACTCTCAGCTTCTCTCCCCTTCCTCCCTTTACTGGAACACAAGCAAGCCAATGCCACAGGCCTAATCACCATGGCAACAACACGCACTGTGATGATGAGTGTGTTTGTTTTTTAAAATGACTCACAGATTGTTCCCCCAGAAGCTCTCTAGACACACAGGTTTCTGGCTGGTTTATAAAATCTAATCCAAAGTTTTCTGGTAAATTTCTTACTCCTATTAGCATAATGGGGATGATGGAGAGAGTTTCATCAAGTCAAATATGCCCTTTTCCTTAAGGATGGAAAAAAAAAAATTTCACCTGGTTCCTTAAACACTCCAAGATTAATCAATTTAAAACTCAAGTTAATAGTGAAATTAATTTGAGTTTGTACACTGGAGATAATTAATCTGTTCCCAATTTAAATAATTAAGGGATTTCATAATAGAGTTTGAGAGACCCAAATGGAATAATCAGGAGTAAAAAATATCAAATAAAATAGCCTAAATCTGTGGCCACATGGTCGGTCATATGTAAAGTATTAAAAAAGAATAAACACCTTAATACTGAGATGTTTTAAAATTATTGTCCAAAATAAAGACATTTATTTTTCAAATGCAGACATGAAAGAGTCCAGCACATTTAGAAGAGCTGTGTACTTCCATTTATTTACTCATTACATAGTATTTAAGACCTTCTATATACTACGCACCATTGTTTATTGGAACACTGCAATAGTGGTTAGGGGTTAGAGAAGACTATTTTATTACCAGAGACAAGAGCCAGGACATGGCTGAGTGCATTATCTCCTCTCAGAAAGCCCTTTTACGTCACAAGACACCATTCTGAATAAGCTCTCAGCGAGAGAGACCATTACCTACTGATTCTATCAGGCCTAGAATTCAGAGTCCCGACTTTAGCATCACGGTGGACTCCCTTGCAGAACAACAAAATGCTGGTAATGTTAGTTTCTTGATTGCCTCTGAATGAAGTGGAGATAAATCTTATTTTACAAGAAATTTAACTAGAAATTTTAATATAAATCTGTTTAACTTCAAAGTCTAAGTTTCCTGAGGCTTAAGTGTAATACAACATATAATATGCATGCACACACAAAATAGTCACTAAGAATTACTATTTCCAAACAGCTATATATTTTATTACTGTTACCAATACTATATTTTTTTCTCTAGAGTTTAAAGGGATAACCTGAGTGTATCTAATAGGATAAGCTAGGTTATACTGCGGTAACAACAACAAAAAAACCCACAACCAAAATCTCAGTGTCTCAAGAGAACAACGTTTATTTCCCACTCTCACTACATGTCCATTATGGGTCCATGGAGGGACTATCTCTGTGTTGTCTTCACTCTAAGACTCAGGCCTCAGAGAGCAGCCACTCTTTCTGGGCCTCTATAACTGCCAGTTACCAAGGAATGTGCTTATACTCTGGTTCTTAGAAGCTTCTTTCTAGAAGTGATGTGTCAGTTCTGCTCACATTTCATTGACCAATGTACGATACATGGCGACACGTAACTAAGTGGACAGAGAAGCAAAAACTTATCACGAGTTGGGAAGGAAAACTGGAAATATTTATGACTAAGCGCATGGATTACTGAGCAAATAGCACATGCTTGAGACTGAGGCTTGACTAAGTCAGAACATCAACATGTGACCGTCCCACACAAATAGGCTCCCTTCGATGATTCCTTACCCCAAGTTCTGAGCACCTGTGACTGATTTTGGGCGATAATCATTTCTGCTAGAATTTGGTAAGAATTTCTTTGAATAGAATAAAAGACACCCCCCTCCAGCTTGTGGTAACAGTACCAATTGTACTAATAACAGCTACACTTATGAAAAATTACCATAAGTCAGGCACTATGCTAAATAAATATTCTCTATACATGGTATCATTGTCTCCTGACAATTTTGTGAAGTGGGTATTGTCATTATAATCTCCCATTTAATAGATGAGGAAACAGGTATATAAATTTTAAGCAACTTGCCCAAGAAATTCTGATTCCAATGTTCTTTAATTTCCATGTTCTCCTGTGTAGGAAGCCTTGGGATATTATTTTTCTACACTATAGTATTTTAGAATTATTTTAAGATATAATAAAAGACAAGTTGCACCATTTTTTCCCCCTAGGACTTCTCACATTTACATAGTTAAATGTTTTATTATTTTTTAACAAATCTTGAGGCTGTTCCATGTCAACACACTGGCTATGGGACTTCCCTCTCTGAGAGGTCTAAAACTGTTAACTAAAACTGTTAGTGAAGTGTCTTTAATGCCTATACATAACAGAGTTCCCTAAGCACAACCATCATTCATGAGGTTTAAAAAGAGAGCAAAGGACGAACTGAGTTTTCCAAGGAAAGCCTCAAAAATGAGAGAATTTTTTTCCCTGTTTAAAATTTTCACATTTTTTTTTCATATGGTTCTGCACAGTTCAGATAAATTCCCTTCTCAAACAGAGCTCTGTTGGCAAAGCCTAAAAATTAACTTTACTTTCTGTTTTAAAATGCAAATATAAGAGTAGGAAGCACTCAATCATTTATTACAGAGCAGGTACTCCTACCATGAATACTTAGTCTGTAATGATGAGGATGCACAGAAACACACTAGAGATGAGCAGTCAAAACACTGCACTGATGTCAATTCCACGGAAATTTCCCTTTTTCACTATCGCTGCTTCACATATTCAGCCTCTGAAATATAACACCAGAGTGGAAGGTAGGAACCAAGAAAAAAATGTAACAAGAATGAAACTGCAGGTTGCCTCTAGAGTTGGAAAGTGAAAACCTATTTGTGAAATAACTCATAATCAAAAATTCTAGAGATGACTCCTTCTCTTACAGGTGCTGCAATCAACAAAATGCATCCCTGTTTAGAAAAAGCAAGGTTTTCTTTTTAAGTCCGGCAGACACTGTACACAGAGCCTTGGCTTCTCTAGCTCATTTCTTGGCCCAGGTGGATTTTATTTCAATCAAATTGATTTAATTGACCAGTCATAAAGACTCAATTTAATTATATATTTTTTCAATGCAGACATGCTGGGCTGGTTGTCCAAGTTAAATGCTGTTTTTATTGCTGTATAGAAGCTGATGTATTTTCTTCTGGAGTAATTTGTTTAGAAGGGTCTTCTTGACTTAATCTGACATCAGCCATTTTCTATTTTCTTCCAGGATTCTTTCTCCAGTCTACTTACATCATCTCCATCAACCAAAACAAGTTTTGGGTATGTGTATGTGTGTGGGTTTCAAAGAGAAATGCATGGAAACACTATTGGACTCAAGCTTATGTGATCTTGATAAGTGACTTAACCTTTTTGAGCCTTGATATCTTCACTTATAAAATGGAAATAATATTATTGGCAGACTCTGTTGACTATCACCTGAAAACATCAACCCCTTCTTCCCTGCGAATAGAATCAATCCTTTATTCTGGGATTTGGTGACTGTTCTTAAGAAAGGTGGACTGCTCCATGGCTTCAGGAGGAAAGTCGTATATTAGCCAATCACAGCAGCCATCTATCTGCCTACCCACTAAGAGACAAGCATGTGAGTTGTGAGGGGAATGCTGCTGGAGATAGCTTTACCCATAACCTGGAAGGAAGGAAGGAAGGAAGGAAGGAAGGAAGGAAGGAAGGAAGGAAGGAAGGAAGGAAGGAAGGAAGAAAGGAAGAAAGAAAGAAAGAAAGAAAAACTAGTGACTTCACTGTGCCTCTAGGACATTGAAACCTGCCTGTAATTCTGACACTGTGGTAGCTATCTCAGCACCACAGGGTGGGCCTAAGGGGGCGAACCAACCTGCTGAGGATGTCAGAATGGGAGGAAAAGCAAGAATTCAGGTTGCTAAGAACATTGTTCACTATGACTAACTCTGGACTTATCCTCCTATCAGGAGGTTTTGAGATACGTTCCCTATTGTTTAAGTCATTTGGTAGGGTGTTCTTTTACTAGCAGCCAAAGTGTCCTGATAGAAAGATACTCTTCTCGTCACAAACGGAATGTACAACAAATGCTAGTTGGCAACTTGATTCTTGAAACGTGTTGATCTTCACTCATTCAAACATGAGTGAGAGGTGGATGCTGTGCGAATGACTCCTCTGAGTGTTTTCCCTGGTCCCCCCACCACACACACACACGCAGAATTAAGGTAGAAGTCACTGCTTTCTCTATTTACTGAAGTGACAACACCAAGTACCTAAGTTTATTTTAAACAAGGAGATTGGCGTTGAATTCAGACAGCAAGCTCTGTAGTACTGATTGCAGTGTAGAAAAATATAATTAAACAGAGTCATCTTCCTAACTGGGTAAGTCAATGGATCCACAAAATTCAGCCCAGACCAAGTATTCAATAGAACAACCAAGTTTCACATTTGCAGTCAGCCTCGTTTAATTGAAAAGCTTCTTTCGTAGATGGAAGACATTATTTTTAGATTATCGTACATATATGCGAAAAGGCCACACTTCCTCTGAAATTTCACCTCATCTTTATTTTAGAACCCAGCACTTTCTGCTTGGGAACTCTCTTCCCCCAGATCTTCATATGGCTGACTCCTCACCATAATACAGGTCTCAATGAAAATGTCACCTCCTCAGAGAGGCCTTCCGGTATTACCCAATAAAAGTCAACTCCCCGGTACCACCATTGTCACAACACAACTTCTATCATTCAACCTATTTCGATTTGAATCCAGCTCAGCACTTATCATTACCTGATACAATTTGTTTCCGTCAATGGGGTCCAATCCTGGCTGATTCTGATCTAATGAGTCTGGGTTGAGGCTGGGACACAGGTATGCTTTTTAAAGTACCCCTCAGTGATTTCCAGTGTGCAGCCAGATCCAAGAACCGCCAGTTTACACTGGTTTATATGTTTACTGCGTCTCTCCCAACATTATAATGTAAGTTCCAGGAAAACGAAGGTCTGACCTGTTATGGTCATTCAACTCCCCCTTGGCCCCCAAAGTACATGTGAAACATGGCAGACATTCAGTTAAGACGTGTGGACAGACGGACTGACCGTTTTATAATTATGTCAGTTATTGTCTGTTTCCCCAGTACTTTATGAGTGGGCTCCTAGACTAGCCCACTCTGCATCACACAGTAAGTGGCTCAAGAGAGTTCATTAAGCCTAACTGGTTTGGCTCAGTGGGTAGAGCGTCGGCCTGCGGACTGAAGGGTCCTAGGTTCGATTCCAGTCAAGGGCATGTGCCTTGGTTGCGGGCACATCCCCAGTGGGGAGTGTGCAGGAGGCAGCTGAATCGATGTTTCTCTCTCATCGATGTTTCTAACTCTCTATCCCTCTCCCTTCCTCTCTAAAAAATCAATAAAATATTTTTTTAAAAAAGAGAGCTCATTAAATGAATGTGTGATAAAGAAAACGCTTTTGAGGGGTTAAATGTTCTCACCAAATAAAAATAAATAAATAAATAGATAGATAGATAGACAGATAAGGTGATGGATGTGTTAATTATGTAATCTTTAACAGTGTGTATGTATATCAAATCACCATGATGTACATTTTAAATATCTTATAATTTTATTAATTATACCTCAAATAAAGCTGAAGTTAAAAACAAAAGAAAACGCAAACTGTTTTGTGTGCTCTAAGGAAGATTAAGATGAAACTGGGTGTGACCATTCTTCTCAAAGATCTTGCAAAAGAAAAAAAAATCAGATTGCCATTATTCACACTAGCATGTCTGTGATGAAAGAACAAAAGATTTCTAGGGAGGTAAACACTGCTGCTTATTGGGGAGGGGAAGAAAGAAACCAAGGAAGGTTTCATGGAAAAGGGAGCATTTGAACTGAGCTTTGGGGGGAAGGTGAAATTTGGCTACTTAAAGAAGAAAGACTGTGGGGTGACATGTGGAAGGAGAAGCAGAAAAGTCATTCTACGGCAGTGGTTCTCAACCTTCCTAATGAGTTCCCTTTCATACAGTTCCTCAAGTGGTGACCCCCAACCATAAAATTATTTTCGTTGCTACTTCATAACTGTAATTTTGCTACTGTTAGGAATCGTAATGTAAATATCTGATATGCAGGATGTATTTTCATTGTTACAAATTGAACATAATTAAAACATAGTGATTAATCACAAAAACAATATGTAATTATATATGTGTTTTTCGATGGTCTTAGGCGACCCCTGTGAAAGAGTTGTTCGACCCCCAAAGGGATCGTGACCCACAGGTTGAGAACCGCTGTTCTAGGGAGAGGCAAGAACACAAACAACAAACCAGTCCAGCAGGGTGTTAGGAGGGCCTGAACTACAACAGGGCTATCAACATGGAAAAGAGTAGCTAGTGTCAAGATATATTTTCTTCGTTTTTTGCTTTTTTTTTTTTTGTATGTTTTTATTGATTTCAGAGAGGCAGGGGCAGGGAGAGAGAGATAAAAACATCAATGATGAAAGAGAATCATTGATTGGCTGCCTCTTACACACCCCACACTGGGGATCAGATCCAGCCCGCAACCTAGGCATGTGCCCTGATCCAGAATTGAACTGTGACTTACTAATTCACAGGTTGATTCTCAACCACTGAGCCATGTCGGCCATGCAAGATATACTTTCAAAGACAGTGCAAAGTGCTATGCAACTGACTACAACTTGTGTTGTTGATGAGAAAAATAGTGAAACTGAATTTTTATAATTGAGGGCTGAGAGAATGAGTGGCATTAATAGTCCTGGAATCAGATGAGAAGCTCATTTTGAGGCATGGAAAAGGGTGATGGCCAGCACTGTTTGGGACATGTGAGTTTCACTGTCAGTGGGTTGGATGTTCTGGGAAGTTTGCCAGGAGCTTGATGTGTGAGTTAGAGAGTAGGTGAGAGATTGGGATGGAGAATCACTTTGGGGACTGACCACACAGAAACAATGACTGAAGTCACAGGAAGGGATTTGATTAAAGGGAGAGAAACTAAATGGCAGAAGAATCAAATCTGAGAGCAGTCATAGTTAGAGGAAACTTTAGAGTTAATGGAGAAGTTGGGAGGCTTCAGAGAGGAATGAGGGTGGCAGAATATGCACCTCAAAATTTGCCTTTGTCATAAGGATTATTTTGAGCATATTATTTTGGGAAACAGCATACACAGGAGAAATTCTGAAAACAGATGAGAACTTCCCTCTTTTATAAGGAAAATTTACATTTATAAAGGAAATCTCCATTTGAAAGGTGTCTCCCTCTCTGAGACAGGCAGAGGAGGAGAACTAAATAACTAGAGACATTTGTCTATGGAGAGGCAGCAACTTAAATCTGCGTAACAATCTCACTCTTACTTTTCCTGATCACCTCCCCATAACTGTCTCCCTCTACTTCTCCTCCTCCCTCTTACCATTTAGCTGAAGATGTTATTTAAGATGAATTCTAAACCACCTCTGAGAGTTACTCATTTTTCCCTGGGTATCTCCCCTGTATATGTGAGGTATACCTGTTAATAAACATCTGTTATATATATATATATATAGAAAGAGAGAGAGAGAGAGAGAGAGAGAGAGAGAGAGAGAGAGAGATCTGTCTTTCGTTACAGTGTGCTCAGCTGAGAACTTAGAAGGGTAGAAGGAAAACTGTTTTTCCTTCTCTACAGGAAGGAGGAGAACAGGTTAATAGAGGTTAAAAAAGTCCAGGGGAAGCTTGATGGCAGCAGGGTTGTTTAATTAATGCCCGTGGTCGGCAAACTGCGGCTCGAGAGCCACATGCGGCTCTTTGGCCCTTTGAGTGTGGCTCTTCCTAAGCCTTAGGAGTACCCTAATTAAGTTAATAACAATGTACCTACCTATATAGTTTACGTTTAAAAAATTTGGCTCTCAAAAGAAATTTCAATTGTTGTACTGTTGATATTTGGCTCTGTTGACTAATGAGTTTGCCGACCACTGGGTAAACTAAGCATGCTTGCAGGTAAGGAGGAAAAGGCCAATAAAGAGAGGAAACCGAATATGTAGGTGAAGTATGGTACCTATTTGCTTTGTTTAACAATGGACAGGTTATTTTGATTTTCTGAATTATATAAATCATCCCATTCAATTAAATGCCTTATTGATTGTAATGTGAATATCCCATGGGTTGTGGTCATACCGGTCTTAGAAAGCACATTTTTCCTTCACCTGGGAAGGACAGCACAGTTATCCCAAGGTCAGAGGGCTCTAGACCCAAAACTGTAATTTAGATAAACCCAGGTTACCCAAGGGCTCTAGACCCAAAACTGTAATTTAGATAACATGCCCAAGTTTAACCCAGGTTACCCAAGGGCTCTAGATAATGTGTTTATAACATGCTGTTTAAACTGCTTTGTGCAAACTAGGTTCCTCATTCCAGACCCGAGGGCTCTAGATAATGTATTTCTGTCAATTCAGTGACCCCGAGACCCAAAACTATAATTAACATGCTTAATTCTGCTTCTGTAAACTGCTTTTTGCGAGCCAGGTTCCTCATTCCAAACCCTGGGATGTAATCAATACCTTTGTGATTTTTGGCCTATATAACCTTGGAGCTGCGACAATCTTGCTACTATGAGATTTGGGGAATGGCCCCTCATAGTCCCGGATTGCAATAAATGTGACTCTTTAATTCGACTTCTTGAGGCGTCCTTCTGTGATTCGCGGGGTACATTACAACATAGGAAGGAGATAGAATTATTGTCAGAACATAGTCCTCCTAGAAAGTGAAAGGAAATGGCATGGAAAGTCCAAAAAGAGAGTTTACTCTTGACTTGAAAGAAAAAACTATGTTAATTTGACCTACGAAGGAAGGAGAAGAGAATGAATGAAGACAGAAATCTTGAAGTGGTAAGGAATAAGGTTGAGGTGGGTGGGTCATCTGTAGTGAATGAAGGAAATAGAGACTCGCGTTTAATGGTTTTCATCAAAATGCACAGGGGATAAAAAAAGTGAAATAAAAAAGAAAGAAGAAAATGATTGTAAAAAGAACAGCAATGGTCTTGCTGTTGTTGTAGTGAATCTGGAGTAGAATCCATCAACCCAGTTCCCAGGCCCTCTCCATTAGCTCTGATTGCCAGCACCTGAGAGCAAGGATCATGGGACTGTCTGACCCTGACAACCAGGCTGGCAGGGCGGCAAGGGAAGGCCAAAGGAACTCCAAAGGAACAGGGGTAAGTAACTGGTTTGCCATTAAGAGCTTGACTATTTACACATATTTGCCAAGAGATAAAAAGGTTGATTCTGTCTTATCTTGAACCTTGGTATACAGTGGTACCACTTCCAAGAAACATGTTATCACTTAAGTTTGAGAATTGAACTCCCTCTTTTTTAATGTTTAATGAAGTCCTCACACTGACTCTCATTAAAAATAACTTGTTTCGGTAACATAAAAGTTTTAGGGGAAAAAAAAATATATATATATATATAGAGAGAGGGGGGGGGGAGGGGGGCGGTGCACAAAATTCATGCACTGGGGGGTGGGGGTCCCTCAGCCCAGCCTTCCCCCTCTCACAGTCCAGGAGCCCTCAGTGGATGTCCTACTGACAGCTTAGGCCCGCTCCCCATGGGGAGGGGGCCTAAGCCACAGTCTGGCAGCAGATGCTCAGAGCAGGCACCCCGTGTGTGTGTGTGTGTGTGTGTGTGTGTGTGTGTCCACTGGGGGCCTGCCCCAGCCACACCGTGGAGGCTTGGAGCAGGTGCCCCTCTATGTTGCTCTCTCAGGCTCCTGGCCGCGCCTGCATGTTGTTCTCTCCCTTGAGCTGTGGCCAGGGTGGGCTGGAAGCTCGACTTCCTCCATTGCTGGGGGCAACCCAAGCCTCCAGTTCCATGGCCTCTTGGCTTCTCTGCTGCTGCCGCAGCGAGGCTTGGCTTCTCCGCTGAGGCCTCAGCGGAGAAGCCAAGCCTCTTCAGTCTTCAGTCTTCAGTCTTTCCTTGGGCCAGAGCCTTCATTCTTTGCTCCACACCTGTGTATGCAAATTAACCACCATCTTTGTTGGGTTAATTTGCATACTCATCTGATTGGCTGATGGGCGTAGCGGAGTGACACCAATTTGCATGCTTCTCTTTTAATAGTGTAGATGTATTACTCTTAGCTGATATATATGCTAGAGGCCCAGTGCATGAACTTGTGCACGGGCGGGGTCCAGCTGGCCCAGCCCCAATTGGGGCATGTCAGGGCTGGGCCTGTCAGGAGGAGGAAATGGCAAGGGCCTGGCTGGCTTGGGGGAGAGGCAACGTGGGGTGGGGCCAGGTGGGAGGAGGGGCTGAAGGAGGTTGGCTGGCCAGCCCCACCCCCTATTGGGGTAGGGGTGGCCATCAGGGGTGGGGCCAGATGGGGAGAGGGGCTGCGGGCAGATCAGGGTGGTGGAGGCTCATAGGGGGCAGGGCAGGCTGGGGGGAGGGTCTACAGGAGGTTGGCTGGACAGCCCCGCCCCCTATTGGGGTGGGGAGTGCGATCAGGGGCGGAGCCAGCCAGGGGGAAGGGCAAGGGGGGTGTTTGGCTGGCCAGCCCCGCCCTTGATCAGGGTGGGAAGATCCGATCATTAGCAGGCCAGCCGAGGGGAGGAGCAGCGGGAGGTTGCCTGGCCGGCCCCAACCCCTGATCGGGCTGGTTCACTGGCCACAGTGGGCGTCATAGTGACCTGTCATTCCAGTCATTATGGTGTTACGGTCGCTGGCTTTTTATATATATACTAGAGGCCTGGTGCATGAAATTCATGTATGGGAGGGAAGGGTCCCCTCAGCCCAGCCTGCACCCTCTCCAATCCGGGACTCCTTGGGGGATGTCCGACTGCTACTTTAGGTCCGATCCTGGAGATTGGGCCTAAAGTGGCAGTCGGACATCTCTCTCACAATCCTGGACTGCAGGCTCCTAACCGCACACCTGCCTGCCTGCCTGGTTGCCCCTAACGGCCCCCCGCTGCCGGTCTGGCCGCCCCACGCAGCCTGATGCTCAGTCATTTGGTCGTCCCTCACTAACTCCCCTCCCAGCCTGGTCGCCACATGCAGCCTGTTCGGTCGTCCGTCTAGTTGTTCTGGTTGTGAGGGCCCCTGGCTTTTTATGTATATGGATATATGTGTATGTATATATCTCTTACCTGAAAATCTGAATTTCATTTCCACAGTGGCATCTTCACATTTGAACAATTTTGAACAAAAATTTTTTTATATTTACATAGGGTATTAAATGTAGACATTGTGCTCTTCTTTTTAAACAAAATAATTTGGTCTTATAAACAATTTTAAAAATGACAAAGTATAAACACTTTCTCTATTTATTGGCCCTATTATGGAAGAAAGTGAACTAGAGATAGAATTGGGAAGTGAGGTGTTAATCAACTGTGCAACTTTGGACAGATAACTGAATTCTGAGCCCATTTCATTACCAGTCATGGGGGGTTGATACAGGCTAGGTTGCTTCCCAAGTCATTTTCAGCTCTACTGTTCCCGATGTCTTAGGCCAGGGACTAAGCCTTAATATAGCTCTGCAATTCCTCTCTTCCTTGGATATCCGTAGAACCAGAACTTGTGAAATGAATAGATTTAGGAAGTAAACAAACTCAGGGGTCATTATCTGCCAGCTTTCTATCCCCCACCCCCAAACACACACACAAAGTGCATTACAAAAAGTTAACATACAATCATCGAAGAACTCTTCAAACCATTCAAGGTCAGTGACTGCAACCACAGCATAAAGCTCAGATAGTGTCCTTGTTAATTGAGTCTTCCCTAATCTTCTTGCCCAGCTCTCCTTGGCCCCATGTATACCCTACTTCACTAGTTTGGGCATCAGGAGTAAAATGTGTAGTGGGAAATTAAACACAGAAAGAGTCTTTATTTTTGAACAAGAAATTTAGATGAAAATCACATTTTATTAGTAGAAACCTGTTGTCTCAGAAACCTATTGTTGTTTACTACAGCTCTTCTCTATAGAGTTATTTCTGAGAGAAGTGTTTTACTTGGGCAGGAATAATACTGATGCATGCACAAGATTAAATACAAGCATTATAGTCATATCTTTATGACACACTATGTTAAGGGATCCCACCATTTAAAAATGTCTCTTCCAAAACAATCCAAGGGAAAAATGGGCAAAGGACTTGAATAAACATTTCTTCAAAGACTATATATAAATGGCCAATGAGTGCATGAAAAGAGACTCAAAGTTACTAATCCTGAGGAAATGCAAATTGAAACCACTAAGATCAATTCACACCTATTAGGATAGCTACTATCAAAAACAAACCAACAAACAAATAAACAAAACCTTCAGAAAATAACAAGTGTTGCTGAGGATGTAGAGAAAAGGGAACCCTTTTACACTGCTAGTGGGAATGTTAAAGCTAGTGGGAATGTTAAATCATGCAGGCAACTGCTATGGAAAACAGTATGGTAGTTCCTCCTCAAAAAAAAAAAAAAATTAAACATAGAGTTAACATATGATCCAACAATTCCACTTCTGAGTACCCAAAACGAGATGAAAGCAGCGACTCGAACACATATTTGCACACCCATGTTCATAGCAGCATTATTCACAATAGCTAAAACATGGAAGCAACCCAGTCCATTAAATCCATAAATAAAATATGGTATATACATACAATGGAATATATCCAGCCTAAAGAGGAAGGAAATTCTGATACATGCTATAACATAGATGAACCTTGAAGACAAGTGCTAAGTGAGTTAAGCCAGTCACAAAAAGACAAATACTGTATGACTCCACTTATATGAGGTTTCTAGAATAGTCAAAATCATAGAGACAGAAAACAGAATGGTGGTTGCCAGGGGCTGGGGTGGTGGGGCAGGGAGGGATTGGGGAGCTACTGTTTAATAGTAACAGAGTTTCAATTTGAGAAGATGTAGTGGATCTAGAAATTGGTGGTGGTGGTTGAACAATATCAATATACTTAATGTCATAGAATGATACACTTAAAAATAGTTAAAAGGGCCGTAGCTGGTTTGGCTCAGTGGATAGAGCGTCAGAATGCAGACTGAAGGGTCCTGGGTTCGATTCCAGTCAAGGGTACATGCCCGGGTTGTGGGGCTTGATCCCTAGTGGGTGGTGTGCAGGAGGCAGCCGATTGATGATTCTCTCTATTCATTGATGTTTCTCTCTCTCGCTCTCTCTCTCTCTTTCCCCTCCTCTCTGAAATCAATAAAAATATATTTAAAAAATAGTTAAAATGGGAAATTTCATAATATATATATATTTTATACAATAAAAAAAAGTCTCCTAGAACCTTTGTGGTAGTGACAAAGATCAAGCATATGCTAACTTTCCCTTATGCCACTTAGGGAGAAAAAAAATACCATCTGAACACCTACCATGTCCCAGGCACTCACATATCCACAACAAAAGCAAAAACAAAATAAAAATCAGCCGAAACCGGTTTGGCTCAGTGGATAGGGCGTCAGCCTGAGGACTGAAAGGTCGCAGGTTCGATTCCGGTCAAGGGCATGTACCTTGGTTGCGGGCACATCCCCAGTGGGAGATGTGCAGGAGGCAGCTGATCGATGTTTCTCTCTCATCGATGTTTCAAACTCTCTATCTCTCTCCCTTCCTCTCTGTAGAAAATCAATAAAATATATATATATATATATATAAAATCAATGAAACCAAACAGAAAACCCCACCACCTGGATTAGGTACGATTAACCCCTCGTTACGATGAAGAAACTAAGGTTCGTAAGTTAACATACCAGGTCAAGTAGTGAAAACCAGTGGCAGGATTCAAAGGCAGATCTGCCAACTCTGGAAGCCTGCATTCCTTTCAGTTCATGACATTATATTCTTCTGCCCACAACTGTCTTTTTGAACAGGCTTTCTGCTTTGACCATAGAGGTTTTATACTGAAAAGTTGGGCCTGCCTTCAGAAGTAAGCTAAAAAAGTCAGTCAACCAAATACATTCACTGCGTGCCTACCATATGAGGCCCAGGGCTGGCTATGAAGTAAGAGTCATGTTTCCTCCCAGCCATTGGCCATATGGCAGAAAAAAAACCACACCACACATTCAATTAAAATTTCAGTGTTGGGCGACTCCCTCAAAAGCCACTGAGTACCCTGGGCTTTTGCATTATGTCTTTCAAGAGTCCATATGGCCAAAATAAGTGGAAACAGTCTCATTTGAACAGCGTAGGAGCGTTTTCATCTTTTGCCCCTAAACCTTCTACCATTATAATTACTGATCTGCTGTTACTCACTATTGTTGTGCTTCAAGCTGGAATTTAACAATGAAGGGAATGTGTGCTGTGCAGAAAACAGGCACCTCTTCATTTTCTGAAAGAGAGCAGGGGGCTCCCTAGACTCGCCAGTGCCTATGGAACAAGGTTTTATTTTCTTACTTTTGTGTGAAACACCCAAAGAAGAGGAACGCAGATTGTCTACACACCCCCAAACAAAGCAGTGTTGGCATTATCTAGTGAATACAGCCTATAGATGAGTAAGTACCCGAGGGTGAGGCTCATATTCTTTCATCCACGACTTCATTTATTGGCAGGCCGCTTGATCAGAGCACTCCGGGTAGGGGTCTTCTGGACCCCAGGTCCAGCCTAGATCCCCTCTCCGGCAGATATCTCTCTGTTTGCCATAGGAGGCAAATGGGAAGTGGAACTGCAGAAAGCGTGGCGTGACTTGTTTTGATTCAATGCAGTGAATCAGGGAGCTACGTGGTTTTAACAGCAGCAATATTTTGCCTCTTAGATATCGCACAGGTTTCATGTAATGAGGAACCTCAGAAAAGTAGATATTTTTCCTTCTCTCTCAAAAATGTGCTGTTACACCACAAATCTTGGGAAGCCAAATCCATTTCCTAAAATGGCATTTTAAAAAACCCTATAGCTCCTCATAATTGAGAATGGTGATAAATGGGAAGACATATACACTCTCAATGACTTATTTAGTATTTAAAAACCTATATTTTAAGAATTTCTTAGTGTGTAAATGTGACCTTTATATTATTTTTACTCTACTATAAGCAGTTCTTTCTTTCCTTTGAATATGTGTCTTCTTTCATTCTAATAATTCAAGAAAAACCTTTTATCAATGACCATTTATTGCTTAACTGCACTTGCTTTTGGAGACAAAGCATAATTTTTAAAACCAGCTACACTTTCTCCAACATATGATGCAAACAGAATCCACAATCTCATTTCTTATCCCGTAGACCTAGTTACTGCACGTTTACATATCATTCATAAATATGTGAACAAGTCATGATCACAGACTCTCATTAAGAGCATCCGTTACTCAAGAAAACCAAAGAATAAAAACTGCGTTCCGATCTTACTATCTCAGCCTGTATGCAGGTAAGGAAACAACTCAGAAACACGTAGACATTTAATCTCTCACTGAAATTAATATGTATCTTCACCTAGAGATTTAAAAAAAAATCCATAGAAACATAAAATCCACGTATACATTTGGGGCAAGTTAAACCTGCCACACTCCCCCGAGAAAGGATGCAACTTTAGGATGAGACCTACTGGCAAATGGTAGCTGTTTCTGAGGTTATCCTGAAAGCAGCGATACCGAGCAGAAGGAAGACACGCTTTTTTTTTTCTTTTTCTTAATGGTAACTACTGTCCCTCACATACGCAATTCCACCGCCTTTGTTGGCAAATTCTGAGTACCAAAGGATCTAAACCCCATCCCCCCCAAAAGCCAAATCACAGTCATTATGCTGCAAAACAAAAGATACGCCAGCGCAATGTGTAGGAAAGATAATGCAATTAACATTTTACACCACTTACACCCCTAAGGCAGGACTGCGACGCGCAGAAGATCAGCGCACAGCCCCACAGCGCCAACTGATTTCCAACCAGCCCTGCTTCGCTTCCAAGAGAACTATGCAAACAGCTTCTTTCATTTACTGTGTTTTCTTGACCAGTCACCGAAGCGAAGCACTAACAATCTTTGCATAAAAAAATGGCAAATGTGGTCATTCAAAAAAAGCCCTTCTAAAAGGACCCATCCTAATCATTTCCCCCAGTCCTGAAACAATGTCCCGTCTGCCCTAAGAAATCTGCCCTTAAAACCACAGGCGCCGGTCCTGTTACTCGTTTCAAAAGGAGGCGCATGAGAAGCTTTTCTTTTACCTTGGCTGCGAGGTGGTCAGAGGAGAGTGGCTTCTCTCCTCTCTCCGCCGATGTGAGCAGCGAGCTCCGCGCACCCGCCCAGCCCAGCCCAGCCCGGCCCAGCCCAGCGGCAGTAGTAGGAGCTGCCCACGGAGTGGCGGCTGCGCGTGTATGTGTAGCAGCGGCGCCTGCAGCCCGGGGACTAGTCCCCACCCAGCTTTGTCTTCAGTCATCGCTTTTTCTACAGGAAGCAGCACATCTCCCACTTCCTCCTCCTCTTGGTAGCTGTGAGCTGCTTTCTTCTTCCCCTCTCACTCCATTGCAGGGCTCTCTAGGGGTCTGCCTTTTCCTGGGCTCCTGACACTCTGTGACTAGAAGAATCCCCCTTTACCTCTTTGTTCCCAGCCCCTTTGGCGCTCTGCTCCTTCTTATCCCTTTTGTTTCCTCACCCTCATCTCCACAACCGCCTTCAGCAACTGCCTCATCTGCGGACCCCCAGGCCGGCACGCAGTCTGCTTTCTTAGCCTGAACTTGGCTTGTTTTCCTGGCTGTTGGTGCTGCAGCTGCAGCTGTTCTTTAAGGAGGGTCAACAGCCCCTGGCCGGGTTCTGGCCCTGAGATCCAGCCCCGGCCTCAATGGGTCCTTCTCATTTGCTGTAGTCCCCTTCACATGAGCTGGCGGGATGCTTGCAGCACATTGCTGCAGCATTTTTCTCTGTTGCCAATATCCAACGCCCAATTTCCCCAAGGCCCCACTACCACTGAAGTCTTGCTTAACCCATATACTCAGAAAAGAATGGCCCTGATAAGTATTCCTTGTGGGGCTTTGGAGCTAAACCAAGTCCTGCAATGCTACCTGTAGCCTAACAATGAACACATGTTCCTAAGATACTTGATGGTGGGAAGGAAGGAGGGGGTCATAGGTGCTATACAGTCCTGGCCCAGAAAGAGAGCTCTCTCCTGCACACCCCGCACCCCCCTCTCCCGGAGCGCGTGCACACACACACACACACACACACACACACACACGCTGGTAGAACTGAAAGGACCAGCAGAGTCCTTCCTGTCACTTTAGAAGGTGGTGCAGTGTTATGGACAAGAGTAGAGACTGCAGGAAGTCTGTTCATCCACCAGGATTTGAATCCAAGCTGTCATTACTGACTGCATGAACTTGGGCAAATTATTTCAATTCTACTTGCCTCGATTTCCTCACTTGCAAAAGGGAAATCACATTTTGTCACACCCCACAGCAGATATCTGAGGATGAAAGGAGATGGTACACAAAAACAATGTAGTAATTCCTGAAACAGAGGAAGTATTCGCATTCGGCACATATTAGCTCTTATTACTTTTAGAGGAAGATGAAGCTCAGAAACGGCAAGTGACGTCTATAGTCAGCAGCCAAACCAGGACCAGTACTTGGTTTGTGGATTCCCCACCATTAGTATATTCACGACTACACCCTGAAGCTCTTGGTGGCAATTTGTTCAGCTTGCAAGTCATTCTCTTCCAAAAACCACATAGGTGTTTTGCAGAAGCTACAGATTAACCACAGGCTGGGGATGGGTGGGGGTAGGGGTGGGGGTTGGGGCTCCAGTGTCCAGGTTGCTCTGCTCAGAAATCTCTCCTTAGGAATTAGTGCCTGGAAAGTTAATTTTTTAAAATATATTTTTAAAACTGATTTTTAGAGAGAGAGGAAAGGAGAGGGAGATAGAAACATCAACAAAAACTGGCTGCCTCCTGCACACTCCCTGCTGGGGATCAAATGGGTGCCCTCTTGGTGCAAACCACTGAGCCACACCAGCTGGGCTGGAAAGTTCATTTTCCCCAGCAACAGAGTTAATCCCCCAAACTCCACTGTTTAAATCCAGTCTCACCTTAAACATTCCAGCAAGTCAACTAACAGGAAATGGTGGAAATCCAGGGCTGAGGCAGGATAACGAGATCATCAGGTAAGTCACCAAGTAAGTCCTCCCAAACCACCTTGGGGACGATGGCACACTAACCCAGAAGAATTGAATTTCTATGAAATGTGCTGAGATAGTCCTAGGACACCCTTTGTTTTCCTTTGATGTCCCATGAATGTTGTTTCTTTATTTCTTCCTGGAAATCTTTTTTCAAAAAGGACCCTGGTGACAACTCACTAACATTAGAAAATTACAAATGAATTGTTTTAAGATTAACAGTGAGGAACTGCTTTTGAACCACCAGCAAATAGAGTTGAGGTAGTGGGAAAGGATTAGATATGGATTCCCACAGCCTCCGGCAACCCTATGAAAATCAGACATGAATTACTTCTAAATCAGGAATCTTGGTGCCAAGGGTTATCAGAAGCTGTTATACAAAAGTTTAAATATGTATATGTGATACCAAGTCTAAGAAAAATGAGAAGCACAATTATTAATGGTTGGAAAGATTAGAGAAATAGCCCTAGCTGGTTTGGCTCAGTGGTTAGAGCGTTGGCCTGCAGACTGAAGGGTCCTAGGTTTGATTCTGGTCAAGGGCACATACCCAGGTTGCAGGCTCGATCCCCAGTGTGGGTCATGCAGGAGGCAGCCAATCAATGAGTCTCTCTCATCATTGATGTTTCTGTCTCTCTCTCCCTTTCCCTTCCTTGCTAAAATAAAATATATATTTTAAAAAATAAAAATGTAGTTATCCTTTAAAAAAGGAAAGAAAGATTAGACAAACAAATCTTTGGTGAATTTTAGATAGTGGATTCTGGCATTAACTCTGGATTCAAATAGGTCTCTTTCATTTTTTTTAATCCTCTCTCCCTTCCCTTCTCACTCGCCTCTCAGCCATCAGAGAGTGGTTGGTAGCTATTTTTCTGTCACATAGGAAAATCTCTCTCAGACAATAACACCGCTAGGAAGTTGCCTGCCTGCTGCTTGTTTCTTCATCTCTGGCCCTTACAAAACTCTCAGTAGGTTAACTTGACCATTGCTGGGAAGTGAAAACTAGATTTTAAGATCTTTCTCTTCCTGTCATTAACCTCATTGCTTTCAAGTGATCCCAATAGCCTGTTTTTCTTGAGAGGAAACAAAAATGTGGGGGTATAGATTGGCTAAGAGAGTAGATTTAATCCAGGTCAGAGCTCTTAACACAAGTGTGGTAAGCATTCATGCTGTCTGCAGAGAGTTCATTTCTTAGGAGATAAAATTGCATTTCACCATTAATAGTTCATGCCATCAGTAACTAAATATGAACCTATCCTAAGTACATTTCATCAATGCATAAAACAAAGACCTGTAAAATCTAATAGTCATCAATGGCCCTGTTTGTAGGCATTGATACCTTGTATTTCTTACATCTACCTGATAGAAGAGGTGGTGGTAATAAAGAGAAATCATCTTGGCCTGTTCTCTCTCCTGCATTATTGAACATTCTAGCTGGATGTTCCTTAATATGAACATTCCCCCAATTATAGATATTGTTTCATCTGAAGCTTGTTCCCCTCTCTATATCATCATATAACCCAGTTGCCCACAGCAGAAATATCAGAATAATATCAGCACCATTACCTCTGTTACCCTATGTCTGATTTAAAGTTCCTCATCCTTTCATTCCCACCACCAGACTATCTCTTTGACCACCGCCCTCCTCTATTACTCTGCTATTGTCTTAATGACAGAAATTGCTTGGCTTTCCCTATGTGACTGCAATACTTCCTCCTGCCTCCAGCTTTTCTTCTTAGCCAGGACCACTAGAAGTATGTACCTGAAATGAAGAGTTGAGCATGTCACTCTGCCCTGATAAAATTTCTCAGTACCTCCCCTCCCCACCACTTACAGGATACAAATTTTAATCCCTTTGCATGGAATGCATACAGGCATTCTGAAATATTACCCAACTACCCTCTAAGGTTATTATGTAGCCTGTTGCAACCCCATATCAGCACAACCCCCATCCACTTTTAAGGCAGATTTCTTATGAAGCCATGCTCTTTTCTCCTCTACTTCTTGCTATACGCTCTTCCTTTTGCCAAAAATGCCCTTATTCCTCCCTCTACTTTGTCTGCTGGAAACCCCTCCTTATCCTGGCAGACTCCACTCCTCTCAGAAGCTTTCCCTGATTGCATAGGGAGAGCCCATTGTGTCCTCCTTTGTGGGTACATGGTCCCTTCCCTCTATCTCCATTTCTGCACTAACTGCATTGTTTTAATGAGTGGTTATATCTCCACCTCACTCATTAGTATTTGAGCGCATCAAGGCTAGGGCCGTAGTCTATTCATCCTTGTTTGTCACACACTAGTTAATAGTTTCATTATACTGGTTTACATAATAAAAATATATCATTGGCAGAAATTCCAAAACTGCTTTTGTATTCCTTTTGGTGACTAAGGAGAAAGCAAAAAGGAAGTTTATGATCTGAGAAGTTGGTCATAGGATAAGAAACAATAGCCCCCCCCCCTTTTATTTTGGAAATTGTCTGGAGAAAACCATGGCACATGCATACCAAATTCTAAATATTTGTTATCTAGGTAACCATTCAATAAAATGGTGCTATTGAAAGGGGAACAAGCTTTAGGTGAAACAATATCTATAATTTGGGGGATGTTCATATTAAGGAACTCCAAGGAACATCCAAGCTAGAAGGTTCAATAATGCAGGAGAGGGATCAGGCCTAAAGAATCTGAATCAACTCCTGGTTCCATTTCTGTAGTGAATTGTTTATAAAGAAGCAGAGTCTGGCGATTAAAAGTAATTTTAAAAAATAGATTTTTAAAATAAATAGAAAGAAAGCTATTCTTCACTTGCATCTGTGGATGAACTTTAAAGAGATGAATTTATAAGCCAGAAACACTCTTCACATACCCTCCTGCACTCTCCAGCTTTTGCCACCTCACAGCTGTCCCAGAGCTTCTCATATGTCAAATCCTCCTACTCGTCCTCTAACCTCTCTATGACATTATTCCTCTCCCCTCCCCCGCCTTGCCACGTCCACCTAGTCCTTTATCATTTTGACTGAGTTGCCTTCTCTGGCTAAGACCGCCCTACTTTTCTGTCGATGTCTCAATTCTGGTCTCTCTTTATCCTTTCTTATTCTATTGATGGGAGAGGAGCTGCAAACTACACCAGCAATGCACTCCTTGAGCATATGTGTGGGCTGCGATGAACAGGGGAAAGTGAAATGGGAATAAGGTGACTTCATATACTAATAAATCTTGTCCACTCATATACATTGATGATACATTTAATGGCTTGCTTAATTGTGCCAAGTAGTCATTAAAATGAATAAGTAAATCATTGGGCTATTATCACAGAAGAAAACAACAAACAGAATTCCAGGCATTTCTTGGATCAACTCAAGGGAATAGAAGTCTCTCTGAAGACTTCTTCAAAACGAGGCATAATTATGATCTGATCTGTGTGTCATAGAATCATTCCCTCCCCCAGACATCTGAGCCAATCCCAGCTGTTAGGAGCCAGGAAGACGGAATCTTATTTGGTTTAAAGAGGGTCAGGGGGTAGGGTGAGCAGAATTAATCTTTCTTAAGAGAGAGGCGCTGACCCTCACAAATGAAAACGGCCAATCTCTGTCTCAGAGCCCAGCATAAAAGCTAGTAGGTCAAGGGGTTTGCAGAGTGATGGCCAACTCTTCCTCCAGAGAGGGCAAAGTGCTAGAGGCAAGAGTTCTTCTTTCCCTTGGCCCGGGGCAGGCTAACTAGGGGATTAAGTGGAACGGTGTGAAGCCCCCCCAATTCTCTGATATTGCCTGAAATGTCACCAAAATTGAACTCATTGGGGTTGTTAACCCAAATGTATATATGTATGTGTCACATACATGAAGCCTTGGGAGGTCATCGGTGATGAATGAGCTTGCTAAATTTGCTTTCCTAACACCTCAGGAGAAAAATACAAGTGTTGATGGGAAGGAGAAGGGAATGGACTCAGAGGCCAAGGGTGGGCAAAAGCTGGGAGGGCTGGAGGTGGGCTCATTGTGAAGCACGAGGTCTTGTCAATGATGAATGCCACTGAGTATGTAAGGACACAAGAAGGAAGAAGGCAGGAGATGGCGAGGGAGGCAGAACTAGAGCTGGAAGTAGGTAAGAAAGAGCCATAGAGGTATGGATGTGGATCCAAACAGCCATGCCCAGGGGGAGTTTGGCCAGCTTAAGTAGGAACAAAGGCTAGACACCCCCTGAGTGGAGACTGCCGGCTGAAGTTCTGGTCTTCCGCTAAGTAGGAAGTGTTCCAAACCCTCCATGAGCAAATGGTGGAGCTGGACTGTCACCAAGGTTAACAGAAGAATTTAAACCACATGCATTATTACCATAAACACAAAAGTAATTCTGCTAAAAGTAATTCTACATGTCCCCTCTAAAATGGTTCTGAAGATCCATCCACACAGAATATCAGGGACAACAGGAAACAAGCAATGAGATCAAGAACAGGGAGTCAGCGCCCAGCCAGCATGTCTCAGTGGTTGAGCTTTGACTTATGAACCAGGAGGTCACAGTTGATTCCCTGTAGGGGCATATCTGCGGGTTTCGGCCTTGATCCCCAGTGTGGGGTGTGCAGGAAGCAGCCGATCAATGATTCTCTCTCGTCATAGGTATTTCTCTCTCTCTCTCCCTCTCCCTTCCTCTCTGAAATCAATAAACATGTATTTAAAAAAAGAAGAAGAACAGGGAGTCAGCAACCAAGCATGACAGAGATGAGGGAACACTGTGCACGAGCAAAGCCTTGGAAAAACAATCCTTTGAAAGGAATGTCAGAATGAAAGGGTACGAATCAGTGAGCTCAGTATCACAGGAGTAAATCATTTTTGAAGTGCGTTGGGAGAAAAGCTATAGAATAAGAACTCCAGTCATTTGTATGCAAGGCAGAAAGGCAAGACTTGATTTTTCTGTGCCAGATAATGCCGAGCAGACAGGGTGATCTATTTCAATAGTAAACAGGTTGGCAAAAGTCTGGAGAATGAAAGGTGTTTGGAGACATCCTATCTTTGTTGATTCCCATACTATACAGAATACCCACAGGTTTGCCTATGATCCCCACAGCTCTAGTTTCTCCCAACTTTTAAGGTCCTCACTTTGACTTTTCCTATGATAGAATTTCAGAAACAGAACCATAGGCGTTGGGGAGAGAACCGTGCTGAGCGTGGGGTGGTGAATCCCACTGGGCTGAGTCTAGTAACTAGTCTGAGTGCTCCCTGAGGACAGGAGTCGTATCTGACACCTGTGTCCTCAGCACCTCACTCAGTGCCGGCATGTTGTGTGTGCTCAGTATGTGTTTGTTAAGTTTAAGTGAACCTAAATAATTAGGCTCCATGGAAGAGAGTTGTATTACCGACCGCTTAGAAAGGACAAGAACATACACTTTACAAAATTCTAAGCGAGCAAACAAACCACCAAGGCTCCTTGAAATATTACAAAAATGCCCTTGGGAATCAGAAAAAATGAGGAGAGGATGTGGCAAGGAGGAAAATGTAATATTGAATTTGAAAGAGGGAAGACGCTGAAGGAATAATATTAAACCAGGAGGAAAAATCTGTTATTTACTCAGTTATAATGAAGACCCACTATATGCAGAAAGCTCTTATAAAGTTTTGGCAATTGATTGTTCTTCTTCCAAATCTGTAAACTAGGAAGGTACATTTTCGGTAATGCAAAACATTTGATATAACTTCCTATAAAATGTTACAAAAATGACTTCAGTTGCTTTAGTAAAAATTTATTCAACACTCTTTAAGTATGAATTGTATGGTTAGACAGGGAAATTTCAGCAGAGAAGAATTGTGAGGGATATAGTAAATTTGGAAATCTCAAACTATTGACTTGGCAAAAACAATAAGATTCATTAGCAAATTGCTATTTTTACTGATATGATTTTCTAAAAGAAAATGACTGGGCTATGTGTTTCTCCCCTTCTCCACAAATCACGCCTTACTTATTCTGGTTATAGCTCTTATCACATGGCATGGTTATTGCATGTTTCCCATTCTCTCTCCTCTACTATATGTGGGATTCTAGAATACACAGGTGATGTCTTACTCAGTGCTGCATCTCTAGTACCTCTCACCATGCCCAGTGAATAGCACATAGTAGGTGTGCAGTAAATATCTGTTGCATATATGAATAGAAGCAAAAGCATGCCAGGTGAAACAGATTAATTTTAGGAGGAAAATTATAAGCCAAACACCTGTAGGTTTATTTTTAAAATATATTTTTATTGATTTCAGAGAGGAAGGGAGAGAGATAGAGATATAGAAACATCAATGATGAGAGAGAATCATTTACTGGGTACCTCCTGCAGGCCCCACACTGGGGATCAAGCCCGAAACCCGGGCATGTGCCCCTACAGGGAATTGAACCGTGACCTCCTGGTTCATAGGTCGACACTCAATTACTGAGCCACTCTGGCCAGGGCATTTATTTATAATTTTAAAAAATCCTATAGTTTGTTAGTAAAAAAGTTTGTTATTCTTTATACATCCTCATGTATGGTCGTGTTTTCAAATGAAAAGAGTAAGTTACTTGCACAAGATCAGTTATTATCATTGAGTCCTTCCCAGCTCAAAATACTGGAATTCACCCAGACCACAGCAAGTCATTTGCTTGCTATTAAAATATTTATGTACATTCCTCACAATTCTCCACCCCCAAATGTTTGCATCTAGAAAGTAGAGTTATACTAACTGAAAATTGACAGCATAAATATGACTTAAAAACCCACCAATACACTCTAAACACACTTGGTACACTGCCTGAGAGTGGAAAACTACATTACCTTCACCGTTAGTTAAGGATTACATAAACAAATGGTTTTATAGCTGAAGAAGGTGAGAGCAATAATCTCAAATAATACAGTCAAGAGGGAAAGAATTTGTACATGTTATAGCTGAGGAGACAGCACTAGAGAAAAATGAGTTTTTGAGGAAGAAGTTAAAGTGTTCAGAATGAATGAATTTGCTTAATCATTAGCAAGACATTTTATTCTGCAATAGTTTAAGGAAATTCTTCAAAGACCCACTATCCATAATGACCATCAGATGGGACAATATAAACATCTTTCTACCCCTAAATTTCTGAGAAGATAGCTGTGTGCTTATCTTCATTAACTGAAATTGGGTATAACTTATACATTCAAATATACAAGTATTTATTGGAAGCTTATTGGGTGCCAGCAGGAAACAAAATAGACTAAGCCTCTTATCTCATGGAGTTTATATGATAGTGAGTAAATAAAAAATAAAATAGTTGATACATAAATATGATGTATCAGATACCATTAATTCCTGTGAGGAAAAATCAAATGGGGTAAAGGGGAACAGAGTGGTGGGTGTGCATGCAATATTTTTTATTATGTTTTTATTGATTTTTTAGGGAGAGAGGAAGGGAAAGGGAGATACAATCACTGATGAGAGAGAAACATCAACATTGATCAACTGCCTCCTGCATGCCCCCCACTGGGATCAAACCAGCAACCTGGGCATGTGTCCTGACCAGGAATTGAGCCAGCAACTTCTTGGTTCAAGGGTCAACACTCAACCACTGAGCCACACTGGCCAGGCTGCATGCAATATTTTAAGTAGGATGGTTAAGGAAGGGTGCTGGTTATTCTCTGATTTCCACCCCTCCCTCACCATTTCAATTCATTCTCCACCTTTCTTTGCTTTGCCCTGTACCCCTTGGTATCTCCAAAATAGCCCCCAGTTATTCTCCACTTCTGCTGTTAGCACCCTTGTGTGGCCTCCTCATGGATATTAACTCAGAACTGATCTGTGACTAATTGAGTGAGGCTGAGGTGACAGTGTGTAATTTTCAAGGCTATGTCATAACAGGCATTGTCGTGTCCGTCTTGGCCTCTTGAATCATTCACTCTGGAGGCAGCCAGGTGCCATATTGGGAGGACACTCAAGCAGCCCTGCAGAGAGGCCCAGATGGGGAGGATCTTTGGTCTCAGGCCAACAACCAGCAACAGGCTCACCAGCTGTGTGAGCAAGCCTCCTTGGAAGTGGATCCTGCACCCTACACAAACCTTCAAATAACTGACCTCTTGACTGCTATCTCATGAAAACATTCAGATAAGCTGCTTCCGAAATCCTGACCCACAGAAACTGTAAGAGATAATAAATGTTTATTGTTGGAAGCCACGGTATTTGGGGGTAATTTGTTTTGCAACAATAGATAACTTGTATGGCACCCAACACTACATTACGCTGACTCCCCGGACTCTGGTTCCCGGCTGTGTTTGGCCGGAAGTGCAGAAAGTGAGGTCAGTGTGTTTATTCCTCCGTGTGTTTATGCTGCTCTGGCCCCGCTTTTCTCCCTCAGTCACCACAGCTCTTTCTGGGCAGGCCCTTGAGTCTCTGGGCCTGCTCCTACAACACTGTTCTTCCCTCTGTCCCTTCAAAGCCTAGACATGGCGTTAGATTTTGCTGTTAGCTTCCCTAATCCTACACACACCTCTGTAACTAGTCCCTTCATTCTGCTAAAGATTGTGTAGCTTCTATTTTATACCAAGATCCACGCTGATATGAAGGCGTTCTGTGGGAGAGGGTATTTGGAGACCTGAAGGAAATGAGGGGGGAGGGAGGACTCCTAACATGTGTGAAAGCGTATTCCAGCAAATGCAGCGACCCTGAGATGAAGGAATGTTTGGTGTGTTCAAAGAACAACAAGATGGTCAGCGTGGGTAGAGTGGTATGCACGAATAGGAAAGTGTTAGGGTAGGAGGATGGAGAGGTGGTCAGGGGCCACATCAGATAGAGTTTTGCGGGCCATTGTTGTATTCGGAGTGTCACGTACAGCCGTGGGGTGGGTGGGGAGTGGCTGAACAGGGCATGCCATGATCTAACTTACATTGTGAGGTAGAACTCATGGAAACTGGGTGACCAGTAATGAGGCTCTTTCAGAATTTAGAGAGATGATGGGTAATAAAGGTAGAGAGAGGAGATTGAATTTGGAATGTATTTTGAAACCAGACCTGTAAGAATTGCTGCTAAATTGGATGTGAAGGAAATAAGAGTAAGGAACACCTAGAGTGAAGGATGAATGCAGAGCAATTTACTGAAATGAGCATAAGGGAACGGGGGGGGGGCGGGGGGGGGCGGGGGGGGGTGTAGTTTGGAGGAAAAGGGAGTGGAAATCAAGAATTTGTTTATTTGCCGAAACCGGTTTGGCTCAGTGGATAGAGCGTCGGCCTGCGGACTGAAGGGTCCCGGTTCGATTCTGGTCAAGGGCATGTACCTGGGTTGCGGGCATATCCCCTGTGGGAGATGTGCAGGAGGCAGCTGATCGATGTTTCTCTCTCATCGATATTTCTAACTCTCTATCTCTCTCCCTTCCTCTCTGTAAAAAATCAATAAAATATATTTTTTAAAAAAAAGAATTTGTTTATTTTATCTTCAAAAGAGAAAAAGGGTAACATTCTGCTGTTTAATAAAAAAAATAATAATTTTTAAAAAGGAGGAGGAGAGGATTTTTCTCACTTTACGAAGAGAAAGATCTCCATCACAGAATAACATTTCTATCTCTGGCCCATTAGAATATTGTCATTAGAAGACTTAAAATCAAGTAGAGTGCTCTCAACTTTGCTGATAAATATGATCAGTTATGGGTCAGTTCTGACTCCCCAAAGGTCAGACTAAATAAATCCAGGGGCCAAGTCTGTTTCTGGGCCCACGGACCCTATTTTCTGTTATAAAACACAATCTGCCTACCGAGTGAGGGTTCTAAGGATCATGCCTGTAAAACACAACCTCACTGGCCAACCTCACGTGACTTTCTTTTTTTAAAATTTGAATTTTGACAACCTTCAGCTCTGAGCAGATGTGGCAGGAAACAAGACTTAACAGACACTTCCGTTTTTCTTGGGACATTACCCTTTGTCCTACTTCTGCAGCTCAGGGCTTCTTCTTACCTTAGAAGGAGAGCTGTGCCCCCACCCACACTGAGACGCACTCTCTTGCACATCAGTGGTTACCTGCTCTTCCTCTGCAGACCTGAAGCCTCAGGCAATGCAGCCTGGAGCTTATGCTTACAGACTTCCGGCTACAACTTGCTAGGGACCAAGCAGCAGCCTCTGTGCTCTGTTGGGGGAGAAGGCAACACCCTTCATCTTGTTGTAATGTTTGCCACCCGCTCACTCACACCCTCATCTACAGCATGCTGTGAGATGCCAGTACACAATGGTCTTGATGCCAACGGGCATCTTCGTTGTAGTTGTGTTCATCGTAACCTCTGGCTAAATATTCTGTAGGCTTCCAGGAAAGGACACAGCCTGCTCTGATAAAATGGACTTCTCCTCCCTTCCCCCTCTTGTTCCCATGGCAACTCCGCATGACTGATTTCCTGGTTGCCATGTAAATGCAGTGGGATCCCATCCACTGCACCACACAAAGACGTCAGTAAGAATGGTGAGAAAACACAAATCATATTTAAAAAGACAAAGGATTTCATCTCAAGCCTTTTTTTCCCCCTCACACAAAAGTGGAGGAAAGGAAACAATTGTAATTAGAAATAGAGCTCTTCCTAAGGAAGGATTGAGTGTCTCTCCCTCATTAGAGGGAAGGCTGGAAAAAAACAGGGGAAATCCCTCGTTTGTAGCTGGAGGAGTTGGCATGGTGACAGGGAGACAGATGCCATTCTCAGGTGGCAAGAGCCCTTTAGCAATCAGCCTGCGTCTCACTGAGAGGAAATCTGAGATATTTAACTGGAGAGGGAGAACCGAGTTAGATTGGAAACAAAACAAAAAAATCAGGCCTCATGGATATTTTTAAGAATGTCTTTTATTTGTATAGTTTAATAATTTTATAATGAAGTTTCCAAATGCTCTAATTTAATATTTGCTTGATGATGAATTTTTATTTCTAGCCAACAACTTTTGAATTTTTATTTCTACCCAATACCAAAATGCAGTTGTTTTTCCTATTTCTTAAATTGGTTCATAACACCCTGATAAATCCACATGCCAAAATTTGATTAATCCAGATTGCTATGGTTTTCATAGCCTGGGTATCCACACTAATAAAAGAGAAACATGGTAATTGGCATACGACTGCTACCCTTTTCATTGGCTAATCAGCGAGATATGCAAATTAACTGTCAGCCAAGATGGCGGCCGGCAGCCAGGCAGCTTGAAACTAACATGAGGCTTGGTTGCCTCAGTGATGGAGGAAACCAACGTTCCCCGCCTGCGCCTGTGGCTGCAGGCCTCTGAGCAGGCAGTTTAAGAAACTCTGTAACAAATACCGCCCGGACTTCAGCCAGCAGAATCGCAACATTGTAAGCAAAGGCCAGAAACCTACTTTCAGCCGAGGCCTAAGAGCTGGAGCCAAGCCTCAAAGCTAAAGCTGGCCTAGAATAAAAAAAAGAAAAAAGAAAAAAAGGAGCAGTTGGGAGCTTCAGTCACCCCCAGCCTGAAAACAGCCCTTAGCCCCTCACCCAGACTGGCCAGGCACCCCTGTGGGGACCCCCACCCTGAAGGGTGTGTGACCAGCTGCAAACAGCCATCATCCCCTCACCCAGGCTGGCCAGGCACCTCAGTGGAGACCCCCACCCTGATCCAGGACACCCTTCAGGGCAAACCAGCTGGACCCACCCTTGCACCAGGCCTCTATCCTATATAGTAAAAGGGTAATATGCCTCCCAGCACCGGGATCAGCGGAGCCATGAGGCCTCCCGGCACCGGGATAAGCGTGACAGGGGGTAGCGCCCAAACCCCTCATCGCCCTGCGGCTCTGTGTGTGACAGGGGGTGGGGCCACAACCTCCCTATCCACCCTACTCTGTTCGTGACAGGGGAAGGCGCCCCAACCCCCTGTTCAGCCCTGCTCTGTGCCTGATAGGGGGGAGCTCCCCAACCTCCCCCCCCCCCACGGGCCCTGCTCTCTGTGTGATGGGGTAGAGCCATAACCTCCCCATCGGCCCTGCCCTGAGTGTGAGTGGCGGCGCCCCAACCCCCTGATTGGCCCTGCTCTGTGCGTGACCGAGGGTGGCGCCGCAACCTCCCCATCGACTCTGCCTTGTGTGTGACAGGGGACGGTGCCCCAACCCCCCAATCGGCCCTACCCTGAGCATGACTGAGGGTGGCATCACAACCTCCCAATCTTCCTGCTCTGTGCATGACAGGGGACGGCGCCCCAACTCGCCAATCGGCCCTGCTCTGAGCCCGACCAGGGGCTGCACCTAGGGATTGGGCCTGCCCTCTGCCACCCGGGAGCAGGCCTAAGCCAGCAGGTCGTTATCTCCCAAGGGGTCCCAGACTGCGAGAGGGCACAGGCCGGGCTGAGGGACCCCCCCCCTCCCCCCCGAGTGCACAAATTTTTGTGCACCGGGCCTCTAGTTACCTATATTTAGTAATATCTATAAAGAACACTGGCACGTAAAACAATGTAAAGCATATTTTGTATTACCCTCTATGTATACAAAAACTAAATTGTTGATAGTTGATAACTTATCTTCTTGACTTGTCATCAAATCTTAGAATCAAGTGGTTTAAAAATGAATGTGTTGTTTCAGTCTTTGGACAAATGTTTCTGCCTTTTGACAGCTGTTTCATATAAAGGTTTTTAGAAACCTAATCAAGAAGAATGTCCATAGGTTTGCTGAAAAACTGACACTATTATTTTTCACTATTAATTGTATTGTTGATTTCGGAAATTGAATCACGAGGTCAATTTTGAACACCTACCTTGTGGGAGGTTGGAGCTACAATGAGCTAAAGTAGCCCATGTTTTATAGATGCCAGAGAATGGCCCCTAGAGATAAAAACTATGGTAGTCTCGGGTACGAAGCCGACGGATCTGGGCAATGTAACTGCTATTTCTTAATATTCTTTCTGGCATTTAACATTGCCTCATCACAAAAGCCAGCATGTTCCAAACTGGGTCAATAAATGTCACACAGGGTAGAAAGTTGGGGCAGGAAATTCAGAGCTCAAATACTTTTGCAAAACCTTAGGTTTAAGAATGTTAGGTTTATTTTCTGCAGAACTTCTCAGAGCTTTTGATATCTAAGGTGACACGAGGAGGAGTCTCGAGAATATTGACCACATTTCCCAAATGTCTCTGATCACCGAGCAATGTCTTGACAGAACATTCTTAGTTTTTCTGAGCTTATTTTGAGAATACGCTGGCCAGATTTAATTTAAAGATACATGGACTTTTATTTATGATTTAAAATTATAAAATTTGCCCAGCCAGTGTGCTCAGTGGTTGAGTGTTAAACCCATAAACCAGGAGATCACAGTTCAATTCCAGGTCTGGGCACATGCCTGGGTTTCTGGCCTGATCCTCAGTAGGAGGCGTGCAGGAGGTAGCCAATCGATAATTCTCTCTCATCATTAATGTTTCTGATTCTCTCCCCCTTCTCCCTTCTTCTCTCTGAAATCAATGAAAAATATATTTTAAAAAGGAAAATTATAAAAGTTTAAAAAGTGATTGGGTCCATATGACTCTCCTGGGAGGAACCACCAAAGCTTAGGGGACCTTCTTGGGACTGAGTGTTCTTCAATGGGGATTTTGGAGCTTCCATCTGACTGGGCTGACTCTTTATACAACAACCCAAAACCAACTGTGAAACACAACTTAAATGCCAGCAACCTCACCACCACAGAAGCCAATAAGAAAAGTGAATCCTGTTTCTCCACCTCACTATAGTCAGAGAGAAGATGTGCCCTAGTCGAGTCTGCCCAGGGGAGATGAAGAGAGCTTTGAACCAAAGAGGAGATGGTTAACAAGACCAGGTTGATTTAACAAACAGAAGTGACTGAAGAGTTATGGGATAGAATGAAATATCGGCCAGGGAGCTTGCTGCCTAGGGCGAGCTGACTTGAACAGAGTTGGTAGTAGTCATCTGAAAGATAAAACAGGTCCGTGTTTTTACCTTAACAAGTTGAGTGTCTGCAATTAAACCGGTGAAGTAGCTCGGTCAGCCATGTGAGAGCACAGATGGGGAAACAGAAGAGGAGGCATAGCAAGGAGATCAATATATTTTGCCTGGGTTACCAGGAGAGTCTTTAGAACAGCGGTAGCAATTGAGATGGCAGCCTAGGGCCCAATAAGAAAAAGGGGACTTTGCAGGCTGAGGTAACTGCCTGCTCAGAGGCATGAGGGTGGGACAGAGCATGGCGTATTCTGCAAACCATGAATGGTGTGGCGCAGTGGGAGCACAGGGCCAGGGTGTGTTGGTGGGGTACACTGTGGACTGAAGGGGTGGGCAGGTGTTGGTTTGGGAAGTACTTCCATAGCATTTCAACCACCGGAGATTTTAGTCAGATATGACCAGGTCTGCATTTGGGAGAAAGAGTTCCATGACTGTAGGGTAAGCTTTGAAAGGGGGCAGGGTGGAAGGGGAGAGCATAGTAGACACAAAATATTGGAGTGGTTTCCATAGCACTGAATAGTCAAGTGTCTGGGAGAAAAGCAAGAAAGAAGGGATGAGGATTACCCTCAAGAGTAAAACAGCCAGAGTAGATGGCCTGCCTTCATCTGCCCACTCAATCATGATTCCTGTGCATGAATACAAAAGCAGTATCTCTTTTCTCTCTTTGCCCCAAAGACCTTCCCTGTGGTTGACAGTCGGAATTATATTGATTAGAAGCACCTGAAATAGTTCAGGTAACTATAACTTAGGTTGGTCTCACCCGCTTTACAATAACATGAGTGGGTCTTTTGCTGCAACATCTCAGTTTGCTACTTTGGTGGCATCAAGATTAGCAGCAGAGTTCTGCAGAGGAAGAGGAATTGTTTTCCTGTCTTCAGTTCTGGTAAATACTGTGCTCTGTGAAAGGAAGGGCCACCTGTGGGCCCTCCTTCTGGCCATGTAGACTGAGTTGCCATCTTATTAAATTAAGTTTGGACCCTGAATAGGTCCGTGACTACTCTGGTGGGACCTCAGGAAACCCCATGCCTGTGCTGCAACAGTGAGTGGCCAGCTTCTCAGCACTTCTGTTTAGTTGTGCAGAGCCCTGTGACAGCTGCAAAAGAAATCCTACCCCCCCCCCCCCCCCACACACACACACACCGGTTTGGCTCAGTGGATAAAGCATCAGCCTACAGACTGAAGGGTCCCAGGTTCGGTTGTAGTCAAGGGCATGCACCTTGGTTGCGGGCACATCCCCAGTAGGGGGTGTGTGGGAGGCAGCTGATCGATGTTTCTAACTCTCTATTCCTCTCCCTTCCTCTCTGTAAAAAATCAATAAAATATATATTTAAAAAAAAAAAGAAAAGAAAAAAAAGAAATCCTACCTGCCAGTCACAGGCTCAGTTATTGACGTGGACAGCTCTCAGAGACTCAGACAGAAGGTACACCATTAACTGCTCTGGTGAAGACCTGGGAAAGATGTTTGCTCTCTCACTTTCTCTCCAAAAAGAACACATATAAAATCAGATTTTTAGAAAACGTATTTCAAGACATCAGCTCCAGGCTGAAAATTCTAATGGTACCTTCTTTCACGAGTCCCTCTGTCTAGACTAGATGTTATCAGGCTAATTGTCTCATATCTGAATAAGCTTTTATAGAGTCCTTGCTCTGAATAGGAGGGTTTTCAAGGACCTCAGTTTCATTACCGTTTAGGTCAGGCAAGGGCAAATCAGCATGATGTCATGGTGTCCATCTAGGTTAGACAAGAAAGGAAGCCGTGTAGACAATAGGAAAATAACATCCAGTGGAGTGAAAACTCCCCTCAGCAGAAAGATCAGAGATCAGCATGTTTTCCGCCTGGGACAGTCTGGGTGCTAAGATGAAGAGTCAACTCAGATTAAACACCTTTCTCAAATATGTTAGCATATAGTTCATGTATAGTCTCCTGGCCGTAATTTATTCCTTTTTCATGACAGAGTTTGCATTGTCTGAGGGTTGTCATTAAGGCCATTGTACAGCCCTGAAGAAAAGTATTTCCTTGAATCTGTACCTACTCCTTCAGGCTGGAAGTCACATGTGCTTTTCACAATAACGTCCTAATTCCTAGAGAATGATTTTCTCATTTACTTCCCATTTCCTCCCATTCTTTTTCTTTCATGTGTCCTAATATTTTGCTTGCTCAACTTATACCCTTTTATCTTTTTATTAACAATAATTTATTATATAGATATGTTTATTAAACATATTTAATGTATAATATAATAATTTGTTTTATTTACTATCTCCATAATAATTGTGTTTATTTCTATAAAAAATACTTATTATAGTAAGAAAATACAGATATCATTGAAGATCCCCATTTCCCATGAATCTAAGCATTTTCCTTTTGAACTAAAAGTTGGCCCATTGCTCTGGATACTACATATTAATTTCCTTTTAATAGTGCTGTTGAAATACTATCTTGGACTTGAAGCCAGATTACCTGGTTTGAAATCCAGGGTCCATTACCTGCTAGCTGTGACCTCTCTGTGCTTTGGTGTTCTTATCTCTAAAATTGGGTCAATAATAGTACCTTCCCTATAGGACCACAGTGAACATTATATGAATTAATATAGAATAGTGAGGGGCTCTTTTCCTGGTGGAGTCTCTATGCATGGCATCCCAAACCTGGGTGAAAGGTTGAATTACTTGGGGGAGATATTGTAAAGGACAGACTCTGATTCAGTACATGAGGAGAGAGGCCATTGCAGCTGATCCATGCAGTAGCATTTAAGAATCACAACTTGAAATTAAAATTTTGGCTCCTACACTCATGAGCTTTCCCTATCATGTGTTGTCTCAAAATGGCAAGACTCAGATTTTGTAGATTTTGGTTGGTTTGCCTACTAATGGTGGATCTGTCTGGAGCTGCCCATCTTCTTACTTATTAAACTGGTTTCATATAATGAACTTGTGGTCACTCCTCAGGGTCTGTCTGTAACTTCTACTCTTGGAAAAAATTATCAGCTACATGAGGGCTGCAATGAATCTGTTTGCTATGGTGGGAGGTAATATGTTTCAGGCACTATACGTGTGTGCAACTGAACCTAGCTTCAGGGCTCACCGAGTCTGAGAACTCTCAGGGACTTGTTGATATAATGCAGTTTACATAGAAGAAAATGGGGGGGGCTCTCTTCTAGCTATAAGCAAAGGAGTCATGCTAAAAGCCAGTCACTAATAGTGGTGAGGAAAGTCAGCCTAGTCTCCTGGATGCTTGACCTGAGGGCAGAAGAGCAAAGACAGCCTTCTTCTTTCTTCATCTACTCGCTGGATCCAAAGCTTCTTCAGCTCTAGTCCAGAAAAAATCCTGAGGCAATGGAATGAGTGACAACCCAGGAACAAGGTTGAGGAGTAAAACTAAAGATGCAGAAGCTTTGAGAACATTGGGAGGCAGTGGATGGGGGAGGACAGAGGAGGGACACTTACAGAGAAAAGGAGTCCCTCCAGAGGTCAGGAACTGGGAACAGCGGGGTCTGCATCCAGAGTGGAGAACTCAGACTGTGCCCAATAAGAAGGGACAGACTAATGGGCTCAAGTAGCCACTTCAGATTTTCTGTTGCAGGTAGATTTTGTGAGGAGCATTTCATGGAAGTCATAGAGAACATGATTGATGGAGAGATGTCAACAGACACAGTACAGGAACATGAAGTTTCTTAATGATACAATGATAAGGGATAAAGAAAGATCTGGAGTGAGGAACAGCAGAAGACACGGTGGCATGCTCCTAGGCTGGTACAGACTCTGACAATGATGCACAGCCACTGATGAAGCCACCCAGGTGGAGCAATGATTTAAGCAGATGAGATGCTCACCTTGCCCATTCTTACAAGTATTTTATGACCTTCTGGAGTCCTTTATAACTTCCTGAATTATGGAGTTCATAAGTTCTTCATAACTTACTCACTAAGTAATTAATGCAAAACAAGTGCAGCACATTTCTATTGTCTCCTACAGATAATTAAGCAAAGACCAGTCCTCCCAGAGTATCCTTCCACTGGCCAAAGTTTCAGGACTCTTGGCAATCTAGTCTCAAAAATTGAATTATTGGCTTGTATCTCAATTCAGGCATGGTTATGCACATATTCAGACTCCTTGTGTATAATTGAATGACAATGACAGTAAAGGGCTTTTTTGCTGTTTTGTTTTGTTTTTGTACAAGACTGTGGTACATCTCACTGTTTTCTGTCTTTAAAAAAAATTAAGGTATAATTTACATATAGGAAAATATACCATTTTCAAAGTACAGTTATATGAGTTTTAACAAATGCATATAATCGAGTAATTGCCACCACAATCAAGACAAAGAACAGCTGCATCACCCTCCCCCAAATTCCCATTCCCCTTTGCAGTTAATTCCTCCCCTGACCTCTGGCCCCTGTCAACCACTGATCTGTTTTTATTCCAATGACGTTGTCAAATAAATGGAATCATACACTTGTAGCCGCTTGCATCCAGCCTCTTTTACTCAGCATAATGTACTACTGGAGATCCACGCATGTTGGTGTGTGTGTTAGTGTGTCACTCATTCCCAACAGACACATGGAAAGATGTGCAACATCGCCAACCTTCAAGAAAATGCAAATCAAAATCACAATAAGATGTCACCTCAGACCTGTCACAATGGCTGTTATCAAAAACACAGCACAGAGTAGGTGCTGGTGAAGCTGTGCAGGAAAGGCATCCTCATGCACTGGGGGTTCCTCTAAAATGAAAAACAGGCCTGGCCAGAGTGGCTCAGTTGGTCCTGTGTACCAAGAGGTTGCTGGTTCGATTCCAGATCAGGGCAGATGCCCCAGTTTTGGGCTCAATCCCCAGTAGGGGTGCGTGTAGGAGGCTCCCTCCATCGGTGTTGCTCTCACGTGGATGTTTCTGTTTTCTCTTTCTCTCTTTCTGCCCAGAAGAGATGAAAACGATTAACCCCAAGATTACACTGTTACTGCCTCTGGGACATGAACCAGATTTGTATTTAAATTACAAGTTTTATTCAAGCATTTCTTTTTGTTTTTTATAAATACTTCCACCTTTCTAATTATTTTTGCACCATCTTTCTGGCTCCCTCATTAATGAGTTAAAAAGCCTTGGACATGTGCTCACTTTATAGTTGAATGAGTCATGCTTTTAACTGCACAGCTGACAAGAGTTAGCAGAGTGCTTTGCTCACAGTAAGTGTCCAATAAATTTTAGCTCTTAGTCTCATCCAACTTTTTTTCATTCTTCCAAGTCTAGGCATGGGAAACAATATAAAATGGGGTATATTTAATAACAGGTTTCCAATTAATTTTTGTTTTATTTCACCAATGTTAAGATGAGATCACTTAACAGAATAATACTGGTAATATCTTGCTATGTTTATAAAGACAAGCTTTTATTATAGGTCGGCATCGAGACTTTTCTTTATTGGGAAGTGGTGTTTTTAGAGGCAGGAGTGGATAATCCTATAAATTTGCCTTCCACTGCTCTTCCAGGGCCATCTATTCAAGATCCAGAGACATAGATCCAGAGACATAGATCCAGAGACATAGATCCAGAGAAATGGGTGCATGGAACAGAATGTGGAATCTCAGAGGGAAGGCAGGGGTTGGTGGGGAATGGGAAGAGTCAACCAAAGAACTTGGGTGCATATATGCATAACTCATGGACACAGAATATAGGGTGATGAAGGCCTGGGGTGGTGAGGCAGGGGTGGGCTAGAAGGGATCAATGGGGGGAAAAGAGGGACATATGTAATACCTTCAACAATAAAGATTAAAGAGAAAAAAAGAGGGTGGTAGAGGAGCCTGCACTCAGAGAAGGAGAAACAGGTTAGAGTTGATATGTTTTGGTCAGGTTACCCAGAGTGAGGTAGAGGATATTGGTGCTTATTAGAGTTATGGAAGAGGGAGGAGACAGGGGATATACTGAGGTAACCATAACAACATAGCTGTATGACTTTTTATCACTCTAAAAGCATTCTCACATACATTATCTCATTGACTGTCAAAGTAATCTGGTAAAATGTATTCTTTCATTTATTAGAAAAGGAAATAGAGCTACAAAGGATTCAAGGTCACTTGATGAGTTCATTAGTGACAGAGCTGAGAGCATCTCATCCTGAAATTTCCAAGGTTGGACATTAGTGCTTCCTTTTAAGCACCTGTCAGCAAGAGATCTGGGGATGAGCAGCAAAATGGATACTTACAAGGTGGCAGGAAAAAGGAAACTGCAGCACTTTGGCTAAGATGTTCTACTTTGTTATATGTTTGTATTTACTCCCAATTCTGAAAGGAAGACATTTTGGGGGGGGGGGGGCTCATCGATGTGGGCTTTTCCTTTATTGGGAAGTTGTAGGTAAGCAGCAGGTGCGGATGATCCTGTGAGTTTGGTACATCTGTGTTAGTGTTTGTAGAGAAGCATGGAGCCTGGGAAGGAGGCGTGGGCTAGAGCTTGGGATGCCTGGACTAGCACACTGCGAACGGGGAGTGGGGTGGCGGGGGAGGATTCTGGTGCTGTGGGGAGGAAAGGGGAACAGAGCGCAGTCTGAAAACAGCTATCCTACCTACCCACCGAGCCTCAGAGCTCTGAACTCTCCCAGGTAAAGAGAGCTGGAAGGTCTGGGCGTCTGAAGGTAACAGTTAATTTTTCTCCTTCTTAGAATAAAAAGAATGGGGTAAGAAGGTAGGTTTAGATGTTGAAACAATGAAAAAACCGGATGCCTCGTCGTTCTCTTGCTTCATATTTTCTGATACTTTCTGTCTCTTATCCAATATGATTAAGACAGTGTTCCTTCCTGCTTCACATGGTAATTACTGAGTCTGGCTTCCCTCTTCCCCTCAGCTGAGCCAGGCCATTTATAAACATCAGGTTAGGCTGGGAGCTTGCTCGCGTCTCCTTTGTTGCTAGTTCCTCAGAGAGAGAGGAAGAGAGAATCAAAAAGGCTGAGCCTTGGTAATAATTCGGGGGCTGAAGCCTAATTCTATAGCAATCACCCTCTGTTAATTTGCATATTACTGCTTTGGTGAAGTCCCTGCTGACCATCAGAGTCCCCAGCTCTTTTTAGCACAAAATTTATCCTTATTTGTATATACAGTAACTGGGTGGGCATTTGGGTATCATTACACCAGGCATATAATAAAGAGCTCAGACTCAGAGCGCACAGAAAAATGGGTCTCTCTGGACATAGCACAAATAAACTGCATGCCTAAAGGGAATAGGAAAGAAAATCTTTTTCCAGAACATTTGCATCTATTAATGAGCACTTCAGGCCATGTACCGAATAACTTCGCATTTATGACAGCCCTCATTGTGTTCCCAGAATCCATTTAGATGTCATCCCTTATGCTCTCCTCTCCCCTCCCCATGAAAACAGACTCTCCTAGAAAATGAAAGTGGCTTTGACAACCCCAGCATTCAGTGGCATGTTTTCCTTACCTAGGACCCAGTGGCAGTGGCATCCACAGGCCACGGGAGCACATGCCTGTATTGCACAGGAGAGGGAAGGCTTCCTTCTGACTTGCTACCCTCTGGAGGGAATAACATTAGCACCTGATTTGTCTCCCAGCTGGTGGACAGGCTCTGTGGTCATTCACCAGGGAAGTTCCAGCTTCCATGTGGCTCTGGCCTCAACAAGGAGCCAGGCCAGGGATGAAGGCCAGCCAGGGGATGGAGACCATCTCAGCACTGGCACTCACAGGGCGATGCAGGCCCTCCATGCCAAGGGTGGGTGCACTCTGGAGGATTTTTTATACACAGAAAAAGAGGTATGCTTGCATTCTTCTACTTAACAGAAAAACAAGGATTTTCTGAGAGAATTCCTGCTTTCCTTTCTCCTCCCAGCCCTGAAATGCCCGTCCTCTGCCTTCTCCACAAACCTCAGTGGGGTTTTTGTTTCATGCACTTTCTGAACGAAGTCAACATTCTGCAAATCTTCTTGCCTAATTTTTTTTTTAATATATTTTATTGATTTTTTACAGAGAGGAAGGGAGAGGGATAGAGAGTTAGAAACATCGGTGAGAGAGAAACACCAATCAGCTGCCTCCTGCACACTCCCCACTGGGGATGTGCCCGCAACCAAGGCACATGCCCTTGACCGGAATCGAATCCGGGACCCTTCAGTCCGCAGGCCGATGCTCTATCCACTGACCCAAGCCAGTTAGGGCTTGCCTAATTTTTTTGGTCCTCCAATCATTGTCCAGGAGGAGGAGCATGTTTCTAACGCGATGCATATTGCATGATGTGGGTGCCTTAGGGGCATTCTCGTGCTCTTTTCAAGTGGATCTCAAGCCAGTGACTGTAAGCTGTGAAAACACAGCATCTCCCATGCTACCCATATCAATAAAATTAAAAAAAAAGGAAAAAATGGCAGGGAAAGTTGTGGCTGTTGTGATATGAGGGCGATTTCATTCTTCATCCCAGCAGATGGCACACAGAAATGAGGTGATAAATTGGGTACAGTGACAGGGGAGTAATATTCTATAGAATGTGTGTTCCTGGTAGCTTTTCTAAAAAAAAAAAAAAAAAAAAAAATCAATGTTGCCCTTCAAATATCACATCATCCTCTCATCCTGTCTGCCTGAAATTCCACGAATAGTGGTTTTCATTCCTTTGATTAGGGCGTCCTGACCATTATTAAAAAAACTCCCAGGGAATATATGCATGAAGCTTTACCAGTCATCTCCACTTTAGTATAAAAAAGCATTTGGACTTTTCCTAAAAGTAAATGTAGCCCAGCTGAGTGTGGCTCAGCGATTGAGCATCGACACAGGAATCAGGAGGTCACTGGTCGATTCCCAGTCAGGGCATATGCCCCAGGTTGTGGGCTCTATTCCCAGTTGGTGGTGTTCAGGAGGCAGCTGATCAATGATTCTCTCTCATCATTGATGTTTTTCTCTCTCTCTCTCTCCCTCTCCCTTTCTTTCTGAAATTAATAAAAATATATTTTTAAAAAGAGTAAATGTATATTTGTATTCACAATCTTAGAACCCCAGATTCTAACACACTTTTTTGTCTCTTGATGGGTAGCAAGAACTAAAAGATGACTGGTGAGGTTAAAATGTTTCATCTGAGAAAGACATCAGAAGAAATTCCTGGAGCAAGGAGAGCTGGAGAAGAGTTTGGAATAGGGGGAAAAGAATCAGGGAAAGATGAAGATTTGTATGGAATGTTTAGGAGAGAAGAGAGATCTGGCGGCGGGGGGGATGGGAGGTGGGAGGGAGGGGAGGAAGGGTTATAGAAATTGCCAGGAAGAGGACAAAGGTGGAGGAGATGAGTTTTCCATGATGTTCTCACTAGCACAGTCCCTTTCTAAGTCCCTGGGACCCAAGGCATCTACATGCTCATTTTATGTTCTTCTTCACACAGAGCATCCCCCCCCCCCCCCAAACTGTATAACTTCAGACCTAATAAATCTGAATCTTGAGTGGCCCTAAAGAGAAATACTGTAAATGAGTGATGTTAAGAAAAATTTCCAAACCCCTAAAAGCAAAATGACTTCCTTGTCATGCTAGGGCCCTGACTAATAAGACTTCCTAAGGGTCACCTGAATTCAGAAGGGTGTAAAGTTGTCTTTCTAACTACCAACTGTTTGTTAGACCATTTTGTAATTCCATAAGGGTAGCCTTTAAACTTTTCAGAAAAGTGATACGATGCAAATATTTTGCCTGTTGCTATGGACTGGATTGTGTACCCTCCCCAAATCCATATGTTGAAGCCCAATCCCCAATCTATAAAAATAAAAGTGCAAAAGTGTAATTAGACCAGATGACCTTCTGGATGAAGCCCGGGCTGTGAGGGAAGCCTGGGTCCCGGGTGCCAGAGGGAAACCAGTGCCAGCAGCCGGGGGAAGGAAGGCCTACTCTTGCACAAATTTTGTGCATCGGGCCTCTAGTATGATGATATTTGGAGATAAAACATTTGGGAGGTTATTATAGTTAGATGAATTCAGGAGCACAAAGCTCTCAGAATGGGATTAGTGCCCTTTTAAGAAAGGACACCAGAGAGTTCTTTCTCTGTCTCTCTGTCATGTGAGGACACAGGAAAAAGGTGACCATCTACAAATGAAGAAGAGAGGTCTAGCCAGGAACTGATCATGCTAGCACCCCAATCTTGACCTTCTAGCCTCCAGACCTTTGAGAAAATAAATATCTGTTATTTAAGACACCCAGTCTCTGGTATTTTGTGGCAGCCCAAACTAATTAAGACATGCACAGAGAAGAATTTTTGCCTTATTAAGAGGCAAATTATTTCTCAAAGTAGAAAAGATAATCCTAAGGATAATGGTTTTTTTCTATAGTAAATGAATTAATTTTGTATCCAACTACTAGCAATAATCTTACCCCTACATTCTTTTTTGCATCACTAACCATATATAATATTCTCTTATTATCCTTTGACCTGGCTTCCACAACATTTTAATGAGTTAAAATAAAGCTTTGACACATGTTCACTGTGTATTTGTGTAAGAACTGTATTTGGTTTTCATTTTGAAAATAATAATTTCGACTGTGAAGAGAATCTTTAGGAACTATGCTACATGTTGGAACCTCTTTGTGAGTTCAGAAGTATTTAAATTACTTTTTGGAAAAACAATCCTAATATTCATATGGTATCACAGAAGACACCCAATAGCCAAAGCAACCCTGAGAAAGAACAAAGCTGGAGGCATCACACTTCCTGCTTTTAAACTATATTATGAAGCTACAGTAATCAAACAGTAAGGTACTAGCATGAAAACAGAAATATATATAAACCAATAAAACAAAATTGAGAACCCAGAAATAAGTCTGTGTATATATGCTCATAATATTTGACAAGAAGCCAAGAATACTCAATGGAGAAAAGGCAGTCTCTTCAATAAATGGTACTTGAAAAATTAAATATTCACATGTTAAAGAATGAGACTAGATTCCTATCTTACACCAATCACAAAAATTAACTTGAAATGGATTAAAGACTTAAATGTAAGGCCTGAAACCATAAAACTCCTAGAAGAAAGCATAGAGCAAAAGCTCCTTGGTAATGATTTCTTTTGGCTATGATATCTAAAATGCACAAGCAACAAAATGAAAAATTAATAAGTGTAACTACATCAAATTAAAACACTTTTGTACAGCAAAACGAACAATCAACAAAATAAGAACTGAATAGATAGAATGGGAGAAAATATTTGTAAATCATTATCTGATTATGGGTTAACGTCTAAAATATATAAAGAACTATTAATGCAATAACAAAAAAACTAATTAAAAATGAGCAAAGGACATAAATAGACATTTTATTAAGGAAGATATTAAAACAGCCAATAGATACATGAAAAGGTGCTCAACATCATTAATACTCAGGAAAATGTAAATCAAAACACAGTAAGATATCACCTCACAGCTGTTAGAATGGCTGCATCAAAAAGGCAAGAGATAAATGCTGGCAGGGATCCCTGTCTTGAAGATATATCTGCACCCCCACGTTTACTGCAGTATTATTTGTAAGAGCTATAACATGGAAACAGTGTCCTCATGTACATTAATAGATAAAAGGATAAAAATGTCACACACACACACACACACACACACACACACACACACTTTAAGCCATAAAAAAGAAAAAAGCCTGCCATTTGAAACAACAATAAGTCAGACAGAGAAAAACAAATAATGTACGATCTCACTTATATATGGAATCTAGGGGGGGAAAACCACCAAACTCATAGAAAAAGAGATATAATTTGTGGTTGCCAAGGTAGGGTTGGGGATTGGGAGAAATGGGGAAGGTGGTCAAAAGGTACAAACTTACACTTGTAAAATAAGTAAGTCTTGGGGATGTAATATACAGATGGTGATTATAGTTAACAATACTGTATTGTGTTTTTGAAAGTTGCTAAGATAATAAGTAGATACTAAAAGTTCCCATCACAAGGAAAAAAATTTTTTGGTAACTGTATGAGGTGATGAATGTTAACTAAATTTGTAGTAATCATTTTGAAAAATGTAGGTGTGTTATTATGCTGTACACCGTAAACTTATACAATGTTGTATGTTAATTCTATCTCAATAAAACTGGAGGAAAAATGACTTTTGGATGTTAGACTGTGATTTCTTTTGAACGTAATGCAACATTGGCCCTAGCCATTAGGTAATTTAATTATACTAGGGCTTCTCCAGATGATGTCAAATCCGACTGTAGGTTAACATCTGAGAACCACCATCCTTCATAAAATATTTTTCGGACACTTTATATGTGACCACATACTGTTCTAATGACCAAGAACAACATAGTGAACTAAACAAGTAATCACTCCTGTTCTGTCCTCATGAACATTATATTCTATTGAGGAACACATGCATTAAACAAATAAATACCCTAGGCTGGATGGTAATTAGGTGTTGGAAAAAAATTAAAGTGAAGAGAGATAGAAAGTGGCCAAACAGAGGGTGAGGAGGTAAGTTGAAATATTAAGTACAGTGGTCTCTGGAAATATGACTTCAAAGCTATTGGAGTTGAACAATGTTTGGTGTTGGGGAAGTACAAGCAGATGTCAGGCGGAAGAACATTCCAGGCAAGTACAAAGGCCTTGAGGATAGAACATGTTTGGCATATGTGAGGACTAGCAGGGAGGCCACTGTGTGACATGAGCTAAGGAGAGGGTGGTAGGACAGACGTCAGAGAAGAATGGGGGGAAGAAACAGGTCATGTTGTAGGGTCTTGTCAGCCATTTTGAGGATTTAGGTTGTGCTCTGAGTGAAATGGGTACTTTTGGGAGGATTTTTAGAGGAGAAGCTTTGACATGTCATGCTTAAAATGAGTCACTTTGGCCGTTGTATTGAGATTTGACTGGGGGATTGGCAACGAGGAAAGAAGAGAGACCAATTAAGCTATTGCAGTAATTCAGGCCAAAAATACTGGCAGCTTGGGCCATAGTAGAAATAACTGGAGTGATGAAAAGTGGTTTAATTCTGATATATATTTAAAACTGAGCCAACAATTATTTTGCTGATGGATCAGATGTAGGGTCTGAGAGTAAAACAAAGATAGATAGATGACTCTATGGTTTTTGGCTTGAGTAATTGGAAGGATAAAATTGCATTTACTGAGCTGGAAGAGCTTTAGGAGGAACCTTTTGAAGGTAAGAAGCTCCATTTTGAACTTGTAAAATATGAGATGCCTATTGTCTACCAAGAACAGATGTTCAATAGGCAGTTGACATTTATAAGAGTGGAATTCAGGTGAGAGATATTTGCTAGAAATATAAAATCGGGATTAATCTAGGAAAAGATGGTATTTTAAAAAAATATATTTTATTGATTTTTTTACAGAGAGGAAGGGAGAGGGATAGAGAGTTAGAAACATCGATCAGCTGCCTCCTGCATACCTCCCCCCCTCCCCCCCATTGGGGATGTGCCTGCAACCAAGATACATGCCCTTGACTGGAATCGAACCCGGGACCCTTGAGTCCGCAGGCTGACACTCTATCCACTGAGCCAAACCAGTCAGGGTGGAAAAGATGGCATTTAAAGCTGTGAGATAAAATGAGCTCAGTAAGGGATTAAGTATAGTTAGAGAAGAGAAGAGGCCCAAAGACTGAGCCCTGAAGTACCTCACTTTATAGAGGTCGATAAGATAACAAAGAACCACCAAAGGACTTTGAGGAGGAATAACCAATGATAGAGGAGAGAAACCAGGAAAGTGTGGAATCATAAAAGATAGTGCTTCAAGAAGAAGGAAATGCTCAGCTATGAAATGCAGCCTATAGATCAAATAAAAGGAATGCTAAGAACTGACCACTGGATTTAGCAATGGACGTCTCTGGGGGTGCTGATGAGAGCGGAGTTGTTAGAGTGGTGAAATCCTGATAGGGGTGAGTTTAGCAGAGCATGGGAGGAGAGAGTTTGGAGACAATGAAGACAAACAACTCAAGGGATCTTACTGTAAAAGGGAGCAGAGGAATAGGTTAATGGCTGGAGGGTGGTGTGGGGCCAAAATAGCGATTTTCTTTGTAACACAGTAAGACATCAAAGCTATGCAAACATGAATCTGAAGTATGTGATCCATTGGGTTTAATAGATGCGGGTTGCCACATGAGTATGATGGAGTGAGAGAGAGATGAGAGTGTGAGGGGGTGATTACGATGAGCTCTGGAATCTGAGCTAGATAAGAAAAGAATGAGGGTTTGGGGTTTGAAGGGATAGAGAAAAGGTGGTAGGATCAACAGCTTGTGGATGTGCCAAAGAGCTGTTAGAACGAAATAATTTTGAAGTAGGGGAATAAGCTGGAAGGTCAGCAGATGATGACTGAATGGAGAAGGGGTCGTTGTTGATAGTAATGACAAGTGGACAGCCGAGGCAGAGAAGGACATACCCACGGGAGTGGACAGCTTAAGCAGGGGCGGAAAGAGCCACTGGAAGACTGGGAGCTGCGTAGGCAGGATGCAGCTGTGAGCCAGTATGTACCTTGACGCTTTACTGAAGTGTTTACAGCTGGTGTCTGTTGAATGACCAGTGCCTTTGCTCTATCCGTTGTTATATAGTGTGAATATTGTTCCTAAATCCAAGAAATTAAGAGGCTCACCATCATGGCGAACATTGATATCCCCGAGAATTGTGACAGGAGTACTTGGCGACTGTGGCAGTGGGCTAAGGCCTTAAGGGAGTGAGGATCTGTAACGAGTGCACATCAAATCTTAGGTAGGAGGAGGGAAACAAGACTTCGTCTGTCCTAGACCTGAGCCCCGGGGATGTTCTTGAGGAAGGGTGAGCCAAGGGCTATAGAGGGAAAACCAAATGAGAAGGATTTTTGGATGAGAAAAAGGCCCCCAAAAACATACAATAAGAAACAAATTTCACAATTTAACCTTGAATCAGCCCAACAATCATTTTTGTCTATAAATTAAGTTGCATCTTGTGGCAGTTAAAATGCCTAATACATACGTGGGTATAATTCATCCCAGAATCCTTAGCGAGAACATGAGTCAGACAGAAAGCATATCCAAAGCATATCCAGCAAAAAGGACCTGTTTTCTTCTGCTTGTGTTGTCATCTTGATTAATTTCTTCCTCCCTTTCTCATCCTGCCTCGCTTATCGGTCAGAGCCAGGATAAGCAATATCTAAGAGTGCTCAAAGTTCTTCTGATTCTTTTTTCCTTTATGATAACAATTGGGCCCTGGAACCGTTTTCAGGCAGGCACATCCTGCTGGGTAGAATATCCAGAGCTCTGGGCAGGAGGAAGGTCTCCCAGGTGAAAGAACTAATCACAGACCAGGCCCATCCACTGCTCATCCACCTTGAGGCTGCTTCCTGAGGCTGCGGTCTCTCTGCCTGTCACAAAGCAGCCTTGCCAGAGCCGGTGGCTTTCACCACAGGTGACTCAGCTCCCTGGGTGTGATGACAAGACTGTTTTCGACTAAGTAACTCATGTTGAGGAAGCTGATCATTCCTACAAAGGCCTCTCCTACCCATAATCCATGGTCATTGCCCCAAATACAAATGGTACCTGCCCTCCTCCCCCGTCCTTCTGTACCCAAACATCTATCCTGTGTTATTCTCTCTCATCTTCTGCAGCTTTTTGCACCATTCTTCTTGCTCCTCCCACTCTCAACCCCCCTCTCTCTCTACCCTTTCCACCAGGCCCTCTGAAGCCACCATTCCGCCGAAAAGAAATGCTTCAACATTTTCTCCTTCCCACCCCCATGAATTAAAGCCTACCTTCTCCCAGCAGTGCACGTCCTCTTGTTCCCTTTCCAGTGGAGGCTGCCACTGTCCTTAGACAGGAGCCAGGCGTTGGGGTCAGGAGTCTCCCAGCTCCCTTGTGCAGTTTTTCCACCACGTGTAAACTCCAGCAAAGTTTAGGCCACTTGATTGAACCATTTTCTACCTTCCCTAGACACCGAAGATCTAAACCTGTGGTCTGGACTGTAAGTTTTCTCAGCATTCCCAAATCCTGACAAAAATCTGGGATATTTAAACATAAATGACCATCCAACACGCTAGTGTTTAGTTCTTTCTCCAAAGGCTTTTCAAGGCTCAAAGCTGGGGCAGTCATCGTCTGGAAATGCTGGACATCCGAGGATCCTTCCAGCTCTCGCTGTACCTACTCTTCAAGGGATTACTAGGACCAAGGTTCCCTTTTCTCCTAATTCAGTGGTTGCCAAACTTTAACAAGCATCCGAATCACCTGGAGGACTTGCTAAGCTACAGAGAGCTGAATCCCAACTCCACAATTTCTGACTCAATAGGTTTGGGATGGCGTTCAAGACTGCTGCTAATGCTGTGGACTTGAGGATCACACTTTGAGGACTATTGTCCTAGTATATATGCCCAGCGGTTCCCCAATTATCTTCATGTTTGAATTACCTAGGGATCTTCCAAGAGTATGAATGTCTGTGCCTGTGTCCCAAGCCCCTGGATTGCAATTTAATTCACCTGAAATGTGGCTTGGGCTTCTTAAGAGGTCCTCAGGTGATTCTATGTGCCTATAAGTTTGGAAACCACTTGTATCAATACTTTCTCACCTCCCGTTCTCTCCTACTCATCCTGGAAGATATGGTTAATCACCCAAACTAGACCTCCCACCTGGATATACCTCTGTATCCTTGTGTCAGCCTCCTCCCGCAGGAAACCTCAAACCTGTGTCAACCCATTTTCTCATTGCTCTTAAATATTAGCCAGCAAGTGTCGCTGGAGAAAACCACATATCCTCATCATTCTATGCCTCATCCTAGTGTGCTCATTCATCAACCTTCTAGCTTATCTTTGGTTCTCTCTGGTCTCCCTCGCCCTCACTGATAATCCCAAAACTTCTCGGTTCTAATTCCCCTGCTTGAACTCTTCAGATGATCTCATTTCCTTCTTCATCAAGTAATATTGATTCCATCAGGCCTGATCTCTTTCAGTTTTATACTCCACCCAAAATAACGGATTTATCTGTATCCACACCCTTTCTTCCTTTTTATCCTTTCATCTCAGTTCAAGGCCAATGCCTCCATCCTCTCACAGGAGTTGCCACACTTAGCTGGCACTTAGCTTAATGAATTATGTGCTCTTTCCATACCCCTTCAACCATCCTCTCTCTGCTGGCTCTGCTTCAACTCTTAATCCCTAGACTCTGCCTCCCCCTCATTTCCTACTGCTCGTTCATGTACAACCGCAGCTCCCATTTGTCAACTCTCGCTGCCCACTGATGCAGATTCAGGAGGAGGAGTAAATTCTTCCAGATGCCAACTTTAAAGGCTTTTGAATTTGGTATTCAGAATTCTTGTTTCTTTCTTTTTTTTACCTCCTGTCATGCCACATACATAGGGACTCTGCTTGCGTGGTTAATACTATACTTCTCTTTATTTCGGGACCCGGACTTCTTTGCTCAGTATGCTAGGCACTAAGGAGGGAGCTGCCTCCAAAGCATAAAGCATTATATTCATCATACTTTTGCTGCCAACAAAAGGCAGGCACATAGTTCCTGTCGGCACAATGGAGAAATACCAAACCCAAATTCAGCAACACTTTGGGAAACCCGTTATTAGGGGATTTGAGGGTCTCCTATTCACATGGTGACATCTCCAGCAGAGGCAGGGGAAGAAATGAAGGAAAATGACAAAAACTCACACAGGAAGTGCAGTACAGGAAGGAAGTCAACAAGGCAGACAGAAGAGCATCTGTGTAGTTTGTTTTTTCAACTGAAACAATTAAATAAAGCTTGTTCAGGAAATGTGCTTGCATTTGCACTGTGGCCCAGGTGTCAGGTTGGGTCTCCACTGCGAGGTGATATGTAGTCAATTTCTTTCACTGTGACTTTCAAAATCCTAACACTAATTTATAACAGAATACTGTTGTTTTTATTCAAAATACAAAGTAGGTCAGGAGGAATAACAGGAAAAGGTTTGGTACTAATTTTTCTCATAACATACATTTATTTAATATAATAGTAAACATATTCATATAAAATAATATATTATGCATTTACAATGTTAAATATATTTATGTAAAAATTTATATATTGACAATATAAAAAACAGTTGCTATCAAAAGCATGGTACTTAAAAGGAAAAATTGCTAAATTGGACCTTAACAAAATTAAACTTTGTACCTCAAAGGACACCATTTAGAAAAGAAAAAAATAAGCCACAGACTGGGAGAAAATATTTACAGATTATGTCTTTTTTTAATATATCTTTTTATTGATTTCAGAGAGGAAGAGAGAGAGATAGAAACATCAATGATGAGAGAGAATCACTAATTATCTGCCTCCTGCACACCCCTTACTGGGGCTCGAGCCCATAACCCAGGCATGTGCCCTGACCAGGAATCATCCGTGACCTCCTAATTCATGGATCAACATTCAATCACTGAACCATGTCAGCAGGGCCAGATTGTGTCTTTGCAAAGGACCTGTATTTACAATTGTGAGATAATCCTATATAATAAAAGCCTCATATGCAAATAGACTGAACAGCAGAATGACCAGAGGAACAACTGGTTGCTATGACGTGCACTAACCACCAGGGGGCAGACTCTCAACGCATGAGCTGCCCCCAGCCCGCAGGCCCAGGCCAGCCAAGGCAGGTGCCAGTGGGGGCTCCCCCGATTGCCCCGCCAGTCACCCCGCAGAGGGAGGCAACCGGCGGCAGTGGTGGGAGGCGTGGCTGGCGAGTGGGCAGCACCAGTTCAGCCAAGGGGGGTGCCAGTGGCCCCCCCCAACGATTTCCCCACCGGTCACCCCATAGATCATCCCTGATCACTGGCCAGGCCTAGGGACCCTACCCGTACATGAATTTCATGCATCTGGCCTCTAGTAGAAAATAATCATGGTCACTGCCCCCAGTTCCTGACATAGTGCTCCTGAAACCCATCATTTCCTGGGTGATAGGGGCCTCCCTGTTCTAATGAGGTGACTCTGGGTGGAATCCAGGATAGCTCCTGAATGGGGGCTTGTCACTGATACACAGCCGTGATTAGAAGGGCTGATGCCCAGCTGGTTTGGCTCCATGGTTGAGCATCAACCTATGAACCAGGAGGTCATGGTTTGATCACTGGTCAGCACATGCCCAGGTTGCGGGCTCAATCCCCAGTGGGGGGCCTGCAAGAGGCAGCCAATCAATGATTCTCTCTCATAATTGATGTTTCTATCTCTCTCGCCCTCTCCCTTCCTCTCTGTAATCAATAAAAATATATATTTTTTTTGTTTAAGAAAGGAGCACTGGATTGGTGGTGTTGCTCTTATATCAATCAGGGGCAAAGCAGACATGCAGTCCTTAGTTCATCCTGATGTCTGTGTTGGTGGCCAGAGCTGTTTCATGCCTGAGGCAAATTTTAAAATCTTTTTTTAAATTAAAAGAAAAAGGGGAGAAGGGCTGAAAATAGCTAATGATCTATCATTCCTATGTAATGAAACCGCCACAAAACCCCTAAGTTACAGGTTTCAGAGAGCTTCCAGGCTGGCAAGTATGTGTACGTCGAGAGGTTGACACACCCCAGAGTCATGGGGGCAGAAGCGCCAGCCCTTGGGACCCACCCAGACCTCATCCTATGGATCCCTTCATCTGGCTGTTCATCCTTTATCATATCTTTTAATAAACTAGTAACCATAAATGAGTGTTTCCCAGAATTCTATGAGCCACTGTAGCAAATCAATCTAACCTGAGGAGGGGTGTTGTGGGAACCTCTGATTTGTAGCCCAATCTGACAGAAGTTGTGGGTAACCTCAGGACCTACTACTTGCAATTGGCCTCTGAAGAAGGCAGGGGATGGTCTTGTGGGCCTGCACCTCTCACCTGTGGAATCTGCTATCAACAGGTAGGGAGTGTCAGAACGGAGCTAAGCTATAGGGCGCCCAGCTGGTGCTTGAGACCTGCTTATTGTGGGGGAGGGGAATGCGGGGGGCGGGGGTGGGGGGTGAGGGCCCCTGCACACATGGTGACCAGAAGTAGCGGAAGTGAAGTGTTTTGTGTGAATAGTAAAAGAAACACAGGATATAGACTGAACTGAGGTTTTTCCCTACAAAAGGAGAGAAAAACTGAGTTTTTTATTTTAATAACATATAAAAACCTCTTACAATTCAATAAGGAAAAGGCAACCCAATATTTTTAAATGGGTCAAAGATTTGAATAGGCATTTCACCAAAGAAGATATATGAATGGAAATAAGAACATGAAAAGATATTCAACATCATTCATCATTAGGGAAATGCAAATTAAAACCATAATGAGATACCATCCCACGCCCACCAGAATGACTATAATCAACAAGACAGATAGCATCGCATGTTAGTAAGGAATGGAGAAATTGGAACCTTCATGCATTGCTGGTAGGAATGTAAAGTGATACAGTCATGTTGGAAAACATTTTGGCAGTTTCTTACAAAATTAAACATAAACTTACCATACGATCCAGCAATTCTACTCCTAGGAATCTTTACAAGAGAAATGAAAACATATGTCCACATAAAGATGCAGATGTGAATGTTCATAAGAGCATTATTCATATCAGCACACACTGGAAACTTTTCAAATACCCATCAACTGGTGAATAGATAAACAAAATATGCTAGACGCATACAATAGAGGAACATTCAACAATTAAAATGAAAGAATTACTGATTCGTACTACAACAGGGATGAACCCCCAAAACATTATCCTAAGTCAAGGGGGCCAGGTGAAGAAAACTGCATATTGTGTTTGATTGTATTTATGTGGAGTGTGCCAGAAAGGCAAATTTAGAGACACAGATCAGAGGTTGCCTAGGGCTGGGGGTGGGAGGCGAGATTAACTGTAAATGGGTGTGAGGAAACTTTGAGGAGATAAAAATGCTCTAAAACTGATTATTTTAATTATAAATTGACCAAACTAAAAAAAAAAGTTAATTCGTAGTTTTTGAAATTAACAGTAAACCAAATTTCCATTATTAATTGCTAGAAATAAAACATGAGTAGACTTTCCAAAATGGTGTAAGAAATGACCATGCTTCCCCCCAACCCCAGGACCGATAATTTACTACACACTGAGCTGAAAGGCCTCAGGGAACTTCAAGTAGTTCATGAAGATGGCCAACCCTGTGTTTGACCAGACTGATATAAAGAACTGGCAGTAACACCCAGACAGAAAAGTCTGTATTCCTGTGTTCTCACTTCCCCTTAAAAAAAAAGCCAGAGGCCTGGATGAGCCATAAACTGGATCATTATTTTGAATAATGAATTAATTACCTCATTTTTTTGCCAGATACCAGTTATTTTTGCCACCATCATATATTAACTGTGATTAAAACTTGTCTTGTTCAAACGACATGGAATAAACGACATGGTATTTTCTTACCTGGGGTTGTACTGAAAGGTGTGGGTGAAGTGTGAGGGCCTCCCTCAACATTTACTGAACATCTTTCATGCAGGAGGCACTCGGGCTTGTGAGCCCTGCAACAAAGACACGCAGCCTCTGCGCCCAAGGAATCTGTAAGCAGTCTGGGAAAGAAAGCTAAGCAGTTATTAGCAAACAGTAAAAGGTAGAAAGTACTGTAAAATCAAGTGGGAAACCTCAAAATGTAAGATAAAGGAATGGCACTGCAATATGGTTTGAGTTCCTTCCAGTGTGAATATTCTACCATTTTTTAAGAAAAAGATCTGGATAGTTTGTATATAGTCTGTGGCTGAGTAACTTCAGGGTTTGTTATGTTTCTCCGGCAACTACTTATTGAGTGGTGTTTTGTGTGTTTTTTTAATTTTTTGGGTCAGTTTCTTAACTTGCATGAATTACAAAATTGTTTCATTTCTAAGTCAAGAGCTCATCCCAGTAAAGCTGTGCCAAATGTGTGTGTACGCAAGCTGCAACATTTTCTCTTTTTTTTCCTGATGCACTCAGTTCTGCAAAATGATAATGCTGATACTATGAGAAGTAAAGTATTTCTATTATGATGATGGCAAAGGGCACAAGGCAAATTTCCCAGTACTGTGCATGGGCACATGAGCTGACCTTGGCCTACAAACCAAGCAGAGGCTCTTGGCAACTGCTGCTAGGTGCCGGCCATACTTGAGTTTACAAACAAAACCCAGATCTGCTCAGTGAAAGCAGATCACTGCTCTATGCACTGACACTCTTGATCCACATCCATGACCGAGGGAGTGGTCTCATTAGTGATTGCTTTCCTATTGGAAAATCACCCTGACTTTTGAAGAAACATATGAATTGCGCATGTTAATGATAGCAGCCTAGATTTTTGCAAATTTTCATTCAGTTTATATAGTATGCTAATAGTCTTTAAAATATTTAGGGACTTGTGGAGATATGAGGTATTTTTTAACATAGGATCAAGATGGAGATTTGGGTATGAAGTGATGCAAATAAAAATAATATCTTCACCTCTGTTCTCTCTTATTCTCATCTCGTTGTTCTTAGAGACCTCCATAGAAATGGAAGTGCAACATCTTACCTAGGCATTGCTAAATTGATCCTTTGTATGCATGAATTCTCCTGGGGCTGAGGTTCCATAAGCACATTCCTACCTTTTCTTTTGCACCCACACCAGTCTGAAGATACTTCCAAAAATGGGACTTTTTCTCCTGCCAAGGCCTAACTCGTATTTGGCCATACCTTGCCCCTGCCTCCTGGAATGCCGTACCCTTCACCCATGTTCTAAATTACATTACGAGGTTTTATTTCATTGGAAGCACTATCCTGACTTCCTTTTAGCAATCTTGTCTTGAAATGCAATACCATGCAGAAAATTATGTTATCAAAAATGATGCTTACCCAACTACTTAACTCTGGGGAGAAATAAGTCAAGTTAGACCTTTATTTCACATGACATGCCAAAATAAATACAAATGGATAAAAGCATTCAAAGTAGTCCATCAAAACATAAAAATATTAAAAAAGAAAAAGCTAAATATGTATCTGATTTATGGATAGAAAGGCCCTTTCTAAGGTTGTAATCAATTGAAGAAACCCTAAAAGAAAATATAAAATTGACTAATAAACAGTAAGTCTGTTTATAAGCAAAATTATTAATAAAATTAAAGAGTAAACAATAAGCTAAGAAAAATGTGAAATATCAATATGAATTACTCTGGTATTGAGAATTTATTTAAATCAATAAGAAAATTAGCAATATTTCTATAAAAAATTAATACCCCAATGGCATGAACAAGCAATTTATAAATAAGCCAATTTATAAATATTGAAGCTTCAATCTCATTAGAAATAAAAGTAATAAAAAGATCTAAGAAGGTTTTTTTTTTTTTAAGATTTGACAATCTGATAGATAATAACATATCAAGATTGTGGGAGAGTAAAGTGAGAAATGCCTTCTTATGTTTGGTGGGGAAAAATCTGGTAAAAACTTTTGGAAGGCATTTTGACATTATATAATAAATGCCTTTAAAATATTCATCCTTTGACAGGTTAATTCAATTATCAGGAATTTATATTATGAAACACACACCAATGAATATATGAGAATGTTATGTTACTTACAATAATTTCTAACAATTTTTTAAAGTAGTCTTTAAGACCACCATTAGGGAAGCAGTTAAGTAAATTATGAAGCAATCATGTAATGGACTTTAATGCAGTCATTACAAATTATTTGGGAAATATTTCAAATGGAACAGAAAATTGTTTCTGATTTTATAATGACTAAAGGAATATGCAACAGTAAAAATATAGTTCAGCATAAAAAATTCATTTTTACAGAGATGATAAAATATGTAAAGTATTAATAACTATGGGGTTATTATTGATTGTTATTTATTCTTTATACTTTCTGTACTTTTATAAAATTATCTACCATCACTAGGTATCTGTTTGTAATAAGAAATATCCTATCTAATAATAGACACACATGGTAATTAACCGTACCTCCGACACACTTCCCATTGGCTAATCAGGGCGATATGCAAATTAACTGCCAACCAAGATGGTGGCTGGCAGCCAGGCAGCTGAAGTGAACAGGAGGCTTCCTTGCTCCAGTGATGGAGAAAGCCAAGGTTCCCCGCCTGCCATTGCTGGCCTCTGAGCTGCACTCTAAGAAACAATGTTGCAATTATAGAAGCTAAAAAAACCCCGCAGAAACCTGCTTTCAGCCAGCCAGGCCTCAGAGCTGGAGCTGCAACAGTGTTTCAATTATAGAAGCCAAACAAACCCAGATACCTGCTTTCAGCAGCCGAGGTTTCAGAGCTGGAGCCGAGCCTCAGAGCTAAAGCTGGCTCTCAGTTCCAGTGACAGCCATAGAAGGTAAATAAATCCCAGAATAAAAAAAGAAAAGAAAAAAAGGAGAGGTTGGGAGCTTCAGTCACCCGCCAGCCTGAAAACGGCCCTCAGCCCCTCACCCAGACTGGCCAGGCACCCCAGTGGGGACCCCCAACCTGAAGGGGGTGTGACCAGTTGCAAAGAGCCATCATCCCCTCATCCAGGCTGGCCAAGCACCCAAGCGGGACCCCCACCCTGATCCAGGACACCCTTCAGGGCAAACCAGCCGGCCCCCACCCGTGCACCAGGCCTCTATCCTATATAGTAAAAGGATAATATGCAAACTGACCCTAACAGCAGAAGGACTGGGAATGACTGGTCACTGTCACACACTGACCACCAGGGGGCAGACACTCAATGCAGGAGCTGCCCTCTGGTGATCTGCGCTCTCACATGGGAGGAGCTCTGCTCAGCCACAAGCCAGGCTGACAGCTGCCAGTACAGCGGTGGTGGTGGGAGCCTCTCCTGCCTCCTCAGCAGTGCTAAGGATGTCCGACTGCAGCTTAGGCCTGCTCCCCGCTGGCAAGTGGACATCCTCCAAGGGCTGCCGGGCTGCCAGAGGGATGTCTGATTACCATCTTAGGCCCAATCCCCCGGGGAGAGGGCCTAAGCCAGCAGGTGGTCATCCCCTGAGGGGTCCCAGACTGCGAGAGGGCACAGGCCGGGCTGAGGCACCCCCCTCCCCCCAAGTGCACAAATTTTTGTGCACCGGGCCTCTAGTCTATATATATATAAGGCTAATATGTAAAGTGTCCCTTTAGGAGTTTGACTAGGAGACCTGGAGTTCAATCACTCGCTATGACATACACTGACCAGCAGGGGGTGGTATGGAATGAAGGAATGCTTTGGCTGGAAGCTGGCAGCCAGGGAAGGGAGGACCCAGCTGGCAGCCAGAAGGCCCCAATTGTCCCTGATTGCTGGCCAGGGCTAGGGACCCTGCCCATGCATGAATTTCATTCATCAGGCCTCTAGTTTTTTCATAATGATACCATGAATATTTAACAATATAAAAAATATGATCTTCAACATTCTATGATATGACTATCTCAAACTAAAAAGCTTTGCACAGCAAAAGAAACAATCAACCAAATGAAAAGGCAGACTACAGAATGGGAGAAAATATTTGCAAACCATATATCTGGTAAGGGGTTAATATCTAAAATATATAAGAAAGTGATACAACTTAATAGCAAAGAAACAAATAATCTGATTTAAAAATGGACAGAGGATCTGAAAAGACATTTTTTCCAAAGAAGATACACAAATGGCCAACAGGTACATGAAAAGGTGCTCAACATTACTCATCATCAGGGAAATGCAAATCAAAACCACAATGAGATATCATCCTACACCTGTTAGAATGATTATTATCAAAAAGACAAGACATGCGTGCTGATGAGGATGTAGAGAAAAGGGAACCCTTGTGCACTGTTGGTGGGAAGGTAAATTGGTACAACCATTATAGAAAACAATGTGGAAGTCCCTGAAAAAAGTTAAAAATAGAACTACCATATGACCCAGCAATTCCACTTCTGGGTATATATCCAAAGGAAATGAAATCACTATCTTAAAGAGATACCTGCACCCGTAATGTTCTTTACAGCATTATTTACAATAACCAAGATATGAAAACAATCTAGTGTCTGTTGATGGTTGAATGGATAAAGGCAATGTAATGTGTGTGTGTGTGTGTGTGTGTGTGTATGCCTATATATACATATATACATACACACACACACACATACACACACACACACACACACACACACTGAGTGGCCAGATTATTATGATCACCTGACATTTGTAGGCAAATTAGCTATAATTTCATGCTGAAGTTGCTAGAGGTTCAGACCATTATAAATAGGGAAGCAGGTTGTTTACCACAACAGTAGAAGTGATTTTTTTCTGAAGATATGGGTGAACTATGCAATTTAACAGCCTTTGAACGTGGGAGATATATATGTATATTAAGTGGCCAGATTATTATGACCACCTGACGTTTGTAGGCAAATTAGCCGGACACTGCATTGTATAGGATATGAAAGCCGAAGGCCTGTTCAAACACCTTTGCTGTCTGCAGTTACCAAGATAAAACGTCTCCAATTCGCACAGAAACACAAGGATTGGACAGTCAAGCATTGGAAAAAAGTCATGTGGTCTGATGAATCACGTTTCCAGTTGCATCATGCAGATGGCAGAGTGAGAATTTGGTGGAAACAGCATAAAGCATGCAACCCACATGCATGAGTACAACTTTCAAGCTGGTGGAGGCAGTATTATGGTTTGGGGCATGTTTTCCTGGCATGATTTGGGCCCTTTAATTCGTGTGGAACACCGTCTGAATAGCACAACATACCTAAGTATCATTGCTGATCAAGTTCATCCTGTCCTGTTGATGATGTATCCCAATGGAGATATGGGATACGTCATCAACAGGACAATGCGCCATGCCACGGTCCTCATATTGTGCAGGAGTGGTTTCAAGAACATGAGGGAGACTTTACCTTGCTTAGGTGGCCCCCACAATCACCAGATCTCAATCCAATTGAGCATTTGTGGGATGAAGTTAAAAGAGCCACCAGGCAGCTGGCTCCACAACCATCAAATCTCACAGAACTGTAGAGTGCTATTCATCAGGCATGGTGTCAGATTCCTCACATCACCTTTCAACATCTCATGGAGTCAATGCCAAGAATTGCCACAGTATTGAGGGCAAAAGATGGCCCAACAAAGTACTGATGGGGTGGTCATAATGATCTGGCCACTCAATATATATATATATATATATATACGTTCAAAGGCTATTAAATCGTGTTGTTTACCCATATCTTCAGGAAAAAAAAGTCACTTCTACTGTCACAGTGAACCACTTGCTTCCCTATTTATAATGGTCTGGCCCTCTAGCAACTTCAGCGTGAAATTATAGCTAATTTGCCTGCAAACGTCAGGTGGTCATAATAATCTGGCCACTCAGTGTATATATGTAATTAAATATTATTCAGCTATAAAAAATAAGAAAATCCTGCTACTTGCAATAAGGATGGACCTGAAGCATATTATGCTAAGTGAAATAAGTCAAACAGAGAAAGACACATACTGTATGATCTCATTTTTATGTAGAATCTAGAAAAACTCAACTCATTGAAAGAAAGAGAATGGTTAGGGGGTTGGAGATATGGGTAAAAACCTCAAGTTAGAAGATGAATAAATTCTGGAGATTTAATGTAGAGCATGATGACTATAGTTAACAATACTGCATTATATACATACTTGAAAGTTACTAAGAGTGTAAATCTTTTTTTTTTTTTTTTTTTTTTTAATATATTTTATTGATTTTTTACAGAGAGGAAGAGAGAGAGATAGAGAGTTAGAAACATCGATGGGAGATAAACATCGATCAGCTGCCTCCTGCACATCCCCCACTGGGGAAGTGCCCACAACCCAGGTACATGCCCTTGACCGGAATCGAACCCGGGACCCTTCAGTCCGCAGGCCGACGCTCTATCCACTGAGCCAAACCGGTTTCGGCAAAGAGTGTAAATCTTAAATGTTTTCACCACACACAAAAGAAGATAATTGTAAGGTGATGAAGGTGTTAACTAACATTAGTGGTAATCATTTTTGTAATATATATATATATCAAATCATCATATTGTATATCTTAAAGTTATGCAATGTTAGATGTGGATTATATTTCAATAAAGCTAGAAAAATGTTAAATAACTAGAGGCCCAGTGCACAAAATTTGTGCAGGGGTACAGTCCCTAGGCTGGGCTGGTGATCAGGGCCCATCAGGTTCCCCACCTCCCTGCCTCCCTGCCTCCTCCTTTCTTCGCTCCCTCAGCACCTTGCTGGTTGCCCACCGTGTTCCACACCGCCCCGTGGTGGTCAGCGCACATCATAGCCAGCGATTAAACTTTCCCAGTCTCCCATTCAAACTCCTGAGGGGGCAATTTGCATATTAACCTTTTATTATATAGAATATGAAAAAATTAAGGTATTCTTAGTGGAAAACAAGATTCAAAATTACAAATGCAATATGATTGTGCTTAGGTAAAAATAAATGTTATCTATGGAAGTAAAGATAAGAAAATATACCCAAATGTGACTATAATTCAGTTTGGGTGGTGGGATTGTAGGTGGTTTTTTTTCTCTTCTATGTGGATCGAAATGTATTAATAAACTTTTATAATATAAAATGTTGTCAGCAGAAACACCAATCAAAAAGGATATATGCACCCCTATGTTCATAGCAGCACAGTTTATAATAGCTAAGATTTGGAAACAGCCTATGTGCCCATCAGCAGATGAGTGGATTAAAAAACTGTGGTTCATCTACACAATGGAATTCTATGCCGCTATAAAAAGGAAGGAACTTTTACCATTTGCAACAGCATGGATGGAACTGGAGAGCATTATGCTAAGTGAAATAAGCCAGCTGGAGAAATAAATATCACATGATCTCACTCATATGTGGGATATAATGATCAACATAATTTGATGAATAAGAATAGGTCCAGAGACAAATGGTAGGGGTGGGGGGTTAGAGAGCAACCAAAGGACTTGTATGCATGCATATTAGCATAACCAGTGGACACAGACACTGGGGTGGTGGGGGCTTGCCTGGGGTGGGAATGACTGGGGTGAGGGGGGTCAAGTGGGGAAAAAGGAGACATATGTAAAACTTTAGACAATTAAAAAAGAAAAAAAGAAAAACAGGCAAAAATATTGTCAGTCATTTGTCAAATAATTCATGTAATAAAAATTGATTTTATAATTACAGTGTGCCAGGCCCTATGCACTCTGGTTGCTGGAGATTTCAAAAATTGTTATGGCAGAGTCTTTTTCCCTGGAGGAAACCACAGGCCAGTAAAAGCGATGAAGAAGAAAACACATAATTAAAAGATCTAATCATAAGTTCTACAGTAGAAGAAGAGGCTTAGTGCTCTTGGTGCAGTTGGGTTCCCAGAGGCAGGGCAACTAATCTAGACTGGCTTAGCGGGGACGAGGCACGAGGGGCATATTTCACATGAGGGACACCAAATAATGACATGCATAATGGAAGGTTTGAAGGAAGGGCTAATTATGTCACATATTCAGATGGCAATATCTTAATAAAGGTGAATGTTTCATGAAATGCATACACAAGAAGGATTCTAGGATGACTTGGATTATAGATCTGGCGTCCTTTAAAAAAAATAGAAATCCCATTTGGGGGCAAATGGTTGTCTCCAGTCTTGGCCACGTTGAGTTCAGTGTACCTGTGGGCTATCCTTGTGGAGATGTGATACATGAGTTTGGGAGAGAGATGGGGCTGGAGACAGAAGCAGAAGTTTTAGTTGTGAGTTTAGATGAAGGACCAGGGAGGACATAGAGAATGAGAAATAGAGCTAGGAGCCTGGGACAGGGCTCAGAAGAAAACAAACATTTAAAGAGGCACCTGAGAAGAATCTCTTAAGGAACAAAAATCAGGAGCGTGAGGTCCAGAAGCCAAGGGAGAGGGAACTGCTGAGTGCTAATGGTGCTGAGTGCTATGGAGAGTAAGAGCCAAAGCACCACTGAGGAGTGAGACCTTCTATCCAGTCTGTGTATTCAGGGCAAGCAAGGCAGGAAGAGAAGCTGGAGAAATGGGGAAGAAGATGGGAGTGGGGAGAGGGGATAGTGTGATGTGAATGCACTGTTAAGGTCCAGGAGTGTGTTACTAAAGTCAAGAGGAAACTCACCTGTGCCGGAGGGTAGGGAAATGGCATAAAGGTGAGATATATGTCCCCTGACCTTCCTGAATGTCAAATGTTATGGGAGACAGCCAAATGACTAGCCAAAAAATAATGACTCTTCTTAAACTTCTTCCCAATTGCACTCATGCTTATAGATTGTAATGTGTCCATTGGATGGCGGCAGCAATAGATGCCTGGCCATCTGAAACTTGAGCCGAGAACCTACCCAAGCTCAGATAACGTCACTGCCAAAGAGGTCCTTATCCTCCATTCCCTTCAGTCACACCTCAGCAGCTCTGCTGCCAGACCCATTAAACGCTCTCCATTCTCAGCTGCCCTGGACCCCTGCCACGATAATACTGTCATCCCAGAGCCTCTAGTACATGTATCTGTCTTCCCAACAGAAAAGAAGTGTCCATTTAAAGAACAAGTAGACACAGATCTGCTCACTTCAGATGTGCAGGCCATGATTTCTGGGAGCTATCCTGGAACTGAAATGAGCCCAATGACAACACAGTAGGACTGTAAACCAGATGTGTGTGTGTGGGGAGGGGGGGACTAGTTGGGGGGAGGGGGGGACAGGCAGCCATGACACCATTTCTATTGTCCCTGACATAGTTGTCTACATACTTCTCTTGGTACTGACATTGTGTGTGGTTCCTAGGGTGAGTTTTGTCTCCCGCTATGATAGTGGACCCTGTAAGATAGGTTGATTGAATCTACTTTCTCACCTGCCCTGCAGATTCCAGCACACTGTACTTTATACACCCCCTGCCCTTTCCCCTTTCTTCCTGCTTTGAATCCAGACATGATATATGGAACTCAAGCTGTCACCTCAGGACCATGGAGTGACAAACATGAAAGAAAGGTCAAGACCATTGCTAAGTTTCCAACCATGATGTCATCAAGCTGCTGAATCAAAGCCAGTAGCCATCTGGCTTATTTTATTATTATACAATAATCTATAATAATAAAAGCATAATATGCTGATTAGACCAGACATCCTTCCGGACAACCTTCCGGATGAAGCCAGGGCTGCAAGGGAAGCCTGGGTCTCAGGTGCCAGAGGGAAGCTGGTGCTAGGGGAAGGAAGGCCTACTCTTGCACAAATTTCATGCATCAGGCCTCTAGTTTATCTTATAAGAGAAAAATAAGTTTTTGGCCCCTTATAAGCTGAGTTTTGTTTTTTTTAATAAGTAAATATAACTTCCCTAGCAACCACCTCCCACTTTCTCACTAGAAGAACCCCAACTTTATTCAGATATCCATCCCTCTCCCCACTCAGCTTGGTGCCTTAGGTGATGTTGATTTCATCTCTAGTTCTGGGGGTGGCACTGATTGGCCAAGTGTAGTCCCATCGCCTGTGCCAGTGTTGAGTTAATGAACGTGAGGCATGAGGGCTGAAATCTGTTGGGGTTTCTGGGAAAAGTTTCCTTTGATAAAACAGCAGGAAGAGTCTGCCTCTCTCCTTCCTGTGAATATTGTGCCCAGGTTTGGTACCTGGGACTGTTGTAGTCACCTTGCTACTGCCCTGATGGTGGGGGGGAAGAGACAAACATAACCTGGCCCCTTGTAGCATTATTGCTCCTGAATCAGCCACCCTTGAAGGCTGATGCATGAAATTTGTGCAAGAGTAGGCCTTCCTCACCCGCCCCCTCACCTCCGCCCTCCCGGCACCAGCTTCCCTCTGGCACCTGGGACCTGGGCTTCCCTCGAAGCCCTGGCTTCCTCCAGAAAGTTGTCTGGTCTAATTAGCATATGGCTGCTAAGGAATTGACATGTCAAAGGAATTGACATGGCTGCTGCAATGTCAATTCCTTTATTCTTTAATGCAGTTTAAGTTGGGGGCTTGGTTTCTTGGCCCTTGAAGCTACTTTGCAGATAATTAGGGTATTTTAAAAAGTTTTGTTTGTGATTATCTAACTCTAGCTTTTTACAGGAAAAAGTAGATCAAGCATCAGCCTGTGGATTTAGCATTTGCAACTGCTGAATATTACTATTTCCTCCCTCTTAAAGGAGAAGCTTTAGATTCGGAGAATGGTTTAGCTCAAAAGCTGTCCTGAGGCCAGTGCTGATTTTGTCCTGGTCTTCTTGACCCAGGGAAAAGAACACTTTGATAAACTGGTGTCCCTAAGTAAGGCAGAGAAATTGAACCAATAATAGCAGATGATCTTGTCTCTGATAGGGCTGTAGGGGGAAATGAGCCACTGAGAATTAACACTCACACTTCCATTAGGACCTGAGGGAGAGGAGGAAACCAAGATGACGGCATAGGTAAACACTGGAGATTGCTGCCTTGTACAACCACTTCAAAAATACAACTAAAAGACAGAACGGACATCACCCAGAACCACAGGAAGGCTGGCTGAGGGGAAATTCTACAACTAGAAGGAAAGAGAAAAGCATACTGAGACTCAGAGGGGGCGCAGTGTGGAAAATACAAAGGTGCGGAGGTGCGTGTGGAGCGGGCTGGCAGCTGAAGGCGCGGTTGTCTGTTTCAATCCGGAGGGAGTCTCAGGCTCTGAGCTCCAGTTCCGGTAGAGTCTGTGGGGACCCAGACTCAAACGGGAGAAGCGGGACTGTCTGGCATGGGTCGGAACTCAAGGGCAGCTCTCTCTCCGAGGTTTGCAGTGGTTGCTGGGACTCTGAGAGGTAGAGCCTCTGGGGACAGGACTGAGAGAAGCCATAACTGCTCGCTCCACCCGCCCTGTTGATCCCCTGGGACCTGCCCTGCCCAAGCCCTGCACAGAGGCATTTGCGGGATAGCCTTAGGCAAAGGCTAGATTAGCACCTCCCTAGAGGACAGAAGTTCTCCCACTGCAGACACAGCTGATTCTCACAGCCAGTTGGCCTGGAGGGCAAATCCCCCCCAGTATTACCTACAACAATCAAGGCTTAACTACAACAAGACTGCGCACAAAGACCACAAGGGGGTGCAACAAGAAAGCATAAAAAAATGCAGAGACAAAGAAACAGGACACAACTGACAGAAATGGAGGATATAGAGTTCAAAACCACACTTTTAAGGTCTCTCAAGAACTGTCTAGAACAGCCGTGGGCAAACTACGGCCCGCGGGCTGGATCCGGCCCGTTTGAAATGAATAAAACTAAAAAAAAAAAAAAAAAAAGACCGTACCCTTTTATGTAATGATGTTTACTTTGAATTTATATTAGTTCACACAAACACTCCATCCATGCTTTTGTTCCGGCCCTCCGGTCCAGTTTAAGAACCCATTGTGGCCCTCGAGTTAAAAAGTTTGCCCACCCCTGGTCTAGAAGCTGCCGATAAACTTAGTAAGGCCCTCGAAAAGACTGGTGAGACCGCCGATAAATATAGTGAGATCCTCAAGAAATCTAATGAGACCCTCGATGTTGTGATAAAGAACCAACTAGAAATTAAGCATACACTGACTGAAATAAAGAATATTATACAGACTCCCAACAGCAGACCAGAGGAGCGCAAGACTCAAGTCAAAGATTTGAAATGCGAAGAAGCAAAAAACACCCAACCGTAAAAGCAAAATTAAAAAAGAATCCAAAAATAGGAAGATAGTGTAAGGAGCCTCTGGGACAGCTTCAAGCATACCAACATCCGAATTATAAGGGTGCCAGAAGATGAGAGAGAGCAAGATATTGAAAACCTATTTGAAGAAATAATGACAGAAAACTTCCCTTACCTGGTGAAAGGCCTATATCCTGCACAAGTTCACTTCTGCCACATTCTCTTGGTCAAAGCAAGTCGTAGGACCAGCCCAGGGATACTCCATTTCTTGAAGGGAAGAGTGACAAAGACCCTAGGGCAGCCGTGGGCAAACTACGGCCCGCGGACCGGATCCGGCCCGTTTGAAATGAATAAAACTAAAAAAAAAAAAGACTGTACCCTTTTATGTAATGATGTTTACTTTGAATTTATATTAGTTCACAAACACTCCATCCATGCTTTTGTTCCAGCCCTCCGGTCCAGTTTAAGAACTCATTGTGGCCCTCGAGTCAAAAAGTTTGCCCACCCCTGCCCTAGGGCCATCTTTATCTTTATTAATTTATTTTTTAATCCTCATCCAAGGATATTTTTTCCATTGATTTTTAAAGAGAGTGAAAGGAAGGGAGGGGGGGAGAGAGAGAGAGAGAGAGAGAGAGAGAGAGAGAGAGAGAGAGATGAGAGAGACACATTTACTGGTTGCCTCCTGCACATGCCTGGCTGGGGCAGGGAGGGAACCTGCAACCAAGGTACAAGCCCTTGACTGGGAATCAAACCTGAGACCCTTAGGTTCATGGGCCAATGCTCTAGCCACTGAGAAGCCAGCAAGGGCCCTGTGACCATTTTTAATTCCTTGGCCATCTCATTTCTTCCATGTATTTCCTCCCCTTACTCTCCCCATCTCTACCCAACATTAACTTAAGATAGCCACATTACAGTGTTTAAGGGGTGGGCTCCAGGGCTGGATTTGTCCATGTTTAAATCCCAACTCTACCACCTACCTACCCTTGAGCTTGAGCAAGTTATATACCTCTGTATCTCAATTTGTTCTAGCATCAGTTAGGAGGTGGGGCATACATCCTACATCATAGGGTTGTTGTAAGAATTCTGTGAGTGGATACAAAGTGCTGGAGTGTTGCCTGGCTTCAGTAAGTGCTTCATAAATGCTATCTATTATTAGTATAATACTAATGGTGGATCTAGTTCTTCATTGGTGCGGAGCACAGAGGACTCGCTGGGCCTCGGGTTTAGGTTCCAGGCAGCAGGTGTTAGAGGAAAGGATTCATATAATCCCTATGGAGTCACCCTTGCACCAAAATGCCTCAACGTAGCTGATTACATGAGGAATATTTTAGGGGAGGGAGCCATCTTTGTCAGTTTCAGAAAGTGCTCCCCTTAAGACAGAACCCCTATTTCTGTAAAGTTGGAATTCCACATCCTATACACTAAAAGGTAATCTCAAAATCATCTGAAGTTCAGTTCTCCTGATTTTTTAGTGCTTCAGCTTTATCCTGTCAAGCCTTGGACCCCAATATTTAAGTACCCTTTCTTACAAAAGCACTTTTCTGATTCAAAGGAGAAGCCCACAGTAGAAGCTTTCTGCAGGATTCTGGGTATTGGCAATTCCAATCATGGCACACAGCACACTCAGCCCCGAGCGGCATGATTTACAGCTGCAGGGCCTGCGCAGGAAACCCAGCAGCTCCTGCTACACACAACAGAACGCAGAGCCCCAAGCACAGACCATGTGGGGTGGGAGTGGGGCGGAGCTGCGGGAATGAACTGGGAGCTGAGCACAGACCTCTGTGGGTACTGCTATTCTCTCACTCTCTGACCATTAGTCATATTCTGTGGCTGTGAGTCTTCTTTTTCCAGTTCCATTCTTACACAGGTTAATCATTGCTCTTACAGAGAGAGGAAGGACAAAAAAAGATTTAAATTCACCCAGAGGCTAAGAGGAATCATATCATTGCATTAGTTCAGATGCGATTGCTATTAGTCTGCCATAATTTATCTGAACATTTTGTAATAAGCTTTCCTGCCATTATTTATTCTTTTTTTTACAGCACAAAATATTCAAAGTGTAGTCTGAGAGATGAAAGTAGTAGTAGTGTAACTGTGGGCTCTTACTGTTTTCAAGTAATGTCTTTGTAGAACTGTGCTAGGTACTGAGGAAGGGGGCTGAGATACAGGAAGAGAGAATCAGATGTTTATTGACCCCATACGCTGGCTGAGGCACCCTGACAATATTAGATTCTAAGGGGCCCTGAACATCCCAATCTGTCCTCAATAGCTTATAATATAAATGTAGAGATGACAGAGACATAAATAGATAACATTTTCATTTTGCCCATATTTTTTCCAGCTTTACTGAGGTTAATTGTCAAACAATACTTGTATATATTGAAGATGCACCATGTGATGTTTGATATGTGTGTACATTTGAAATGTTTATCACAGTCAAGCTAATTAACATATCCATCATCTCACATAGTGACTAAAGGAGGTAAGAACAATTAAGATCTACTCTCTGAGCAAATATCAAATAAGCAATACAGTGTTATTAACTACTAGAGGCCCGGTGCACAAAAATTTGTGCACTCGGGGTGGGGGGGGGGGGAAGGGGAGGTCCCTCACCCTCAGCCCGGCCTCTGCCCTCTTGCAGTCTGGGACCCCTCAGGAGATAACGACCTGCTGGCTTAGGCCTGCTCCCAGGTGGCAGAGGGCAGGCCCAATCCCTAGGTGCAGCCCCTGGTCGAGCTCAGAGCAGGGCCGATTGGGGAGTTGGGGCGCCGCTCCCTGTCATGCACAGAGCAGGGCGGATTGGGAGGTTGTGATGCCACCCTCAGTCACGCTCAGTGTAGGGCCGATTGGGGGGTGGGGGCACCACCCCCTGTCACATTCAAGGCAGGGTCGATAGGGAGGTTGCAGCGCCACCCCCTGTCACGCACAGAGCAGGGCCCATCAGGGGGTTGGGGAGCTCCCCCCTGTCACGCACAGAGCAGGGCCCATCAGGGGGTTGAGGAGCTCCCCCCTGTCACTCACAGAGCAGGGCCGATAGGGGAGTTGGGGCACCGCCCCGTCACACACAGAGCAGGGCAGATCAGGGGGTTGGGGCGCCGCCACTCTCACACTCAGGGCAGGGCTGGTGGGGAGGTTATGGCTCTACCCTGTCACATACAGAGCAGCGCCCATGGGGGGGGGGGTTGGGGCGCCGCACCCTGTCACACACAGAGCAGGGCCGATCAGGGGGTTGGGGCGCCTTCCCCTGTCACGAACAGAGTCACAGGGCAATCAGGGGGTTTGGGCGCTGCCCCCTGTCATGCTGATCCCGGTGCCGGGAGGCCTCTCGGCTCCGCTGATCCCAGTGCTGGGAGGCATATTACCCTTTTACTATATAGGATAGAGGCCTGGTGCATGGGTGGGGCTGGCTGGTTTGCCCTGAAGGGTGTCCTGGATCAGGGTGGGGGTCCCCACTGGGGTGCCTGGCCAGCCTGGGTGAGGGGATGATGGCTGTTTGCAGCTGGTCACACCCCCTTCAGGGTGGGGGTCCCCACTGGGGTGCCTGGCTAGCCTGGATGACGGGATGATGGCTGTTTGCAGCTGGTCACACACCCTTCAGGGTGGGGGTCCCCACTGGGGTGCCTGGCCAGTCTGGGTGAGGGGCTGAGGGCTGTTTTCAGGCTGATGGGTGACTGAAGCTCCCAACTGCTCCTTTTTTTCTTTTCCTTTTTTTATTCTGGGCCAGCTTTAGCTCTGGCTCCAGCTCTGAGGCCTCTGCTGCTGAAAGCAGGTATCTGGTTTGTTTGGGTTTTATAATTGAAACAATGTATAACTCCAGCTCTGAGATCCTGGTGGGCTTAAAGCAGATTTCTGGGGTTTTGTTTACCTTCTATATTTGTTACAATGTTTGAAACTGCAAGCTCAGAGGCCAGCAAGGCAGGCGGGGACCGTTGGAGTCCTCCGTCACTGAAGCAAGCAAGCCTCATGTTAGCAGTCAGCTGCCTGGCTGCCGACCGCCATCTTGGCTGACAGTTAATTTGCATATCTCCCTGATTAGCCAATGGGAAGGGTAGTGGTTGTACGCTAATTACCATGTTTCTCTTTTATTAGATAGGATGCTCACCCTGCAGTACATTAGATCTCCAGAACTTATTCATCCTGGATATCTGAAACTTGTACCCTTTGGCCAACATTTTCCAATGTCTCCACTCCTAGTTCCCTGGGAACCACCAATCTACTCTGCTTCTAAGTAGAATCTACTCCTTCAGATTCTAGATATGTGAGATACAGTACTTGTCTTTCTGGGTCTGGCTTATTTCCTTTAGCATAAAGTCCCCATGTTCATTGTCACAAATGAAAATATTTCCTTTTCTTAAGGGATACATAATAGTCACAGTGTGTGTGTGTGTGTGTGTGTGTGTGTGTGTGTGTGTTACATTGCCTTTTTTGATTCATTCCATCATGGACACTTAGGTTGTTCCCATATCTTGGCTATTATGAATGTTACTGCAATAAAATGAGAATCCTGGATTGTATAGAAAACTGACAAGCTACTTGATGCCTCTGTGGCTTGGTTTCTTCATCTATAAAATGGGTATAAGTTACATCTACTTCTCACAGAGTCGTTGTGAAAGTTAAATGAAGAAAAAATACTCAGACTAACCATATCATTAGTATCATCCAAGTACTAGATATTCAGCACTTGGATGATGCTAATTATTGTTTCAATGGGCAGAGAGGAAGGAGGAGCAACAAAATCGAAGGTAGGGAATGATATAAGTCATCTTTTATAGGGTAAGAGTAATTAGCTTAGGATTGTCGCTGCCTCCCCGACTCTCCATCCTTTTGCTAGCTTGGTTCTCAGAGCCAGATTGTGTGGGAAATAGAGGCAAATGGAGGGGACACAGGATTAACTGTAGTCCATCTCTTGTATTACCTTTGAAACTCATCAAGAGGTTCCAATAGGGTTTGAATTTCTTTATAATTATTCTTGCCCTCTACTAGTACCTGCTCTTTATTTAAATGTAGGATGGGGGCAGAGACTTGGCAAGGGGAACTTCTGAGTATGTCCCCCAATCTGAAGTGATCTCAGCCACCTCTGAACCCTGAAGGCACTTAATTTAAACTACGTTGTTGTTGTTTTTAACCCTTGACATAGTCTGTACCATAGCATGTTTACATTTGCGCATCGCTTGTGTTCCCTGATACACCACATCAAGATAAAGCCTGGGCCTTACTTGCTTTGTAGTCTTGCCACAGTGCTTTACATAAAGCAATTTTCTAGGGTCCGTGATACAGCCAACTTTAAAGAGTGGAAGTCTTAAGAATGTTATAATTCCCATCTTGAGCAGGATTTCTGTGCATGCCAGAAACTGGATGGGCATTTCAATTTGAAGGTAGAATGCGGCTTCTTGTTTTCATTTCAGATGCTGGCACTGGGCAAGAATGGAGACGCCCCGGCCAGCCTTGGACGGGGAATGGCAGCTCCGCACCAGTTCCCTCCTGAGGTGGAACTGGGGCTGTAATACTGTTAATGTAATTGGCTTCCTCGTCAGATAGCTGTGAGCAGAATTTGAAGGCTGGAATAGATATTTTGAGATAAGCTGCTAAGAAACCTCCTCACTGCACAGAATTTAAAAAGCAACTCATCCATGCTGCAGCTTAGAAAATATCACAGGACCGGAACATACCCAGATGAGTTTTGGATTTGTTATCCTTTCCAGTGGTATCATTGTATAAGAAATTCTTATAATTCAAAATAGAGGTTTAGAGTAGTTTTACAGCATTTAATTTACTCCTTCCCACAAGCTCCCACCCCAGGCCAGAGGGGAGTAACCCCTGAGAAGGCAATTTTCAGTGGGGTCAACTGAAAGAAGGGGGCTGAGGTATAGACCATGAACAACGCAGAGTGTGACCTGTTTGTTAAATGCCATTGGAAGCTGGAGGCTACAAAACAGTGATTTCAGTCCTGGTAGGGACATTTCTCCTGTTTGTTTTCACTTTTACTTTTTATTAAAATAGGACATACATTCAGTGAAGTGCACTGATCTTAAGTATAATGCTTGCTGAATTTTTATAGGGCACCTACCATCAGATCAAGATATAAAACATTTCTAGCACCACAGGGACCTACCTGGAGGTAACACGCTTCTAACCTCTATCACTAGGACAAATGTCTTGGTTCTTAAACTTCATATAAATTTGATCATACAATATGCACTCTTATGATCTGCTTCTTTTACTGAATGATGTCTGTGTGACTCATCAATGTTGTTGTATGTATTATTTATACTTTTATATTATATATAATTTATATCGTATATGCTGTGTAGTATTCCGATGTATATCACAGTTTATTCTACTGTTGATAGACATTTGGATTGTTTCCAGTTTGGGGCTCTTATGGATACAGCTCCTGGGAATAAATAATCTTGCACATGTCTGTTGAAGCCATATTTATCCAATTCTCTTGGGCATATACCTAGGAGTGTAAGCGCTGGGTCATAAGGAAGCCATATGCTTAGCTTTAGTAGATGCTGCCAGACATTTTCCAAGATGACTGTATCAATTTATATTCCTACCAGCAATGTATAGGACTTCCAGCTGCTCTATGTCTTCTCCAATAGTTGGTATTACTTAATTTAAACAATTTTAGCCAAGAGAGCTTTTATAAATACCATCCCCCAAGAGCCTTATGTAATTCTTCTGAGGTAAGACTCAGGCATCCATACTTTTTAGAAGCTCTCCCGAGTTATTCCAGTGTGCAGCCAGGACTGGGAAACAGGATGTCCTGGCTGGTTGGCTATCAGAATCAGCTGGAGAACTTTAAAAGGTATAGATTCTTGGGTCCTGTTCCAGACTGACTGAATCAGATTCTCCAGGGAGAACCTGGGATTTTGACTAGTTTCTAGAGGTGATTTTTTGTTTGTTTGTTTGTTTGTCTTTTCCTGGAGGTAATTTGAATGCAACTAGCCCTAAGTTTGGCAAACACAGATTTAAGACATGTTCACTTAAAAATTTAGCTGCTTTTTTTTTTTCGTTGAAAAAGACTTACATACATAGTAAAAAGCAAACAAAAAAAATACCAGTTCATATACACACAATGGAAAGTAAGTCTTCCTCCTCCTCTAGACTCCCAGTGCCCTTCCACAGAGGCAACTGTACTGTAAGTCTCATGTTTTGTGTGTATCCTCCTGAAAACGTTCTGGACGTACTGTTTTTGGCTTTTCCTTTATCATCAGGCCCATTTTCACACTCTTCTGATCTCTTCTCTACAAGCCCTGGCTCATATTTACTCTGTCTCTTTGGGTCAGACACTCACCCCTGAATGAATCATGGTGGCAAGAGAATATGGAAGATGCTCATTGGCTTAAGCCAATCCCCTAGAGCTGAAAACTAGTCATTTTACCAAAATAAGGGTCCACAAATGTGAGTGAATTTCCCAAAGGAAAATCAAGTCAACGTTTTCCACCATCATAATGGCTAACACTTATACCATTAAGACAGTCAACTCTACAGTTATCAAAGACCCACTTCCGATAACATGTTACAGTCCTTTGGTCAAGAGAGGGTCTCCCATGGAGTCTGGCCTAAACCCCAAAAGGTCCTCATAATGTTTGTTTTCTTCTCTTCTTTCCCCTTATCTTAATAGTAGGGAACAGAGGCTATGCTTGGGGACAAAAATGTGCATATGTTTAACTTTAGAATACAATGCCAAACAGATCTCCAAAGTGGTTGTGCCAATTTACAAACCCATCAGTAATGCCAAAAATTCCATTTTATCCCCATCATCACTAACACTAGATATTTATCCACATCATCACTAACACTACACTCAACACTGGTGGTATATAGTGGCATTACAATATGGTCTCAATCTGCACTTTTCTTAGGACAAATGCAGCTTAAACGCTTTTCATATATTGCATGGCCATTTGGATATCATCTTTTGGGAGATATCAATTCTCTATCGTATATTTTTAAAATCTAACGGTGTTTTCTTTCTTGTTCTTTTTTATTTCCTTTGCTGTGTAAAGACTTCCTCCTGCCCCTTGCCATGACCCCTGGAGAGTCTTTATAACATTTGAAGTTTAGGGTAACATTCTTTCATTTTATTTTTGGGCTTGTGCTAAAACATCCTTTGGCCCTCTTTTTAATGAGAAGTATTTTATTTTAATGATCGGTTGTAACGGCACTAAAGATATAAAATAAAGGATTTCATTCTTCAGAAATGTTAAATGTAGAAGTGTAACCTACTAGGCAAAACAAGTCTGCTCAGATCGTTTTTTAGCAGATATTTCAGCTTTTGAAGAGTTTCTGATAAATCTTTAATTTTATTGCTTTAATTTGGTTAATCTTAAATATGATTAAAATGCATATCAATACTTATTAGTGAAATGTACACAAGATTATAAGATGCATACATGATTACAGAGTACAAGGTTACTTTCTTACTCAGAAACATTACCTAGTTCTATGTAAGCTTTTATAATGTGGTCTGTCCATAAATATCAATTATAAAAAATATGCAGATGAATTAAAGAATATTTTAGTTAAAATTCCACACCCATATTATAATAGTTCAATTTTTATAAAATATTTTACACACAATTTTCACCCATTTTTTAGTAGTCTCAGGTATTTTGTATGGGTTTTAATTGAGAAAGTTAGATTGTCAATGTTTTGATCCAGGCGTCAACATTTTCTTTTTTAAAATATGGGGTTTTGCCGAAACCAGTTTGGCTCAGTGCATAGAGCATCGGCCTGAGGACTGAAAGGTCCCAGGTTCGATTCTTGTCAAGGGCATGTACCTGGGTTGTGGGCACATCCCCAGTAGGAGATGTGCAGCAGGCAGCTGATCGATGTTTCTCTCTCACCAATGTTTCTAACTCTCTGTCTCTCTCCCTTCCTCTCTGTAAAAAATCAATAAAATGTATTTAAAAAAATATATGGGTTTTTTTGAGGAAGGGAGAGGAAAAGAGAGATAGAAAGATCAATGAGAGAGAATCACCAATTGGTTGCCTCCTGCACGTCCCCCACTAGGATCAAGCCTGCAACCTGGGCATGTGCCCCAACCTGGAATCAAATCAGCGACCTCTTGTTGCATGGGACGATGCTTAACCAACTGAGCCACAAAGGCCAGGCAGTACCCACATTTTCTGCACCAAGATAATATGCCCCCCCAGCCCCCACTTTGCATTCTGTGGGAATTGTATAGCTACCACCAATAAACTTTGCCAGTAGAAATGTATTCCTAATTTCACATGGATTTGTCTTAGAAAATACCTCCTAGAGAGCACAGAAATAAACATATGCACATATGGTTAATTAACTTAGGAAAAAGGAGTGAAGAATATACAATGGGAAAAAGTTTCTTCAATAAATGGTGTTGAGAAAACCAGATAGCCACATGCAAAAGAATAAAACTAGGCTTCATAAACAAAAATGAAGTCAAAATGGATTAAAGACTTGAACATAAGACCTGAAACCATAAAAATCCCAGAAGAAAACACAGGGAGTAAACTTCTTGACATGAGTCTTGGCAACAATCTCTTTGGATTTGACATCAAAAGCAAAGGCAACAAAAGCAAAAATAAACAATTGGGACTCCATCAAACTAAAAAGCTTCAGTACAGCAAAGGAAACATCAACAAAATGAAAAGGCAATTTAGGGAATGGGGGGAAATATTTGCAAATAATATCCTAAGTATACAAATAACTCATAAACCCAGTAGGAACAAAATAATCTAATTAAAAAATGAACAGAGGACCTGAATAGACTGTTTAAAGTTTTCAGAGAAAACATACAAATAGCCAACTGGTACATGGAAAGATGCTCAACATCACTGAGCCTCAGGAAAACGCAAATCAAAACCACAGTGAAAGCACCTCACACCTGTTTGAGGCTATTAGAAAAAAGACAAGTGACAACAAGGGTTGGGGAGGATGTGGAGAAAAGGGAACCCTTGTACATTTTTGGTGGGAATGTAAATATATGTAGCCACTATGAAAAAGGGTATGAAAATTCCTCAAAATTTAAAAATAGAACTATCATATGATCCAACAATCCCACCTCTGGGGGTATACTTGAAGGAAAAGAAATCAGTATGTCAAAGAGATATCAGCATCCCTATATTTTCATTGACAGAAAAATGGATTAAAAATGTGAGATGTAGACCTACCTGGTTTGGCTCAGTGGATAGAGCATCGGCCTGCAGACTGCAGGGTCCCAGGTTCGATTCCAGTCAAGGGTACATGGCCAGGTTGCGTGCTCGATCCCCAGTGAGGGGTGTGCAGGAGGCAGCCAATCAATGATTCTATCTCATCATTGACGTTTCTATCTCTCTCTCTCCCTCTTTCTTCCTCTCTGAAATCAATAAAAATATTTTTAAAAATGTGAGATGTAAAGATACAGATATTCATGAACAGACAGTCCTCGGGTTACATTGGACTTGACGTACGCCATTTTGTGGTTACATCACCATCTCCCATTTATTTATAAAAAAAAAAGTTCCGTCATTTCGACGTATGTACATATGTGCTTTATGTTTTTGATTATTTATTTACCACAAGTAGGGGTCAGGAATTGTTATCTTTCTTTTAAGTTTTTTTTTTTACTGTTTCACTTCATTACTGCTGTGTATGTGCTCCATGTGAGTGACGTAGGTGCTTATATAGGTGGGTTCCGACTTACAGCGAAAATCGAAAATCGAATTATGTTGCACCGTAGGAAGAGATCTCCAATGTAACCCAGGACCTACTGTATACACGATAAAAATATAATTCAGCCATAAGAAAGAAGGAAATCCTGTCATTTGCAATGATATGATGGTCAGTAGAGAAAGACAAGCAGAATATAATCTCATTTATATGTGGGATCTAAAACAAAAAACTCACAAAACCTGAACTCACAGATATAGAGAGCAGATTGGTCGTTGCTATAGGTAGGGGTAAGGGGTGAGTGAAGGGGGTAATGATGGTCAAAAGGTGCAAACTCCCAGTTATAAGATAAGTAAGTCCTGGGGATGTAATGTAGAGCATGGTGACTATAGTTAACAATACTGCACTGGATATTTTCAAGTTGCTAAGAGAGTATATCTTAAATGTTCTCATCACAAGAAATATTCATTTTGTAACTGTGTGATGATGGATGGGGACTATACTCATTGTGGTAATCATTTTGCAATCAGTACATGTACCAAATCATTATGTCGTACACTTAAAACTAATACGTTATATGATAATTATATCTAAATTTCTTTTAAAAAAGAAAATTCTTCTACTGAAGCATAACAAGTTTTTAATTCTGTTAGATTATTTTTTTTCAGAGTGTTTTAATTTAATAAAAACTCTAAAATTACTTCACCAGTACTGCAACAGAAAGAAGGGAACAAAGCAGCCGCTCTCCCTGCCCACTTTATAGCCCAGCAGGCCAAGCACTAGCCAAGGGCCAACATGGGAAAAACTTTCAATTACCTAATAATTGCTGGCAAGTTTCCTTCCATTTAAATATCTTTGACTCATTATCTCTGGTGGATTTTCAAACCCTTTGATCACTAAAGTCTGCTTTTGAGGCCCAGATGCTTCCTCCCCCAAAAGTCAGGGGAAATATAAAAAATGAAATTAGTGATTAAGGATATAAATTAATTAATGCAATCATTTTGGCTTAATTATTTAAAGTCCAGTTTTTTTCCCCCTCCAGAACACCTGGAAATACTATCCCCCAGCTATCCGAATTCTACTGAGATCTGTCATTTTATTGATGAATTTATAGCTCTCATATACACCAAGGGAAGAAATAGAAAGAATCTTGAAGGTGATCCATGCAAAAATTATTATGGGATGACACATACATACTATCTGAAAGGCCAGGTTTTTGTTCACATTTGATATATCTGAGTGACAGACTTGCTTATGCTTGGTTTGTAGAGCTGACCATGCCAGTGGGAATGGGCCGTGGTAGCATGGGGCTCATTCTCCTGGAGGAAGGGACTCTCTGGAGTTGAACATCATATTTATTTGAATGGATGCTGCCGGAGGACTCTCCTGTGGGTCCTCCCCCAGCTTCCCCTATGCCTTCTGAAAGGTCCCTCATTCAAATAGGGCCGTGGCAAGAACTGGGACGTGGAGTCATCATTTATATGTCTCCCCTCTGCCCCCACTGACAGCTCCTCTCGGGTAACTATTGGAATGCCCTGCGATTTTGGACTTAGCCCTTTTTTCTTGTCTACCTATATTCATTCCCTAGCAGTGGTCGGCAAACTGCGGCTGGCGAGCCACATGCGGCTCTTTGGCCCCTTGAGTGTGGCTCCTCCTACGCCTTAGGAGTACCCTAATTAAGTTAATAACAATATACCTACCTATATAGTTTAAGTTTAAAAAATGTGGCTCTCAAAAGAAATTTCAATCATTGTACTGTTGATAGTTGGCTCTGTTGACTAATGAGTTTGCCGACCACTGCCCTAGGGGATTTGTACCAATCTCAGGAATTTAATAAACATGTTTGCTGATAACATCCCAATGTATATCACCTATCTTATCTTCTTCCTAAAACTCTGAACTCATTTCTCCAACTGCCTAGTTCAATAAATGGCTCCACCATTAATCCAGGAACTCAGGCCTGAATTTTTATTGTGATCTTCTACTCCTTATTCTCAGCTATTACGTCCAATTCAATCTGCAGACATTGTCACTTTTATCTTCAAAATCCATCTGAAAGCCTACTACTCTTCACCTCCTTCACGGCTAACCACCTTCCCTGTCACCGCCAGCTCTTTCCGGCAATGGCCTCCTGACGGGTGTCCTGCTTTCATGCCTAACTCTCTCTGTGGGGATTGATCCTTGAAAAATATCACGTCACCTCTGTTCTCATACCTCTAAGGGCTTCACGTATTATTCCCATAAGAAAGCTCCAAGAGTTTGTCACGGAAGGCTCTCTGTGATCTGCCTCTGGTCGCCACTCTCATCTTCTCTCTCACTATTCTCTGTCCCCAGACCTCTACTGTATCCACACTGGGCTTCCACGTGTTCCTAACACACCCCCAGCATTCCCACCCCACAGTCTTGACATGCACTTCCTCCTAAATCTGGAACACTCTTTCCAGAATTTTCACATGGCTCGTTCCCTCACTGTCCGCAGGTCGCTGATCCTATGCCACCTTCTCCGAGAGGCCTCTTCTCACTCATGTAAAATCTCACCCTCCCCGCCACACAGTAGGTTGCACCACATGCAACTGCCGCTTTTGAAGGTCAAAAATGGTAGAATATCATCAACTTTAATGAGTTCAACACATTGTACTTACCTGTCATCCTTCATACATTTATTGGTTTGTTTATTGATTGGTGTACTGTCTGTCTCCTCCGAGGACCGCAAGTATCTATCTGCAAGGCGGCAACCTGGATTGTTCCTCGCTGGCCAGTTCTGAAACAGAGGCACCCGCAGGTCACGAGCTGTGCGCTTCCCCCATCTTTTGCTTCGCCTTGGAGAAGTTAAGCTCATTAAGCTGCTCTCTGTGCAGTCACACCGGCATTTTTGGAGGCCAATCCCTTTCCCTCCTTATCAAGAGCCACCCTCTTGTATCCTCAGGATTTTATTTTTGAGGTCCTGCTGTTCTTTATACTGGTTCCTTTTTCAGAGTGTCTGGTTATAGGATTAGACTCCACTTCTGAGAGCTGGGTACTGACATTCAGAACCCCTGTCAGAGGCTCTTCAGAATGGTTTCTCTTGGTCATTTTAATCCCCGCGTGACAGACACTCCCGGAGGCCCAGCCCTTGGGGTCCCTGTTCTTCTGCTTCAATAGCCAGTTCTTCCTGGGAGGTCAGAATGAAATCTAGGAGGGAAGTTCCTTTTGTTTCTTCCTCTTCCTCTGCAAGACAAGGTCAAAAAAATAAGTTCTGCTTTTAGAGAAATGAGATTTCTTTCCACCCAAACTCTGAGGGCTGTTAAGTTCTCCTTAATCCTATGACTTGCAAATGTGTCACTTCTTCGATCTTTTTAGGAATAGATTCATCAGAGCTCTCCCTTACTTAGCTGAGGATTTTACAATTGCTTATATGATGCCAGGTGCTTTCCAAACCATTTAATAGTGGGTGGAAACTTCAGTTATCAATGCAACAGTGTTTAGGACTTTCCCCAAGAAATGTACGGGAGACTGTAACTGGAGTTCTCAGTTACAGTTGATTCAAAGTATTATTTGCGTGTCCCCGCTAAAGAAAAAATATTTAATGGCACTCGTCAAAGGTGGTAAGGCTGACTATTCAGGGCCATTGTGAAGGTATGGGAACTACTGCCATGGAATCTTGCCCTGGGGGACAGTGTGGGCTCAGCTCCATATGCAGCGAGGATAAGTGGGAATTTATAGCTAATGGGGAGGGGGGAGAGCAGAGGATGGACAGTTACTAAGAGGATTCTTGCTGAAGACAGGCCAGTGATCCAACATCACCTGATTAGATATTGAGGGTGGGGTTCTGGTTAAACTGACCTAGCAAGGCTCTGGCTTACACTCTATTTACAAGGCAGAGTACAGATGCGCCTAGGAGAAGGCTCCGGAGCGTGAGTGAAGTCTAGTCAAGAAAAGCATCTTTGTCAGCAGGTTGCAGATGAATTGGGGGAGCAGCACAGAGTAGGAATAAGGCTCTGGTCTTGGAGTCAGACAGACTCGCTTTTGAATCCCATTGCTCCCGTGTATATTAGTCAGCAATCAAACCAGTTATTTTAACAGAAAATAATTTAATAGAGGGGATTGGAGTATGAGTATTAGAGACCCAAAAGGGTAAAAAGGGGTCCCTGGGCCACCAGAGAGATAGCAACTTTGGGAAGCAGCTACTGCCCCTGGGCGAGTGGAAACAAAGACAAGAGGAGGAGCTGAGAACCTGAAGGCTCTGGGCAGGGCCCTGTATAACTGGGAAGGGGGTGCTGGTTGGCCAGCGCTTGTACGTTTGAGAGGCTCATTCTGGAATGTGGAAAGCTGCTGTTGCTGAGGTGACACAACATTACTGGGGGATGGTGATAGTACCAGGAAGCAAATAGGACAAGGCACCTTCTCAGCCTTCACATCTCTCTAGCCAACAAGGAGCCACTGACAACGCAGAAAGGTGGCATGCAGAGTCCCCATCTCAGAGGGCACTGAAGAGTGGTTTTGAAACAGAAAGAAATTGCTTGAGAACCAGTATAATGGTCTTAGATAAATTATAGAACCTTTCTAAGCTTCAATTGCTCTATCTATGTCATGGGAAGAAATGCCTCCTTTAAGGTTATTGTGAGGATTCAATGAATGATGCATGCAGACTGCTTGATAAGTGTAGTGACAGCAGCTACAGATCCATGTCCCTGATACCCCATCCAGTTCACTCCAGCGGCCAGAGGGTGACAAGGGCCAAGAAAGGGAAAGATGGAAAGAGGAGAGGAAGGAAAAGGGGGAGGGGAGAATGGAAGGATTGTGAGAGGTGCCTGGGCACTTGCAGCCACTTCTAAGGGGAGATTTAACCCCACCAGAGAGAAGAGCCATAGCCCTGTGGACCATCCCTGGTCTCCTTGGGTAAGCTTTTCCCACTTTGAAAGAATTACATGCTCCAAGTATTTTAATGACTCCTAGGGGTTGTTACGATTTTTGCAAAATCAAGGGAACTAATACATGTAACTGGAGGGAGGTGATCCTTTGCTGAAACGAAGGCTCGGCTCGGTGGCTCAGCAGAGGATGACAGCGGGAGATCTTAATGAGTTAGACCACAAATTAATCCTGCCTTGTTTCTCCTTAAACTGTCCTCCGCCCCCCTTTTGTTTTCGCTGTGTCTTTGGCTGGCGCTAGCAGCTGTTCCGACTGTGCAATTAAGTCATTTCTAAGAGAGCTGAGCAGCTGGGTCAGTACTATATGTTCTAGTGATCACTGGCTGTCAGGGTGAATAATTAATAATCTGAGTAGTTATCGCACTTATGGGGCCCCATCTTCATGGAAGCCGGCAACTGGAAGCATTACTGGCTTTCAGGCTTCTATTTTCATCAACACGTTTCAAGGGAGGATAAAACCCACAGCCAGCCTCATAACCCCCAATGATATTTCTTAGGCTGACTGTCGATGGGAAAAATCAGTAAGACTAAATTTAGTCCAAGGAATTGAAAATGTTACTGTTCACACCAGGCTGAGTTATCTCCCTGTGCCTTTAGGCCTCATTTCCTACCCGGATAATAAACATAAATTTCCTGTAATGCAAAAGGGTTACTTTCTGGAAGTGTAAATTGAAATGCTTCACATGAAATTAGTTTTGCAGGTGGGAGAAATCTTAATTAAAGGGCTGCTTTGAAGGAAGGAATAGTCATAAGGCATTTTTCATTACTTTTGCCTTGGCACCAACACCTTCACATTAATGATCTAATTTCTATTTTTCTTATGTAATGGATGACATTAGATTAGCTTTCCCAACAGGTTCATTTCCAAAAAGTTAATGAAGTCAAGTACATTTTGTAGATTATTAGGGCTTCTGGGTACAACCACCATACAGCCCTAGATTCCACTTTTCATTTGGGGAAGAGATGAGACTTATAAGAAAAGCTTCTCTCTCTCTCTCTCTCTCTCTCTCTCTCTCTCTCTCTCTCTCTCTCTCTCTCATATATATACGTACATACATACACATACACACACGCACACACACACACACACACTGGAGGCCTGGTGCACAAAATTCGTGCACGGGTGAGAGGGGTTTCCCTCAACCTGGCCTGCACCCTCTCCAATCCTGGACCCCTCGGGAGATGTCGGATTTGGGCCGAAACCAGCAGTCCGACATCTCCTGAGGGATGCAGTAGTGCGCAAAGCAGCAAATGACCAAGGAGGAGCCCAAGCCCAGGCCAGGCCCTGCGCTGCTCCCGTTCATCCCTGCCCCACTGCGCCTGCCACCACTGCTCTGTAAGCTTGCTGAGCGGTGCTCCCACTGTGGTCAGTGTGTGTCATAGCGACTAGTCGTCTGGTCGTTTGATCACTTAGGCTTTTATACCTATACTAATAAAAGCCTAGGTGGTCCTCGCACCCTCGCACGTGGCATCATCACAAGATGGCCGCCACAAGATGGCCACGTGCACAGCAGAGGTGGGCCTGGCGGCCACTCCGCACAATAAGGCCTGGGGATCCCACAGCTCTGCGTGGTGCAGAGGAGACCGGTGATGGCATCTCTGCCACCTTGTGTGGAGGAGGAAGGTCCCGGCGGAGGAGGCGGGTCATGGCAGGGGAGGGCAGTTGTGGGTGATCGGGTTGGCAGGGGAGGGCAGTTGTGGGTGATCAGGTTGGCAGGGGAGAGCAGTTGTGGGTGATCGGGTTGGCAGGGGAGGGCAGTTGTGTGCAATCAGGCAGACAGGGGAGGGCAGTTGTGTGCAATCAGGCCGACAGGGGAGCAGTTATGCGTCAATCAGGCCAGCAGGGGAGCGGTTAGGGGGCAATCAGGCTGGAAGGCAGAAGTGGTTAGGGGCAATCAGGCAGGCAGGCAGGTGAGCAGTTAGGAGCCAGTGGTCCAGGATTGTGAGAAGGATGTCTGACTGGTCCCAGATTGGAGAGGGTGCAGGCCTCTAGTATATAGATACACACTAAATGGCTATGTCCTCCACACCAGGAAATCACTTAACTATCAAAATTACAGAGAACACAGTACCTTCTCCATCTCCTCCAAATGAGTATATTTGTCACCAAATCAGGTTTTTTGTGACTTTCCATAATTAAAAAGAAAAATGGATAAGAGTAAATAATTGAATGTACGAGAATCAAAACTTGGAAACTTAAAAACTGATGTGTAGTGACCCAGTCGTGTCAAGGAGTGTGTGGGGGCAGGGCTTTAAGCATTTACTGAAGGCCGAAACAGGAGTAAAACAATTTTTTATGTATACATTTTAAGGTGAGACTACATCCACCCTCTCTCATATCAGGCTTCTTCTGGAAAGAGCATAGGATTTGGGGGTCAAAGGCCTTGGTTTGTGATTCTACCATTTCTAGAGAAGATGGAATAAAAAGACTGGGTTTACAATTCCTGTCTGAAACAGCCAAAAAAAACTACAAAAAAAAAATGAAACAGTGGTTTTCAAAATATAAACACTAGGAGACAAAGGACTACGACTCCTGACAAATGGTAAATAAAATAAAAATGAGGTGAGTCTTACAGTCAATGAAATCCTAAAGAAAATCTCAAGTATCTTTTTTTTTCTTTGTAGAAATTGAAAAGCAGATTCTAAAATTAGTAGGAAAATGCAAAAGACCAAGAATAGTCAAAACAACTTTAAAAAAGAACAAAACTAGAGGGCTTAAATGACCTGATTCCGAGGCTTATTATAAAGCTATAGTGATCGACAGTATGGTATTGGCATAAAGGTAACAAACAGATCAGTGAAACAGAATAGAGATTATAGAAATAGAGTTACACATACCTGGCCAATTGATATTCAACAAAGGAGCAAAGGAAATTCAGTGGAGAAAGGATAATCTTTTCAACAAGCGATGCTAGAATAATTAAATATCCATCCATTTGCAAAAAAGAAAAGAAAGGTGGGTAAATAAAAAGAAACTCAATATATATCTCACATCATTTTTGGTTAAAAATTATAATAGCCAAAATGAATCATAAGCCTAAAAGTAAAGCCCTGAACTATAAAACCTCTAGAACAGCGGTTCTCAACCTGTGGGTCACGACCCCTTTGGGGGTCGAACGACCCTTTCACAGGGGTCGCCTAAGACCATCGGAAAACACATATATAATTACATATTGTTTTTGTGATTAATCACTATGCTTTAATTATGTTCAATTTGTAACAATGAAATTGGGGGTCACCACAACATGAGGAACTTTATTAAAGGGTCGTGGCTTTAGGAAGGTTGAGAACCACTGCTCTAGAACTTTTGTGACTTCATCAAATTTAAAATTTCTACTCTTTTTTTTTTTTAATCGTCACCCGAGGATATTTTTCCATTGATTTTTATAGAGAGTGGAAGAGAGAGGGAAAGACAGAAAGAAATATCAAAGAGAGAGAAATACATTGACTGGTTGCCTCCTGCACGAGCCCCGATGAAGGCCCAGGCCAAGGAGGAGCCTACAACCAAGGTAGGAGCCCTTGATCAGAATCAAACCCAGGACCCTTCCTTCCACAGGCTGAGGCTCTATCCACTGAGCCAAACAGGCAAGGACTACTCTTCAAAAGACATTAAGAGACTAAAAAAACAACCTATAGAATGTGAAAAATATTTGAAAAATCACATGTCTGATATTCATATCCAAAATATATAAAGAACTCGCAATATTCAATAATCAGCAAACAACCCAATTTTTAAAATGGGCAAATGATTTAAACCAGTGGTTCTCAACCTTCTGGCCCTTTAAATACAGTTCCTCATGTTGTGACCCAACCATAAAATTATTTTTGTTGCTACTTCATATCTGTAATGTTGCTACTGTTATGAATCATAATGTAAATATCTGATATGCAGGATGGTCTTAGACGACCCCTGTGAAAAGGGCATTTGACCGCGAAAGGGGTCGTGACCCACAGGTTGAGAACCACTGATAAACATACACATCAGTAAAGAAGATGTATGAATGTTTAATAAGCTCATGAAAAGACATTTACCATCATTAGTCATTAAGGAAATGTAACGTGAAGCCACAATGAGACAGTATTACAGACCCATGCAAATGTGTAAAATGGGAAAGACTGACCATACCAAGTGTTGGCAAGGATGTGGAGAAGCTGGAAGTCTCAAACACTGCTGATATGTGATATGTACAAGCACTTTGGAAACAGTTTAGCTACTTCTTAAAAAGTTAAAAACATACCTATCTTCTATCCCAGATATTCCATTTCTAGGTATTTACCTAAAAGAAATCAAAGCCCATGTCCATTATAAAAACTTGGGCATAAATGTCCACAGCAGCTTTATTCATAATAGCCCCAAATAGAAATAACCCAAGTGTCTACCATCAGGGGATAAATAAATTGTGGTTTATCCATATAAAGGAATATTCCTCGAGAATAAAGGAGAACGAACTAGTGATACACACAGCAACATGAACGGATCTCAAGATACGTAAGCTGAATGGACTAAACCAGAACAAAAAGAGTGCATGTACACTGTATGCTTCCATTTATATAAAACTAGAGGCCTGGTGCACGAAATTTGTGCACTGGACGGGTGTCCCTCAGCCCAGCCTGCCCCCTCTCACAGTCTGGGAGCCCTCAGGGGATGTCCTACTTGTGGCTTAGGCCCGCTCCCCATAAGGAGCAGGCCTAAGCCACAGTCTGGCTGTGGCAGCTCAGAGCACACCCCCATGGACAGGTCTGTGGGTCCGCTGGGGTCCTTGGTCCCAGGGCAGGATGTAAGCGGTGTGTGTTCCCACGTACCCGTGGTGGGAGTGGCCTCAGAGCTGGGTGGTGCCGGGGCTGGGGGTGGGCTCTGAGCTGGTTGTGACGCAGCCTCCTGAGCTGGTCGTGATCTCCCGGCCTAATTTTCATATTTCTCTCTTATTATATAGGATTGTATAAAATTAAAGTTATAGTCACAGAAAGCAGATCAATGGTTGTCAGGGGATGGCAGTGTGGGGATGGAGAGAAAGCTGGGGTGGGGAAGGTGGAAGGATCCCCAAGGGAACTGAGGAAATCTATGGGGATCATGGTTATGTTCATTATCTTGATTGTAGTGATAGCTTTATCATTTTACACTGTCAAAATTTACCAAATTTTACTTCATGTGAGCTCCATTGTAAGTCAATTATACTTCTTTAAAGTTGTTTTAAAAAAAGCCTGTGTTTAAGTCATAGTTGTGTGAAAGTGAACAAGTTTCTTAGACTCTCCATACATGAGTTCCCTCAGGGGCCAAGCAAGGACAATAATAATAAACATCTCAAGGAGGTGGTGCATCAGGTGAGACCCGGCAGCGACAGCCCTTACAGAAGCTCAGCATCAATGGCCAGTAGGGCGTCTTGTCCTCCCTGGAAAGGACTTCATGTTCCTATTAATCCCTCAGTCAGGGGTCTCTCTCTAGGTTGTATCTTTTATGTTCAGAAATCAAAAAGCAGGAGTTTTCAAGCTTAGGTACTTTCATCTCTTAAGATGCCTTTATAAACAACGTCAGATGAGGGGAAAAATGAGAACACACGGGGAATTCAAAAGCACCAACATAGCGTCCGTAGCTTTGTTGAGCACTCAGGTGGAGACAGCTTTCCCGATCATCAAGTGACCCAATACATTCAAGCCATCTGGCCTGGGTGTGAACACCCCTGTCCTGCCCCTCCACCACCACATGCACATCCACATGATAAAACCTTATAAGAGTACGTACATTTAGAAAAAGAAAGACTATATGCTTTGGAGTCAGAGCTCGGATCAGACCTTGACTCATCACTCATTGGGTCTGTGACCTTGAACAGCTCACCCCCGCTTGCTGACCCTCAGCTTCCTCACTTACAGAGCCACTGTCCTGTAGGTTGGCTGTGAGAAACTGAGAAACATGCGAAGTACCTTGGACAGCACTTGGCACCTGGGAAAGTACTCAGTACGTTTGTCTAAAGGTGACATACTCCTCTGTAGTAGCGCTTGGGTAGGAACCTCTTGGCCCCAAGCCTTTCTACTGTGTTCTGTTGCTAGCTCACCTGTTTGTGGCAGAAGGATGATTGGACACCAGGGGTCTTAGCGCGTATTCTGGTGTTCTTGCCACTGGGCAAGGTCTTTTTTTTTTTTTTTTTTTTTAAATAAAGAAACACCACGAATCAGAATTCATTTATTAACTCGGGGGAAATGGCACCTACAGATGAAATCATACTGGTGAGAGACCAGGAAAAATTCCTTTAGACCATAACCCAACGCTATTAATGACTAGTTCAGCCCCTAGTGTCTCTCCAAGGTGCATTCTCTGATTGCTGCTGCCCCTAAACCAAAACCCTTTCTAGAGCTTTACACCCAGGAACCCTGGTGCTGGACTGGGCGGTGCTGTGGGTATATAACTGTTGTTGTGGCGGCCCTCCACCACAAGATGGCACACGACTCTCTTCTTTCAGAAGAGAAAGGCTAGCAAGGCAGTGGAAGTCTGAAATCAGGCCTGTTTCAAATCAGGTGAAGATGCATTTGTGCTTTAAAAGTTGCTTGCCTCACTCTTAACATGGTACACAAACACCAGAGATCATGAAAGGAGAGTCTGTGGAGGCCCAGGAGACAGTGGGAGAAGGGGAGACTGTTGTGGGGAGAACCTGGAGAATTGGTTGGAAGTTGTAAGATTTGCCGCCTTGGTGTTTATACTTGGCCTGTTGTTCCCTCTGTGGCCATATCCTTGTCAGAGCTCTAACTTCAACTTGGGCTAGCTAGACCAAGGGTCTCTGCTCTTGATCCAGCATTTATTTGAACTTTGATTAAACATTAAAATCACCAAATTCCTCCCACGAAGTGTGAGTGGATTCCTTAGCTCTTTCCCCACAACAGCAAGGGCACGTTGTTCCCATGTCCCCATGTTCTGCCGCTGCATGTTCACCACAGGTGTCATTTATTGTTGTTGTTATGCCAGTAAAGGAATACGGGAGTGGATTTAATTTCCATCTCACTTCAGACACACCTGTGCTTGGGCTGCAGGCATCCTGCTTAGACTCAGAGCCACGGCTCCATGTAGCCCCTCTACAAATAGGGCAATCATTTCTCTCCATGTCCTTCCTCCTCACATAGAAGCTAAACAGCTTATAAAAAAGCATATTACCGAACCTGATGCCTTGGTAAAGCCTCCTCCATAGCTCATAAATCTCACGTTATAAGCGAGAGAATGTCTTGATTGCCTAAAGTGAGGGAGAGCAAAACGCAATCCGTGGCGTAGGCAGTGCTGCTGTGCCAGAGAGTGAGCTGCAGAGTCAGTGAAGCAACAGCCCTGTGATAGGCAGCTGCTGGACAGAGGGCCCTAGGGGGCCATATCGAAAGGCTAGGGCTCCTGCTCTAAGGGACGGACAACCGCAGAAGACTTTGAGGAAGATGGTTCATATTTTAAATGGAAACCCTAAGGTGGAGGACAGACTTAGGAAGGAGATTCCTGTATGTAGGGAAGTTAGCGAGGATGCGATTGCAGGAATTCAGGCAAGAAATGATGGTGGCCTGACCAGGACCGTGGGAAAGGTAAAGAGAGGAGCGTTTACAGGGCTCACTCAAGAAGAGCTTATCAGCCAACTGCATGTGGGGGAATCGAGAGTGATATAAGTTTCTAGTTTACAGGAATAGGAGGAGTGGCAGCAGGCGGAAGGGTTGACTTAGAAGGAAGGTGATAAAATTGCTTTTGTGCATGCTGAGTCTGAAGTGCTCAGAGGACATCCAGGTGTGGACGACCAGCAGGCAGACCTACACAGCGGAAGCTTGGGGAAGGGTCTGGGCTGGCAGGATTTACTTGGGAGTCAGCCACAGATAGGCACAGTTCAAGCCAGGAGAGTGGAGGAGACTGTCCTGGAACAGAGCGAAGAGGGAGACCAGCAGTGGTAAAGAAGAGATTCCTGGCAACAACGACGTTAAAGGGATAAGTAGCAGAAGGGAGCTGTTGGAAAGAGAAATCCGTAAAGGAGACAGAGGTGTAGGCAGAAGCAGGAAAGTGCATTGCCAGAGACACTAGGCGATGAGGGACCCTCGAGGAAGAGGGAGTCAATGGGTTCAGATGCAGCAAAGAGGCCAGCAAGGGGGAGACTGCCACGCCCCACGCTCTGCCGCAGCAGTTGGTGGCAGCGGACAGGACAGGAGAGTGAAGGGAAGATGAGAAAATGGAGATGCCAGGGCAGATTACCTTCTGGAAGGCCCTGGATGAGAAGGGGAGGGGAGAGATGGGTGAGGGGATGGTGGCCGGTGGGGTGGGGACCAGACAGGGCTGAACTGGCTAGAGGGCAGGGGAAGCTTCTGCTTTGTTGTGTTTTATCTGCCTGTGGGCTTCTTTAGTGAAGGAGAGCCTTTATGTTGATGGGCTGCGGAGAAAGAAGGAATAGCGGGTGAGGACTAGGAAGCCCAGGAGAAAGGAGACCAGTGGGCACAGTCCTAAGAGGGCTGGAGGAGATGCGCGGAGTGATGAGTGAGCTTCGACAGGAGGAGGCGCCCTCTCCTCTGAGACTGGGGAGAGGACGTGGGGATGGGTAAGTGGGTAGAGATAGGTCTGTAAGTGAGAGGGCGAGACGCCGACAGTGAACAAGAGAACAGCAGAGACAAGATTCGAGGTGGAAGACCCTGCAGGGCGTTCCCACCGGTGGCAGCAGCGTGGGGGTGGCTTCCAGGCTGACCCAGATTCGGGGACCGTCCCATCACGGAGCAGGGATTTGACCTTGACACACTCTGATCTCCCTAAGGCCTCGATTTTCTCGCTTATAAAACAGAGAGATAATAGGGCTCCCCTCTTTTTTAGGGTAACTGTGAGGATTAAATATGAGTCTACGTACTCTATGAATGAGTGACGCTGATGATCACGCAGCGAGTCAAAAGCTAACGATGCCAGATAAGTGCATGGCCCGAACAGTGCGATAAATGTTGGTTTAGATGTCTTTCCACGGCCTCCCACAAGACTGAAAATAACTCGAGGGCAGGAACCATAGGTCTTATTTTCTTTGTCTTCCCGGCATCCAGTTCAACGCCTGCCTCAAGCGGGGCTCCCGGGAGAGGGTGTTCCATGCGGAATAAATGGGTCGCGCAGCGTGAGCCCCACAGCAGCTCCGGCTCCCGAGTCCGAGGCATTTCCCTCCCCACAGTCTCTCCTGGTCCAGCTTCCCCTTCTCTGCTCGCCACCCTGTGACACTACTTCACCTCTCCTGTGGCCACCAGGCCATAGAATCACAGCGCCCTGATCTGGGCTCTATGCAGGCACACTTCGCTGTGTCGCGCCTCCCGGACGTGGCAGGATTTTCCACAGATGTTGTTCTTTTTACAAATTGAAGGCAAAAGACTCCCCAGCAAAGAGAAACAACCCAATCTCTTGTGGTACTCACTTTATGGTGGCGGCTGGAATGGAACCCTGAGTAGCTCCGAGGTGTGCCTGCACTCAGTTCTGAAAACACAAAAGCATATTATATTCATCATTAAAGTCAGGTGATCGATTTCAATTGAATCCAAATTCCCAAGATTTAAAAAGGAAGAAGAGAGGCTACACTGGAGAGGCCTCTTCAAATTGCCTGTTTTTACGACCACTAGCCCCCTCGGCGGGACTGAGCTTTAGGGAGTTGACCAGGTTCGGGGTCCGGGTGCTGAGACCCAGACCCAGAGGGACAGGGAAAGGGCTGCAGCAGCAGGGGGCAGCCCTTCCACCCTCAGGTGCGCCAGCCAGGCCAGGCAGGTGGGCCGGACCGAGGAAAAGGCACCAATCAGCGTCACCAGCAGAAGCCACAGCTTACCTGTGTCTGCCTGCCAGCTTGTTCACCTTGGCTACCTGCCCCCCCCCCCCAAACTTATAAAAATTAATGTATTTTGAAAACACTCTCCTCCTCCTCCTCCTCCTCCTCCTCCTCCTTCTCCTCCTCCTCCTCCTCCTCCTCCTCCTCCTCCTCCTCCTTCTTCTTCCCCCCCCTCCCCCCCCTCAGATGAGATGCAGACATGCAGCTAAAATGCCGCCTACAGCCTACAGACATTCAGGGGTACATGTGCCAACAAATGAGTATATAACGGAGACGAAACAAGGAATTTGGAAAATCCATAACCTGCACATCCCCCCTCCTCAGACCATCCCAGGCTTGGCCATTGAGCCTTGCAAGCGGAGGTGGAGTTCATAAGGGTATAACTTTTCCCCAGAATAACAAAAAGCCTAAAAGCCTAAGGCTCTGGGTTCTTCCTACCAAACCGCTCACTGACCACCAGGGGTCAGGCTGCAGCTAAGAACAGACAGTGGACACCCCAAAGCAGAGCAGAGCACTGTCCTTGTTCCCCCAGGCCCCGCCCCACGTGCCAGAGAGCTCACCCCAACTCAGCCAGGCTGAGCCAGCAGTGGCCTGCGGGATTCCTTTCCCATTTGCAATAGAAGCTGCCGGGAGTTGAGTTAGTCCCCAAGTAAGTCATCCTCTCCTTTCCATTTGTTAAGTTTGGGAACCACGCACCTCAGACTCATGGAGGGGGAGAAGGGAGGAGCTTATTAAAAAGCAGACTCTGAGCCCTAGCTGGTTTGGCTCAGTGGATAGAGCATCAGCCTGCGGACTGAAGGATCCCGGTTCGATGCTGGCCAAGGGCACATGCCCGGGTTGTGGCCTCGATCCCCAGTGGGGAGAGGTGCAGGAGGCAGCCAATCAATGATTCTCTCATCATTGATGTTTATATCTCTCTCGCCCTCTCCTTCCTCTCTGGAATCAATAAAAATATGTTTGTTTGTTTGGCTCAGTAGATAAGAGTGTCGGCCTGCGGACTGAAAGGTCCTGGGTTTGATTCCAGTCAAGGGCATGTACCTTGGTTGCAGGCACATCCCCAGTAGCGGGTGTGCAGGAGGCAGCTGATCGATGTTTCTCTCTCATCGATGTTTCTAACTCTCTATCCCTCTCCCTTCCTCTCTGTAAAAAAATCAGTAAAATATATTAAAAAAAAATAAAAATAAAATAAATAAATAAAAGCAGACTCGGAGCCCTGCTTGTGGAGGCCAATTCTGGGATAGAGGGATCAGGCCCAGGAATCTGCATTCTCTGTAGACTCTTAAGTGGTTCTGCTGCAGGTGGTGCAGGACCACACTTCCACAGGCGATGCTTTAGGCAGATGTTCAACGGGGCAGTCTCAACACAGAGCCTTTGGCTTTGTGCCACGCTCAGGACTCGAGCAGAGTCCCCAGGGCTGTAGGCCACTAGACGTATACTCCTGAGGGGACACAGCTCCTCCTGGCTGCATGAATAGACGTGAGATGAAGAGGCTGAGGACGGAGGAGAATTGTTAATGGCCCTGCAGGAGGACGACCACAGCAGGCCGCCCTGCCTGCTCCCTGCCCTTCCCGCTCCAGTTCCTTCTGGGCGCCGGTTCCTTGTTTTCCCTTTGCTGTTCCTCCCTCCTCCTCATCGCTCAGAAACAGCATCCTGGAACAAGAGCAGCTTCGTGCTCTGCCTAAGAGAACCCTTGCGTGTTGTCCTTGTTGGTGCTCAGAACCACCTACAACATGAGCCCCCTGATGTACTCACAGCTTTTTGGGGAGGAGTGAAGTGAAATCTGACATCAAATATGCACATCCACTGGAAGGTGCAGCCCAGGTCTAGAATCCATAAACGGTATGTTTTATAATTAAGAAAATTCTCTCTTACTTGATTCATTCAACTCAAATTCGTTGAATGCTGCTGCACCAAGCACCTATTCTAGGGGCTACGGGAGGGCTAAGTGAGTGCATGAGGTCATCGCCCTTATCCTGACATGATGGTGTAGGAGGCAGATAATCAAAGCACAATATGTAGATGAAAGAGTGAGTCAGAGAGTCGCAGCTTATGACCAGGGCTACAGGTGCAATGGAGGAGCCAATTTCAAGTGGGGAGTCCAGGGGTCAGGAGGCGGGGTGAAGAGACAGACCAGAGGAAGAGGGTGTCAGGTAGAGAGGACCTCCTTGTGGTTTTTACCAAGCCTACCCGGCACCGTGGCCATGGCTGCCGAACTTTCACTCATTGCTTAACTCAACGTTCATCAAGCCCCTTTTCTAGTTCTCATGATGCTAGTTCAGCCGTGGGCAAACTACGGCCCGCGGGCCGGATCCGGCCCGTTTGAAATGAATAAAACTAAAAAAAAAAAAGACCATACCCTTTTTTTTTTTTTTTTTTTTTTTTTTTTTTTTTTTAAATATATTTTATTGATTTTTTACAGAGAGGAAAGGAGAGAGATAGAGAGTTAGAAACATCGATCAGCTGCCTCCTGCACATCTCCTACTGGGGATGTGCCTGCAACCAAGGTACATGCCCTTGACCGGAATCGAACCCGGGACCTTTCAGTCCACAGGCCGATGCTCTATCCACTGAGCCAAACCGGTTTCGGCAAGACCATACCCTTTTATGTAATGATGTTGACGTTGAATTTATATTAGTTCACACAAACACTCCATCCATGCTTCTGTTCCGGCCCTCCGGTCCAGTTTAAGAACCCATTGTGGCCCTCGAGTCAAAAAGTTTGCCCACCTCTGTGCTAGTTCCTCAGTATACAGCTGTGAGCAAGAAATAGCTCTGCCCTCATGCAGAATATATATATATATATAACCTGGTGCAGTTTTTAGAGATTAGTTCCTCAGTTCCTAAGTTCACCACGTATCTTCATCTTAGAAAATCTATTCTAGATTTTGGATTAGCATGGCTTTGGTGGGGAAGCTTTTGTGATGACAAATCTCAAAACCCAATGGGGAAATCAGCCACGGAGGTCCCAACAACCTGAATGCAGTTCCGAGTGGCTCAGATTTAAAAACAAAACAAAAACCCAGCCACACTTCGTGCCCACTTTTGGGGGGAAAGAGCCTGTGTTCACTCTCGAGGATTCCTTTGGCTCTCTAGCATTCCCCTCATACTACCCCAGTCCTGGGTGAGAAGAAGAAATGGATTCTCAAAGCAGCGCTCATGTCTTCCATAACTGCATGCAGCCCATTCAGCCATTGCCCTTTTGGGTTCCGTCTCCTGGTGCTGAGCAAAAGCATAGCAGCCTGCCCGGCCAGTGTGGCTCAGTGGGTGAGCATCGAGCTATGAACCAAGAGGTCGCAGATGGATTCCCAGTCAGGGCACATGGTTTCCATCTTGATCCCCAGTAGAGGGCGTGCAGGAGGCAGCTGATTGATGTTTCTCTCTCATCAGTGTTTCTCTTTCTCTATCCCTCTCCCTTCTTCTCTCTCTAAAATCAATTAAAAACAAGTTTGTTTGTTTTTTTAAAAAAATGCACAGCAGCCTGGCCAGCCCCGCTGGCCCCCTGCCCACGTCTCAGATCTTTCAGAGATTCTCACTGAAGATGGGTGATGCAGGAAAATGGCAACAACCTGTAGAAGAGCTTTGCTCCCACCCCTCCCAGGAAGCACCTGCTCTCCTGCAGCACAAATTCATAACTAGCAGATGCTGCCAACCACTGGCAGAAAGCAGACCTTTACAACATCTGGGTTTCAGCAAGTTCTCCCTGCCTCTGAACTGCTTACAAAGAAGGAAGAAGAACAGCTCAGGAAGGGAGAGGATTGGTTGCTCTAGGACCACAGGCAGGAGTGCTCCGGGCCTGGCCCACAGGGCTTCCAGGGGTGGCTGGAAGGAGGAATGGGTGTGTCAGAGTCAGGGGCTTTACCCTTAGGGGTTCTGATCAGCAAGCATGGTGTGAGGCCCGGAGAGAAAGCCATCTCTTTAAAAAGCTTCTTTGGAACTTCTGCTAATCATTTGGGTTAGTGAACCTTTGAACTAGGGATCAACTGAAGAACAACCTCCTAATTAGCTCTCCTCCCATCCTGACACCCTCTGGTCTCTACCCCCGCCTCCAATGCCAGGCCTCAGGTTCAGTCTTCTGCCCCACAGGTTGTCATCTGTCCCCAGGGGCCTGTGGCTGAAACCTAAGTCCGCCCCAGCCTCCTGCCTGGTGGAACAATTGACTTGGGCCCGTTCAGTAAAGGCGTTGGGTTACCAGACGCCCATCTGCTGGCTGTTCTCACCAGGGAAACGAGAGCCAGATCACTTTCCCTGCGCATCAGCCCCACACTTCCCAGCATGCAGGGAACAAGAGAGGGCCTCCCCTTCTGGTGCTATCACTACACACAACTCCCTTGTGGTTCCCCAAAGCTCTTTTCATTAATATCTCAACACCTCCCAGAATAGCTTGCATGCGTTGGCAGTAAGAGCCCACTTCCAAAGGAACAACAGCCTCACTCTTCCATTCCACCTCCTGGGCTCGGCGCCCACGTATTCTGTTCACCGGAGACAAATTTCACAGGCCACTGCCAAAACACCTGGCTTCCATTCGCTGGCCCTTCTCTCTCTATGGTCTCTGGGAGCTCAGGGTTCTATGCTAGTGACTGGAATAATTTTTGTCATCCTAAAAATAAATTTAAAAACATTTTTAAAAAAGTAATACATCTATCCGGCTGGCGTAGCTCAGTGGTACAGCATCCACCTATGAACCCAGAGGTCGCGGTTTGATTCCCGATCAGGGCACATGCCCGAGATGTGGGCTCAATGCCCAGTGTAGGGTGTGCAGGAGGCATCGGATCGATGAATCTCTCTCATCATTGATGTTTTTATCTCTCTCTCCCTCTCCCTTCCTCTCTGAAATCAATAAAAATATTTTTATAAAAGTAATACATCTATATAATTTGAAACTCAAATGTACTATAGCCTTCAACAAAAAAAGAGTAATTTCTTCTCCCTTCCCTCCACAGATACTAACACTTTCACCCCTTGAGGTGGGTTCAGAAGAAAAGTTACCTCTATATTTCTAAGTAACACTCTTATAACATTTGTATACTGTTTATCAGTTTGGAATATTATCTGTCAACTTCCTACTGAAGATGAGGAGCTAGCGTTTCTTCACACATTCACTCTCCACCACCCATAGAATGTCCCTCTCCTCCCGATAGTTATGTCATATTTTTATTAAATCGATATTATAGTAGTGTTTACATTATGATGGTGCAAGTGTTCATTGCTGAGCCCATTTAGATACTATTATTATGTTTTTCTTCAATTTTTTGTTTCCAGAGTTAATAATTTCCTCTTTTAGTTTGTTCATTTATGCTATGCATATATCATCAAAATTTCTCATGTTCTTCACAGAACTATAAAACCCCTCTCGTTACTATATTCTACCTGCTCAAATGCATTGAATGATTTGCGAGTTTTATTTCCTCCCCCCACCCCACCCCTCTCCCAGCTCCCCACCGAGATACCCTTCTTGGAACCTTTCATTTCCCTGCCCCTATGTGGACTGGCTGCTCAGCTTTAAACCTGTGTCGTCCCTTCAATTCCCTCATGTACTAGGGCTCCTGTTTACTGGATCTCATATCTATCTTCCTCTTAATTGATTTACTCCCCTATTTTGTGAGAGCACATACTTGAGTACCTTTCTGAGTATGAATCTATCAGAGACAACTTTAAAAAAAAACTTCAATGGCTTTATTGTACTTTTATACTTGATTATTCTTTATATAATTCTAGGTTGAAAATCATTTCCCTCAGAATTTTTAAAGCATTTTTCATTGTCTTCCAGCTTCCTGTGTTATTGTTGAAAACACTGATTCCATTCTGTGTCCTGATTCCTTATATATAACTTTCTTTTTCCCTTCCCTTCCCTTCCCTTCCCTTCCCTTCCCTTCCCTTCCCTTCCCTTCCCCTCCCCTCCCCTCCCTTCCCCTCCCTTTCCTAAAAATCCTATGCTATATGGGGGCAAAGGGTCTACAAGAAACCTCTGTATATGGAGAAATCTCTATACCTTCCCTTCAGTTTTGCTGTGAACCTAAACTGTTTTCAAAAAGTAGTCTAAAAAACCACACACACACACACACACACACACACCCTGAAACAGGGGTTGGAGGAATATATGGAGCTTTTGGGATTTTTTTTCTTTATCTCCAGTTTTCAAAATTTCATGATGAATTGTCCTGGATTAGTCTTTATCACTGATTTTGTAGGCATTCCTTGCATTTTTTTTTTTTTAGTTTGCAAATGCATGTCTTCAAGTTCTGAATTTTTTTCTTGTAAGGTTTCCTCTTCATTTAATGTATGCGTGCACATAAGCTGTCGATGTGTATGTATGCATGTATATTAACATGCTCTTACCAGCAGTGTTTTCTAATTTTCTGAGTGCAATATTTTCTATATCTCTGGGAATATTAATAATAGGTTGTTTTCTCTACAGTAGTTTTACTTTCTACATTGTTTTTTTTTTTTCTGAGAAGAATATGGAGTTAAAACAAACAAATAAACAAACCTACCAAGTTCCCATTCCTCCCCTGTCTTTGATCATTCCCTTCTTCAGTTACTCATAGTTTAGTTTGTGAGATGTCCTTCAAGGTCATTTTTCATGCACTTATTTACATTAAAACACACACATATAATTGCATAGTTTATCTTTTTTTCATAACTATGCTGCATTGTGCCTTTTTAACACTTAACAGCATATGATAAAGATCTTGTAATGTCTGTATTTCTAAACCACTTACTTTTAACTGCTGCGTACTGTGCCACAATAAGATTGTGCCAGTATTTATTTGACACAGACCATAGTACATGTTTCTCTTTACTCCACTCCAAGTTCATAAACATATTTTTTATTTATTGCCCTATAATACTTTTATAGTTTTAATGTTTAGCTCTTTATTTAACTTATACTTGTGAATGATGCAAAGTTAAGATCTAATTTTATTTTTCAAAAGTATAGATCATTTTTCTGAACTATAAAATAATCCAGTCTTTCCCCTATTATTTGAAATGTCACTAAATTCCCTCTTACATACTGTATGCTCCTGGTCCATTATGTTGCTCTAAATCAGGGATTGGCAATTCACAATCTGTGGCCTAAGTCAGCCTCCTGACCGATAATTAAAGTTTTATTGAAACACAGTCATGCTCATTTGTTTCCATATTATCTATGGCTACTTTATGCTATAAAGGCAGAGTTGAGCAGTTACAACAGAGAACACTTGGCCTTCAAAGCCTAAAATATTTACTATTTGGCTCTTTAGAGAAAAAATTTGCCAATTCTTGAGTCAGTATCATTAATAACAGACACTCTACGGTGTGCTCTGCATTTGGAAAAGTAAATATGTTCTCATTAGGTTATATTTCAAAAATATCTTGGCTGCTCCTTATAAATGTCTGTGTGAGTTTTACATTTAATTGATTATTGATATGGTTGAGTTCGTACCAACTTTCTATTTCTTTTTTATGTGTCCTATTTGTTCCTCCCCCTCCCCCCACCCTTTGCCTTCTTTTGGTTTAGTGATTATTTTATCTCTTATGCCTCCTTACTTTTAGAGTTTACAGTATGCATCTGTAAGCTATCATAGTCCACCTTCAAGTAATTTTACACCACTTCAAATATAGTACAGGAAATAACAGTACAGTGGGGCCTTGACTTACGAGTGTCCCGACTAACGAGTTTTTGAGATACCAGCTGTCTCTCAGCCAATTTTTTGCGTTGAGTTGATAGAGTACTTTGAGTTAACGAGCTCCTTAATGAGCTCGGTCTCGGGACGAATTAAACTCGTAAGTCAAGGCCCCACTGTATAGTACTTCATTTCCCTTTCCTGGCCTTTTTGCTAAGGCAGTCATACATTTTACTCCTTACATGTATTATAAACTTTGTAATACATTGTTTTAATTTTGTCTTCATATGATCAATTATTTTTTAAAGGAGTTAAAATGTTAAAAATTGTATTTTATATTTACCCACATATTTATCATTTCTCAGGCTATTCTTTGTGTGCACAAAGAAGGTTTTTCCTGTGGTATTTTCTTTTTGCCTGAAGGACACATTTCTTGTGTAGATCTGCTGGTACTGAATTCTTTCAGCTCTTGCAGGCCTGAAAAAGTCTTCCTTTCAATTTTATTTTTGGAAAGAGATTTTTGCTGGGTATAAAATTAATTTTAAGTTAACAGTACTTTTCTTTCAATATTAAAAAATAAAAAAAAAGGCTTGCTTTTTCAGCTTTGTTAGGCAGGACCGTGCAACTGTCAGTCTTGGAAAATACCCTTCTGAGAACTTCATAAGATGCCCACCCAGTGCAAGGTTTTTCACTCTAGCTGGTGGAAACACCAACTACTTCTGGCCCTATGTGAGCTCCAGGGCTTGTTTTGCTCCTTCCTCCTGGTTCTCTCCCCAGCTCCAAATGCTTTCCTCACATGTGGATGCTGATCAGTACTCCGCTGCGGGCTTGAGAAGAAAGAACCTCTGTGTGCCCTCTCTGGCTCTCCTCCTCCCTCCCTCCTGCTCTGCACGGCACTCTTCTCTGGTACTCTGCCCTGTGAACTCATCACATTGGCCTCCCTAAATTCTCCCCTCTGCGATCTCAATTCAGGGAGACCACTGGGATCTATGTGGGCTCCTCGCCCTTCATTGTGGCCTGGAACCTCTCCAGACAGTAAGCCAGGGCAGTGATAATGCCCATCTTGCTTCTCTCTTTATGGGGCTTCCTCTGTCGCACTGCCAATTGTTAAATGTCTGAGAAACAGTTTATAGACAGCATATGTTTTGCTGTCTCGGGTGAGAGGTTAAAACTGGCCCCTATTACTCCATCGTTGTTAAAATGTTTCATTTGGGTTCTTAATTAGAATTGATGGGGAAATGTGACATTCACATGATTGAGTTTTTCTTTTAGGAACATGGTATTTCATTTTACCTAGGCCTTCTTTTTAGTTTCTCCAGTGAGTTTTATCATCTTCCACATTCATATGTATGTCGCATTTAAAGGCCCCAGTATACCTGTAGGCTCTTTTACTCCTCTCTGACAGCGTCTTATTTAGACCCTGTAGCAGCAGCAACGTGGGGTCATGTAAAGGAAACCCTGGCTTCTGCTTTATCGCGTGGATTCTAGACCCAACCTCCTCCTCCCACCTGCAGATCAGAAGAAGAAGGGGACCTGTTACCAGATCTTCTGCTGGCTTCGTTCCTGATCACTCTTTCATGATGGCAGAGCAGGGCTGAGGGCTTCGGACCAGGGTCTGGAGTCTGGATGAGAAAACGCTAGGAGCAGCCCTCATAGAACCCCACGGTGATGGAAATTGACAGAGAGCTTTTTCATTTTGGCATGGCTGGCCTGAGGCTTTTCTTCTGTTATTTATAGATGGGCATGGGTGAACTCAGAGAAGTAAACCCCAAAGACAGAACTACTAGTCTGTTGGGGGTCCCTTCATCTCTATCTGCTTGTGTGGTGCTTCCATCTATCTTATTTATACCCTGGGTCTCTTCTTTAAGAGACGGTTACTGATGCACAGAAAGCATGATCTCTAATAATCCCTCTGGGACAAACAGGCATTTGTGAGCTGGTTAGAGAGCTTGGGGAGGTGTGTTCTAAATATCAAACAGCAAATTTAGAAGCAAACTTGGAACATAAGCCCTTCCTACGTCGGGAACTCTCTGTTTCTTTATCACTCCCTCATGAAATGCCCATGTTTTGAGGGAGGAGAAAAGAGTCTCTTTTTTCTAGATCAGTGGTTCTCAACCTTCCTAATGCCGCGACCCTTTAATACAGTTCCTCATGTTGTGGTGACCCCCAAACATAAAATTATTTTCGTTGCTACTTCATAACTGTAATTTTGCTACTGTTATGAATCGTAATGTAAATATCTGATATCCAGGATGTGTTTTCATTGTTACAAATTGAACATAATTAAAGCATAGTGATTAATCACAACAATATGTAATTATATATGTGTTTTCCGATGATCTTAGGTGACCCCTGTGAAAGGGTTGTTCGACCCCCAAAGGGGTACGACCCACAGGTTGAGAACCACTGTTCTAGAGAGAACGTGGCCTAGCCCACACCCATTGCCGCCCCGCACTGGGGCTGTCCCAGCATGAACACTGGCGAAGCAGTCAGAATCAGGGCATCTAGCAAGCACTGATTGAAATCATCTCTTGCCATAAGGACAGTAATAAACGGAAGACACCTTAACTGCTACAGTTCACACCAATGGGCAAGCACACATCCGAAGTAATGAGTTGGTTATTTACAGCTGTGCCATGTGTCTAGATCTTTGATTAATCTTTTTTTTAAAAAAAATATATTTTATTGATTTTTTTACAGAGAGGAAGGGTGAGAGATAGAGAGTTAGAAACATCGATCAGCTGCCTCCTGCACATCTCCCACTGGGGATGTGCCCGCAACTCAGGCACATGCCCTTGACCGGAATCGAACCCAGGACCCTTCAGTCCGCAGGCCGATGCTCTATCTACTGAGCCAAACCGGTTTCGGCTCGATTAATCTCTTGAGCATATATAAACCCATCACCTACAATGGCTCAAACCTTCTGAGCGGAACTTTTCAGAGGTCAGGCTCCTCCCTTAATTCAAAATACATTTCTTAAGAACCAAGGGGCAGGTGAAATATAGCTTATTTTCATTATGCCTGTGTGCGTGGATCAACTTGTACGAAGCATCAGAGCAATGAGGAGGCAAATAAGACAGGGAGATTTTAAAGCAGTTGACTATACTCATGTTAACACCCCTCCCCTTTTACTCCACTAAACAATCATAGGTATCTAACACCCACGTCTCTAAAATGGGGGTGCATTTGGACTTTTTCAAACAGTGAGCTTCGTGCCTCACTGAACACTGGTCCACTCTCTGACAGATATATTGGAGGAAAAGCATACAGCATATTAGTCCCACAAAATGCAATGCACTCGGACGCTGGAGACACAGCCCATCCCAAGTAGGCATCATGCTAGTTCAGGAGCAGATAACCTGTATTGCTTGGGTACACCTACGACCAATGGTTTGCAACCCTGAGGCATATTAGCATCACCTGCAACACTTCTACAGTACCATGCTCACCCCAAATAAATCAGAAGCTCTGTTCTAGGCCCCTGGCATTGCTGTTTATGTTCTGCAGGTCATTCTAATGTACAGCCAGGGTTGCGAACCACTACTAGATTAGAGTGGTGGTAGCTATTGGGCCAATATTCCAGTATTCATGCAGGGTAGATTTTTAATTTGTGCTTTAAAGCAGTAATTAACTCTTTAGTCTTCCCAAGGACATTTCCAAGTATGGTAAAACTGTTTATGTCTGTGTCTCTAATATTTAGCGTAAGGGGTTAACAATCACGTGTGTGTGTGTGTGTGTGTGTGTGTGTGTGTGTGGTGTGGTGTGGTAGTCCTGTAATTCTGCTTCCTATATAGCTTTTGAATTTTCCCCTTTTCCCCTGTTGCCACATCCTTAGTTCAGGTCTTCATCATCTCTCTAGTCTTGTTGCCCCTTCCCCACCTTTGTCTAGCACTGTTCCCAGTGTTTCTCTTAAGCCCCAGACACATCTTTCCTCTCACACCCTCTTCAATGGATCCCTCCCTCCAGAAAAATCTGTGTCCTCATCTGGGGGCACAAGGCCTTTCATGATGAGGCTGGAGAGAGTCTCATCGAGACAAAGGTCCCTGTGGGTCCTTGCCGGTCCCTTAATGAGCAGTTGTCGCCAGCTTCTGAGCCTTTGCCTGGACAGCTGGAACCTTACCCCGTCCTGCCAGAAGTCCCCCTTCAAGGCTCTTCTTCCAAGTAAAACCTCTGATCTTCCCACTCTTGTTCCCACTCCCTACGTCTTCACTGCCTATGCTAATACCTATACAAGTCTTGAGTGTGTCTGCCAGAGTGAGTGGGTGCTAAGAAAATATAGTGCATGAACAGACATTTCATTTATTACACCATCAAAATTTTAGTATATGTGCTGCCGAAGCGAGCACCACACCATTAAAATTTTAAATCTGTCTTCCCTATTAGATTCGAAGTTTTCTCTAGAGCAGTGGGTAACATGGTATGTAATACAAAAAGCAAAGCTTTTGGAGATGAGTTTGGGTTAAAAACTCTGCTCTATCATTTACTAGCTGTAGGATCTTGGGAAAGTTTAAGTTTCCTCAGCTACAAAATGGGAGTGACACCTCCTCAAAGAGTTGTGAGAATTAACATGATGTGTGTAATATCAGACACATAGTTGCCGGGAGCCGGTCCATCCTTGCTGTTTCAAAGGACCTGGCATATATGGCATACTGTTCTTAATATGTTTGCTCACCTTCTTGGCACTATGTGTTTTAACCAAGGTCTCCTCTCTGAGAAAGGTTGTTTCCCCAGGTAGGGATTTTCCCCTGAAGTTAGGGAGAGAATAAAACCCCTCAACTAAGTGCCAGGCGGGTAATTAATCACTTTAACTACGAACAATCATGCTTAAGCTACATAATCTTTACTCCCTGGAATGGAGATAAGAAACGCCCTAACCTTTGTAATAGAGATTGATAGGATTGAATCAACTGGTATAAATACAGATGTAATAAGACAGCAAGAGACAGAACTTAGAAGACAGAACCTACACACAGAACCTAGACACAGAACCTACACAGAACCTAGAGACAGAAGAAGTTCGCTGGAGAGAACATGGCAAAAGATCCTGGACAGAAACTGGCAACAGAACCTAGAGACAGAACCTAGTGAGAGAACCTGGCTGAAGATCCTAGAGACAGAACCTGGCTACAGAAACTGGATAGAACGTGGCAAGAGAACCTGACTAGAACCTGGTGACTGAACCTGGCTGGAGAACCTGGACAGAACCTGGCTGGAGAACCTAGAGAAGGAACATGGCTACAGAACCTGGCTGGAGAACCTAGCAAGAGAACATGGACACAGAACCTGGCTGGAGATCCTAACCAGAACTTCGCTGGAGATCCAGACCAGAACTTGGCTGGAGATCCTGGCTAGGCTGCTGATCAACTGAACGCTGTCTCCGTGTCATTCCTTCTTCGCCAACTCCGTCCACACCTTTGGGGACCCCTGGACCTGCTGGGGTTGGACCCCAGCACATAGTGGGCAAAAAGCTGTTTTTCCCCTTGCCTCCAATTTATCAAATATTTTGCAAAATTCCTAACACTGCACTACAAAGCTTGTGTTTTGGATTTTATGCTTCCAGGTGACCCACTGTCTCAATTCTATAAAAGTTCAATTTTTCTCAGATTTGAAAACCTTCTTTTTTCCCACCTTAGTCATCTAGGGAATATTATACCTATTATTTTATTTAATCCTCAACAGTTCTTTGAATTATTATTCCCATTTTTCATAGCCAAGAAAACAGGAGCAAAAAAGAAGGTAATGGATTTTCTTTCAGGAGGGCTAGGGCATTTCAGAACCCTGTCCATGGCCTCGAAGTTCTGGGCTCTGTCCTTTATGCCCGTTGCCCTACACTCAGTCTTATGAATGCTTGCTTTTAAATGCAACCACTGCCCAGCTGGTGCAGCTAAGTGGGTGAATGTCGATCCATACACCAAGAGGTCATTGGTTCGATTCCGGTCAGGGCACATGCCCAGGTTGCAGGCTCAATCCCCAATGGGGGCATGCAGGAGGCAGCCAATCGATGTTGATGCTTCTTTCTCGATATTTCTCTCTTCCTCGCCTTTTCTCTCTAAATCCAATAAAAACATATTTTAAAAATAAATAGGTACATGCAACAACCACTAAGCTTTTTGAAATTAAAACCAACACTCCAATAACGATTGTTTTAAGGGCAAAAGTTATAGTAGTTATTTTAATTTTTAAAAAATAAAAATATATTTAAAGAAGAGTTTTTTTCAGCCCCATAATTTGGAACTGAATAGTGGATGTCACAACCTCTCTGACTGGACTCAGCTGCTTGGAGCCTTGGTTCCTTCATCTCTAACTTAAGAACAATGATAGTACCTGCCTTCTGCGAATACGAGGACTAAACGAGCTAACAAGTGCACTTCCAGTGCAGGCGGAGGAGGTCAGGCCCAGGGCAGGGCTCGGCATCTATCTCGCCAGAATGTGAGGTTGTCCTTTAATGTGCTCCATCACAGGAAAGAAGACACAGAGGAAACATTCACTCTTCAACACCTTTTGCTTCGTTGAGAACTCTAATAACAACATAAAAAGCACCCAGAGACAAATAAAAAGTAACTTTATTGACTGTTGATCTTACCATGAAATGCCTATAAGAATAATTACAAAATAATGCAGTTCGTTTTTTTACACACTTTTGGTATCATCCTGATATGACGATCCTTTCACAGAAAGGATTCTTTACAATTTGTGTAGATAGAAAGCTCACTGTTGCAAATACAAATGTAGAAGCAGTGCATACCAAATCGGTACACTAACTTAGCAATGGACATCAACAAATGCAGAATAAATAACAGCTCTATACTTTTCTTTTTTTATTTTTTAAAACAATTTCCAAATACAAAAATGTAGGTATTCAAAATGGATTTCCATATACATATATATACTTCTGCTGCAAACAGTGGATCACAAAACAAAAGTGTCCTCAGCATGTTTCATTCTTGAAAACCCACAAGACGATGCATCAATCCAATTAGAAAGAAGGTGTGCAAAACCCCCAACTGTGCTGACAGAACCCTGAAGGCGCGACTCAGGTTGAAGTTGAGAGAAAATAAAGTAAAAAGCGCTACCTAGTCCATACATGTATGTTTTCTTCTTGGTCTTTGCAAGAAACACTGAGAGCTGAGGAAACACGGCACGTCGTGACGGGGCTCTTACAGTCCAACTTCCCCAGGACTTGTCCCTTCCGCATCTACAGGAAGCGGTGAACTATTTGGTGACGTCTAAGAAAAACAGTCACTAGATGATCCTTTCACACTCTCACCCTTTCATACAGAGGCTGAGATACTTTTATACATTCTGGTATGTGAAACTTTGGTTCTTTCAAAACATTTGATAAAAGTACAATAATTCCATGACTATACAACTCTATAGAATTTTTTTTTTCCTTTTAAAGTGTCAAGTTAGACTGACTTGACCAGGCTTGTGTGCACACGGCCCTGCCACGCCCGCGTGGGCATGCGGGGCACAGCACAGGTGGGCGTGCTCCCGTGTGTGTCTGTAATACTGACTCCCATCCATGGGTAACACTGCGTGTCCTGCTGTCTCCTAAATCTACATCTTTGTTACCTGAAAACTTAACTTTGTATAAAAATATGACTGTTTCTTTAGAAAATAATAGTGTTGCTTTTTTTTTTTTTTAATAAAACCTGGAAGGTAGAAAAATGGTATATCAAAATATGGTAAACAAATGCTTTAAATATGAAATCATTAAAAACATCTCATAGAAAGACACTGTGCTAAAGTTCTCTCCTAAAGCGCTAGCAAGGCCGTTACATCTAAAGGCTAATGAGTTCATTCCCCGGACTTGGTTTCCTTCTATATCCTAACAGTAGTGGCAGAAACTGTCTCTAAAATGGCCCTTTCTCAACCACTAACATTTTCTGGATGCTTTTACATCAAAATTAAAAAGACATCCTCTGGATCCATGGTTTTCAGCTCTGCTGATATCGGCTCCATTTGGAGAACTTTACAGGAAAAGGCAGTCTGCCTGGGTCTAATTAAATTCACTGGAGGTGGGACCCAGACATTTTTTAAAAAACCTCTCCAAATAATTCTATTATGCAACCGGGATTAAGAATCACGGCAAAAGACACATGAGAAATAGTCATTTTAAGCTATATGAGTCAACTGATTGTCTGTAGGCAGCATTCATTCAATGACACATCCTCCACATTCAACAAGACCGGCCACGTACGAGACCGTCACGGAAGCTTTACACACATATAAACACGCACACTATCTCATGTCTTTATATGTGTATAATAACATCTGGGGAGAGTTAGGGTGTTTCTGGTTAAGCAGAAACTAGCATTACCATAATTTGTTCTTGATTTATTTAAAAAACAAACACTAAGCACGAACATTTTCTAAGACATTTCCATAGTTTTTAACAGAAAACAGTGTTGGAAACTCTACAAAATACATTGTGACATGAACACAGTTGCTCTATTATTTTCTGGAAGAGCAGGAGGAGGAGGTGGTGCTGGGCACGGAGGAGTCACAGGCGCCGCACGCAGCATGCGGTCTTCGGGCACTGCTTCGCTCACGCCTGCCGGTGCCACCCTGGGCTGCACTTCTGTCATGTTCATCTCTTTGGCTTGCTAGACGCACTGATCCTGACCGCTTCGCCAGGGTTCACGCTGGGGCAGCCCCAGTGCGGCGGCAGTGGGTGTGGGCTAGGCCACGGTCCTTCCAGAGAAAGGAGACTCTTTTCTCCTCCCTCAAAACATGGGCATTTCATGAGGGAGCGATAAAAAAATGTACAGGCACACAACGCTACCATCATGCCCATGATAAAAACCATGATGTTATTACGTGGGACTGAACTAAAAAAAACAAAACGGTGAGCAAACACACCACGGCTCACTACTCTGAAGGCTGGGTAACCAGTAAAGCACATTTCCTTCCGAAGGCTCGTGAACTCCAGGCACTTGTCTTGCCGTACATTCTCTTCCACGTCTGTGTAATACTTAAAGTGCAGTTGTCCCACGGCTTTGTTTCCCGCGCAAATATAAAGAAAGAGCTGTGTTTTGGGTGAGGGAGATATGGCACGAGGAATAAGAAAGAACTCATGGCTTTCACGGCCCCCAGGGAAAGGGGCTGCCGTAGAGCTGCACGCAGATGTACTTTATACAACGAACTCCGGAACTTCGTCATGAGTGAGGTCCAGAGAAAAGTATTTGCTGGTTCTTTTGACTGGAAAAGCGTCCTGGATGTTGACACACTGCTGAGCCAAGCAGCTGTTGCAGTAGAGGCCTTCCTCGTCCAGTTCGTGGCCACAGCCGAAGGTATAGCTCTGAGCAGTGTCTTGACACAGACCGGCGATGCGCAAGAAGTCTTTCTGGTAAAGTCTGATGTCATCGAGGCTCAAGCTATGCCGATCGGTGGAAGTCTTTGGTTTTCGACATATAGTCTGCAAAACAAGGGAAGTCTGAAACAACTTCAAGAGGATAGGCTCAAGTGAAAGGTTAGCAATAGCAGTATTTGCCCTGTTTACAGAGAGAGGCTGCAAAACTATATAAAGGGTTAAGGAACCCTGTATGTTAGAGAGGTTTCTAATCTAAAACACCCGGACCCCTGAGCAGAAAAATATCAGCACCACCAATAACAGGAATAGCAGCTAACATTTGCTGAGCCTTTATTATGCGGTGGTAGGCCCTGATATAAACACACTACGTGTATTACCAACTCATTCTTCCTATGAGCCCTATGAGGCGGGTGCTGTTATTCTCCCCATTTTACAGATGAATAATCCAAGGCACAGAGAAGTAAATGCGACAGGAATCCAACTCTCTCTCCAGCATCTCAGAAATCAAGCACTTGCCTTAAAATAAGGCTGTAAAGGTAAAGAGGTTGTTTCTTTAGCATAGGGCAATTCAGTGTGGCAATGCGTTCATGCTGAGGTCTGTTATTATGTTAATAGGAAATGGGAAAACAAACTAATTATTTCTCCAGAAGAAAGACTGGAGAACTGTTTTTTGTTTTTGTTTTTTTTAAAGCCAGAATTCTTGGGGTGGAAGAATAACCTGGTGCAGAGAAGGTTGGGAGGCAGGTGCCAGGACTGAGAGGCAGCTCTTGAACGCCCCAAGGGGCCGTGTTCTGCCAAAGGCTTCACACAGCGGGTAGCAGACTTTTGGAGTTCATTATCCCAAGAGGTGGTACTGGCTGAACATATAAATAGTTTGAAAAGTGGCTCAGATAATTACATAAATGGAAGATACTAAATGGGTTATTAATGGAAACGACGCATTATTCTCTCCCACTTATGCTGCTGAACACCACAAAGGCCAACAACGCTGTTAGAATTAAGAGGCAAAAGCACCAGGAGGGAGAGAAGAGGGTCCGAGCCCAACAATATTTTACCAGGAAGTGTCGCCTCGGAGCACCCCTGGAGATGACCGTCCCGTGTACTGAGGTCCTCCCAGGCGCCCATGTGCTTTCACACGGAGACTTCCGTAGGTCCTCACCACAAATCCTCACGGCGGGCACAATGCTCTCCCCACTCTGTAGGTGAGGACTGTGATCCTTCGCTGTGCCCCACAAACATTTATGTACAATAAGAGCTAACACTTCGTGGCCTAGCAGGGTGCAAACCCAGGCAGTCTGATTCTGGAGTTCATTCCACCTAATCATGCAACACATACAGCTTTAAAAATTATGCATTAGAGTTCTCAGAAAAATATTTTTTTTAAATATGTTTTCACTGATTTCAGAGAGAGGGAGAGACAGAAACACCAATGATGAGAGAGAATAATTGATCAGGTGCCTCCTGCATGCTCCCTACTGGGGATCGAGCCCACAAACTGGGCATGTGCCCTGACGGGGAATCGAACTGTGACCTCCTAGTTCATGGGTTGATGCTCAACCATGAGCCACACTGGCTGGGCTCAGAAAAATATTTAATAAAATGTCATTTCACATTATGACTACATAAATGAAAGAAGAAAGGGCAAATAGGAAAAAAAGAGAGAAAAAGGCAGTAGGCAAAAATTACCAGAATGCAGGAAAAAAAATGAAATAAAAGAAATACACAGAAGAAAAAAAAAAAGAGAGAACCCAAGAAAAAGAGACATATAAGGAGAGACAGAGAGCGCTCAGAAAATAGAGGTCAATGTTAGTTGTACATTTTATCCAAATACTGCAACCATGAGCTTTAGAGTATGTTAACTTGTCTCTAACTTTTGACATCTTAGCCTAACTAGTGAACACAGGTTATCAAATATTCTCCCATTGTATACTTTGGAAGTTTACTCTGAACGGGAGAATCAGAGGGTGGAGAAACACCTCTATCCAGCACACCTGACCAGTTGTTGTTGTCAATCAACACATACACACACCGTCAGCCTGAAGTCTGGACACCTAGAGTGTGACACAAGGTGCATAATTTATGCAAAACCAAATCAACTCCAAGATAAATGGAACCAGCAAATGAACTGGAAGTCAGCTCAGAATGAGACTGTAATGCATGTGTCTGGTAAGAATCATTTCCTCAAGATTTTTAATTTTCGCCTCTCTATATAAATATGCATGCTGACTTGCTATTTAAAGTGTTCAGGTCCCTCCATACCTGTGGAAGAGAATCGGTACTCTGGCCACGAAGCTTGACAACTGTTTCGGAGGAGCTGGAGGTGGAAGAACCGATTTCTTTCACAATCAACCCTAAAGTAAAACAGAATAAAAAGCAATGAAGATTTCACATTATTCATACCTCTTGCCACATATACTGCTGCTACTGAAAAAGAAAGATCAAATATGAACCATTATTGGAAAATCTCACAGTGATTCTTTGGTAGGAGACAACCAGGATGGAACACATTTTATCTTGTATCTTATAGGAAACTGGGGTGAGGGGTGGGTTGAGATGAATGTGGGGCTTGAGTATAGGAAGAAATTTAGAGCCTGAATTTTCTAAAATAAACTTCTAATGAAGCTCGCTATGATGAAGTTCGTAGTAAAAACAAAGACCCTAGGCCAGGTAAAGGAATCTCTTTACTATGTCTCCTGCGATCTTCCCCCTTACCACATAACACCAACTTTGACTTAATCCCACCTGAACAGTGACTTCTAGGTTTGGTCCACTTGGATGTGCAGTGGGTAAGTGTGAGGGCTCTGGCCTCTGGAGTCACACAGATCTGGGTTGATCCTCGGCCCAGACAAGTAATCAGCCATGTGTCCTGGCCAGTTACTTAACCACCCTGAGTCTCATATCAGCCCCTCTTATACAGGGGGCTGATAGCAGCACCCATCAACAGAGTTTTACGATGATTAAAGAGCATGTGCATAAAAGGCACGAAGTACAGGGCCTGCACATGGAACGTGCTCAGATCACAGAAGCTCTTCTTGGCTGACAGGGACACTGTGGCCCATACCTCCCGAGGCAATCCCCTCACTGGTAAGAGCCTGGAATGGGAGGCCACAGTGAAGATCAGCAGGGTCCCTAATCACCCCAGTGCTTGGGGGCAACCTGCTGAAACTTGGAAACAGAAATCCAGGGCTTACACTTCCTTATGAGCCCGCGGCATGTGAGAGAAGCATCCCCACGACAGGTTTCAGAAGGTAAAACTGCCAACAAGAGCTGGAGATGTATGGGAAGATCACTGACATTTTTCTTGCAAACAGGTGAAGCAAGTGAGTAGGTGAAGTCCTTAAGGCCAAATAATTTAAGTACCTTCCCACCGTATTAAAAAAAACACACACCAAAACCATAATGTGATTTTCATTCAGCTACTGCTAGTAACCTATAGAAATAACTTTCGGTATTAAATGCTTCCCTTGTACCCACTCCCGACAAGCACTTTCGTGTATATTGTTTCATGCACACACATACACACATGCATAGTGAGAGAGAGTGTGCTGTCTGTGTACCTATAATGTGCATGTAATTATGAGTTTATATTTAATACACATTGAAATGTACTTGTAAGGAAAATTCAACCTAATAAGACAAAAGGGCAGGAAGGGAGGAAAGCGGGGTGAAGAACTAAGCTAAGCGTGCCCAGAGCACCGGCCTGCGGATCTCTGTTGGTCAGGCAGAGGATTCTGCCACCGCCGCAGATCTGCTCCTGGCAGAGCACCTGAAGGCCAGGGTTCTGCTGGGCCAGCCAGTGGGCTTCTGCCATAAAGGTTCCTCGCGCTCTTGCAGAGTGAGTGCCAGGGTGGGGGTACTGTGCTGGTCTTATTCATCTGATTCCTGCCCATGTGCATGGGAGAGGTGCAGCATCGGGGACTGTGGGTCTTTTTTTAAATATACATTTATTGATTTCAGAGAGGAAGGGAGAGGGAGAGAGAAATAGAAACATCAATGATGAGAGAGAATCATTGATTGGCTGCCTCCTGCATGACTCACACTGGGGATCGAGCTCGCAACCCAGGCATGTGCCCTTGACCAGAATTGAACCTGGGACCTTTCAGTCTGCAGGCCGATGTTCTAGCCACTGAGCAACACCAGCTAGGACAGGACTGTGGGTCTTAACAGAGCAATGGCAGTCACTCCAACCCTAATAGGGTCTCTCACCCAATCAAAGCTTTGAGAGGCATAATGATAAGCACCAGGCCACTTGGACAGTACCTGTACTAAGGCATCTTTCTCTAAAGAACAGAGATTAATTCATGACACGTGACAAAAACAGAAGCTAACTGAGGCTTAAAAACAAAACCCATTCTGCTAAGGAGAACTCCCCGGGGGAGCTCACCAGAGTGTCCATTGAGCTTCCGCGACAGGAGCATGTCCTCCGTGATGTAGATGCACATGTCCGGGCTGACCTCCAGCGAGTCTTCGTTCAGCTGCTCCAGGTCCCTCGGGTCATCAACCAACATCTCTATTTCTGGCACAGAAAAGGGAAAAGACATGTAGTGGCAGAAAGGGAAATGATCACCATAATGCACAGCCACATTCTGAGGGAAGCTATGTAATTATTCGTATTTGAAAATAAGTTGGCGTATGAGGCTCTACAGCAGTCCACTCTCGGGACAATTCTCAACCAGATGCTATTCGTTCTCTTTCTCACAAGATTGCTGTGTTCTCCACAGGTCTTCCAACACCCTGATTTGTCAATTGTTGTTTACTCTTTAAGAAAGAAGAAAAGCTCTACCACCCTGCTTCCATCACAGGGCAAACGGAGACCGATGGCTCATTTGGCTAATGCCACAGCAGACTGCTGACGCAGAATGAGTAGTTCATGGAGCTCCCCACTGCCCATAGCTGCCTAGTCTGAGGGTAGTTAGTGACTCAATTTGGTTACTACATGAATTCTGTAGTAACCAAACATGTTCTGCAGCTTTCCTTAATGGAGTCAGTATCTCTTCCCCAAACCTGAATGCTATAGCATTTATTTGAGGCGGGAAAATAATAAAAAAGATGTAAACAAATGCGAAGTTTGGACGATACAGGCTGTCCGTCTCACCTTCTTTCCTCGCCACAGAGTTAAGCGGCCAGGTGCTGTGTTTCTTTTATACTCCCTAGCGTTCTGGTGATAAGAGAAGTATTTAAGAAATACTAATTAATGAAATGGCCTGGACTCAAAATTCTTTTTTTTTTTTTTGGAAAGTTCAAGACATTTATGTCACTATCATTGAATCCAATCTGTTGTCCTAACCAATGCTTATTTCATGTGGAAATCAGAGATGCAGACCCAAGGGCTGTGGGACTAACTTCTACTCCATATAAAATCCTACAACTTAGAACCCACAACCATCCAACCCTGTGGTGGCAAAGGTTCATGACTAGAGGGATGTTTTGTTCACAAACAATCCAATCAAGTCAGTGGGGAAGGTGGCATGAGACTTTCTCTCTATTTTACTACTTCTTACAGACATCAATTCTGTAGAACGAATACCTGAGAAACAACTAGGAGAGAAAAAGAAATGAGCCATGAGGACGGGGCTGTCCTGTCAGCTCGGTGGGCCGGGGGGAAAGGTTACCATCGTCCTGCGAGTCCTCTTCCAGCCGGTCCTTGCCGCCGCTCTCCACCCCTGAGGTGTGGGAGCTGCCGTGGCTGGTCATCGAGCTGCAGGTCTTCAGCTTGCGGTGGATGGCGCTGCCGGAGTAGCTGTCCTCCGGCCCCGGGTCCCGAGGCTTGGTGTCCGCCTCAATGCCCGAGGTGTGGGAACTGCTGTGGCTGGCGGTGGAGTGACGAGACAGGCGCTTATGCTTCATGCTGCCCACGCTGCTCCCGCTGGCCCGGGACCGCTTCTCCAGCTGGTCCATGTCAAGGTCCAGGTTGTCACTGATGTAAGATTCCCGGTACTGCTTCTTCTCTGTTTGGGAAGAAACAGCCGATCGTCATCTCACTCAACCCAGAGGGGGACCGCATGGGGAGCTTACGTGAGTCAGTCATCAGGCCAAGATCAAGTACAAGTTCACTCTCAGAATCTAGTGACTGGCAAGTGGTCCTAATTCTGGCCGGCTCTCCACCTAAGAACACCGCCAAGTGAATAAAAGCCAGGATGGCACATTTGAGGGGAGCGCTTAAACTACTCAGGGTTCAAACACCAGAGAAGAAGGCTGCTCCTTGACCGACCACCTCGTGTCAGCAAACTGTTACTGGCCCCGCAGTGAAATAAGTTCAGTAACTGAGAATAAACATTTAGAAAGTGTGAGAGCAACCTGACATTGTCATGGCAGCCACCACTGTGACTTTTGTATTTTGCAGAAGTATCAGTTCACAGTGGATTAGAAATTTAAAAAACCTGGTCCTTCCCCCACAGGTAATTTCAGAAACACTACTATAGGAGACTGTTGAATAAACATAATTATGCTATTTGCCATTCATTTCCTTTGTTCATTTGGTCCACTGTTTTTTAGCTCCAACTTGTTGAATACAATTTAAAATAAAACGATTCTTCTGAGAATTTCTTTCAGGTAATTCTAAAATTTAGGTTTACATTAGCGAAGACTGCTTTTCTCCGTTTAGGCTGAATTAGTGAGGCTTTCTCATCTAGTTAGAAAACACAGTCATCACGACTGGTGTGTCACGTGGCCTCTGATTGGTAAAAATGTTCCTGAACGTGTCACATGCAGAGACACATCACTGAAAGTCCCTTTCATCAAGTGCTAAACCAGCCAGTACATCAAGCACAAAGTTACAGCTGAGGTGCAGGGGCACTCCTGACACAAAAACATTATTTTTGTGCTTCACGTCAGAAATTTAAAACAGAAAGATAGCTTAGCTTCCTTGTGCTTTTAATACGGATGAGAAATGACACATTAGAACAATGCTAACAATGGAGAGTGCATTTGGGAAACATTAAGTTGATATTATCTCAGAAGCTGCTAACAAGGAGACTAATTGGGTCCTCAGGGGGCTGATGGCGGATTTAATTGTCTTGTTTCTTGGTTAAGTAAAAACACTCGCACCGCTGATGTCTGGTTCCAGCTCTGAAGTATCATCGCCACAGGCTCCAGAGAGGGAATGAGCATGAGCAGAAAGAGAAGGTGATGATATGCTTTGCTGGATGCATAATGGGAAGATGCTAGGGGACGGCGAGGCGTGCGTTTCTGGGCTCCAGCCCTTCCCTGTCAATTCTAAGGAATCGGGCTGAAACGCAAAGGCATGTGTGTGTAGCCACAGAGAACGCAGACTGGGGCTGGACATCACAGCCCAACATGCACCACTGAGACAAGTGCATCCATCCCATTTTTTAGGGTGAGGGGTTCTAAGGATTCCTGCTTTCTGAAGGCAACGGGTTGACATGAAGATGAGAGCTAAAAGCATTTGCAAAATTCTCATACCATTTCTACTTACTGTACTTTCAAAATAATAGATAGCCATGTGACCCTCAGAAGGGTGGCAAGTGAAGGAAAAAAAAGTAATAAAAGAGAAATAGGGAAAAAGTTCTATAGGGTATTGGAGGTCTGAGACAACTGGGAAATGTGGATCTGATTATTTGAAAGTTTTCTAGTCTGGCCGATGTGGTTCAGTGGTTGAGCATCCACCTATGAACCAGGAGGTCATGGTTCGATTCCCAGTCAGGGCACATGCCCAGGTTGTGGGCTTAATCCCTGGTGTGGGGCCTGCAGGAGGCAGCCAATCAATGATTTTCTCTCATCATTGATATTTTTATCTCTCTCTCCCACTCTGAAATCAATAAAAATATATATTGAAAACTAACTAACTAAATAAATATAAATAAAAGCTTTTCTACATCTTTACAAATAGTCTTTTGAACCCCAGCTTCCAGGTAGGTTTGGAGCCAAACCTAGTATCCCATACTCACTAGTACACTCCCTGGGGTACAAGCAGTCTCCAGCCTGCGCTCCTGCTAGGAGCCCTGTGTATGTATATTTCCCATCAGAGTGTCAGCAGCCCTGGTGCACCACAAGGCTGGCTTCTGTCTCCTTTGAAGTGAGTGCTACATCACTTAGACCAGTGATGGCGAGCCTTTTGAGCTCGGCGTGTCGGCATTTTGAAAAACCCTAACTTAACTCTGGTGCCGTGTCACATACAGAAATTTTTTGATATTTGCAACCGTAGTAAAACAAAGATTTATATTTTTGATATTTATTTTATATATTTAAATCCCATTTAACAAAGAAAAATCAACCAAAAAAAATGAGTTCATGTGTCACCTCTGACATGCGTGTCATAGGTTTGCCATCACTGACTTAACCCTCTGCAAACATTTAAGAAACTTCACACCACTCGGTTACAAACTGAGGGAAATGCTGAAATAACGCAGAAATTTGTTCGAAGGAATGCAAAATGCAACTTCTCATCCCCCTCGCAATGACTGGTATCAAGAGTGAAGATGCTCAACATGCCAGTGTGCTTTTATTCCCTCTGTGGGAAAAGCCCAGCGACCGCAAAGGTTTTTACACATGATTTTAAAATAGAAAGCAGGCGATGTGACTTCTGTATAGATGTCTTAAGAATAAGCTCTAGTTACTGAATAAAGTTGGGCTAACATCCTTCTAATGACAAAGGCACTTCTCTTCTAAATACTATGGAAGAAATCTTGTGATTATTTTCTGCTATAAAACGCTAAAACAGTATTTCAGACAAGGTGACTCTAAATGAAATGTAATTAAGAAAAGTAAGATTCTTTTTGTGCTGCTCTTTTTGCTGAGCCAATATTGAAAAAGGGCTTTAAGTGTGGGTGAGATAAGTGGATTCAGGCCAAGGCTGGTCCAGAGGAACTTGGTTTCAATTTTTCCTCAGACCTTGTGTGATCTCTAAGTAGAAGAAATTAAATGTGTGGTGGTGGTGGTGGTGGTGGTGGTGGAGGAGGAGGAGGTGGAGGAGGAGGAGGAGGAGGAGGAGGAGGAGGAGGAGGAGGAGGAGGAGGAAGAAAAGACTTCCCTTCCAAATCTATCTACATTTGCCCAAATAAAAGATCCAGTTTACAAATTTTTCATTCCTTCATGGCCCTGTACATGTAAGCCCACAAATGCACCCGGTACTTGCTGGGTAGTTTACCTTAAACGCTATGGTTCGTTCCCTCTTATGGGCTCTAAAGAGCTCCCCCTACAGTCCCCTAAACAAGAATTTACTAAAAGGCTGCTGGTGGAGAGCTGGTGAAATAAATGAACTTCTCAAGGCATCAGTTAGGAACGAGGCTGACTTGGCAAACAATGGGCTCTGCACCCCACTAAGTCTCCTACCCATCCTCGCAAGTTTCCTCGGCACCTTTTCCTGTCTGAATTCTCTTTAATATTCATGTCAGCATCGGAGAAATATATTTGTCATACCGATGAGTCATCTGGGGAAGGACTGGCAGTCTGGCAGCGGCGGAAGCCAATACACCTGACATTTTTACCCACTCTCTCTGAAGACAGGTGCAGCGTGGTGGCAGACAGTGGGAGATGATTCACGTTCTAATCGCTAATTAAATGACAGTGACATCTCCAAATGGGGTCTCATTTAGACAGAGGCAGCTTTGGAAAGGAATCGATCAGACGTGCAAATCTCTCTGAGGTGTTTTGCTTGCTCAGAGAGAGCAGGTATTGCCTTGTTTCTGTGGGAAAGGTTGGATCTGAGAGGTCAAAATCTGTTTCAGACGTGGACCTCCGATATGAATCTGCATCCTAATGATCATGCAACCCCCTAAAATCTACTAATCTAATCACATTACCAAGAATTAGTACAACATGAATATGCAAAATAAACGGAAGGCATTAAAAAATAAACAAATATGCAAAGTAGCCTTTTGGGGGATCAGAAGTTGGGAGTGTTAAGTGGAGTAACTCCAGGGTGCCATAACCCAAGATAAAGGGTTAACCTCGAGCTTCATACTGTAAAGATGAAGCCTGCTTTTAGAGGCCCTCTCTGCCTCCCTCTTCTTCACCATGTGTCAACTTTGGCCCAGGACTCTGGGGTTCCTAATAGACAGTCTGTGTCTCAGCCCAGGCCCCACAGGACTGGCTGGTAAAATCATCAGGTGAAAATTTCTCCCTCCTTTGCCATTCTTGCTAGGGCAGATGTGGGGGCCTCCCCGCAGTCAAGAAGAGAGACTGCAGCCATTTCTGTGACCCACTTCGTTGGAAGCAATTTCAGATTGCCGTGGATCATAGAACCAAGGTGGATCCGTGTAGACACGGAGCTCTGAGATGCAGCTAAACCTTGGCCTGAACCTTCACATGGTGGCTTCTCACAAGCATTTTCAAGCCAAGCGTGGAATAAGTTAAAGAGGCTACACAAGGGGCAGCTCAACGACAGGGAACACCTCGGCATTTGGGATGGGTGCGGCTGCTGGCACCGAGGCTACCCTTGCCTTCTGGAACAGTGCTGGCATGGAAAGAGGAGGCTGCACTAAACTGGGAGAGTCCGGGCCCCCAAATCCCACCCCGCAGGAGCCTGCGATACCTTCGTTTTCCTCCAGCTTCCGGATGTGGCGCAGGATGGGCTGCAGGTTCATGTAGAGGCGGTGGCTGTTGCTCAGCAGCTGCAGGAGGTGCCTGGAGCGCAGGGGGCACCCCGTGTAGTATATGAGCTTCCTGGCTGAGGGCAGGCCATCTGGCAAAATCTCAAATTTCTTACCCTGGGGAGGGAAAGCATAAATCAGATGCAGATTCGGGAAGCAAAGTTTCTGATTTGCCCAGGTCCTCTTCATTGTTTACTTGGTAAGGAAAACTACAGATTGCGAAAACGATGTGCAGCAGGTCCTTGGGTAACATCGTTTCATCACAACGTTGATGAGTTGCTATGGGAACGCAGCTCTTGTTTCTATCAATTAGCCTACAGTAAAACTGGTTTTGTTGTACGTCATTTTGCTGAAAGTCGCTGTACCTGTGGACGATTTTGAGTGAGGACTTACCGTATAAAGCTCCATTCAAAATTTGCTGAGACATAAAGTACTGTGTTCCCTTTCAAAACTGTCACAGACAGAGGGTTACCCAAAATTCAGGAAAGGGTCTAGCGAGGGTCTTCTGGTAATCACTGACTGGGTGTGACAGTTGAGGAAGATCTTTGGTGTCTCTGGCTGGTCAGGCCATTTATATAATGGAGAAGAGAAGGGCCCGTCATGCAGCATCCTCAACCTCAAATGCAATCCCAACACTTAACTCAGCAAACAAGTTCCACAAGCGGAATGCATTCAAGTATTTGTGGAACACGCACTGTCTACCGATCCCTGCGCTAGACAGACACCGAGGAAACAGCAGTGAACAGGACAGACAAGCTCCCCACCCTCCGGGAGACACATTCTGGTGGGACAGATGGTAAATTAACACACAGAATAATTATAGCTTATGATAAATTCCGGGGAGGAAATAAATAGAATTATGATGGTGAAAAATACTGGATACCTATTTAGGGTTTAGAAAAAATATAAAACTTCTCTAAGCCGGAAGCTACAGAGACAGCAGTGGAATGGGACAAGGAAGAGAAAGAAGAGCTATACGTGTCTATCAATAGAGATATAAGGAATCACATTCCTTAAGCCTGGGATCATTAACATAGTGTTCAAAGTTGAGGGCGAGAGCCTGGCAGAGTTCCGTACAGTGCTAGAATATTTTGAATTTCTTTCGCTTTCTTAATAATGAATAAAGCAGCAGCAGAACTACAAAACGGAGTATTCCAGATACAAAGATTCTCAGCCAGAGAGGAGAAGTGAAGCGAAGAGGGAGGCATACTCTAACTTGAAGTGGGTACAAAGCAATATGGGTTTGTGTAACTCAGACAGGGATAGAATTTTTCACCTCTGGACTTCTTTAAAAGACCATCGGTGGACCCCAATGCTAGACTAGTAATAACTGATACTTAACAAGCTGTAAGCAGATGTAACTCATTAATCCTCACCCTCAATTTGAAATGAAGAAACTAAGGCACAGAGAGGTTAAGCAATTTGCTCAAGGTCACACAGGTAGGCAGGGCTGGGCTGGCTGCACCTGGGAAGTCTGTCAAAGTAGATTCCTCCTCTCCAACCCACAGCCACTGAATAGAAAATCTCTAGGAGAAGAGGGCGAGGCCCAAAAGTCTGTAACTTCAACACGCTCCTCAGATGAGTATGACGCAAAACTAGATCCACTGAGTCCAGGACCCTTAAAACACTCCATTCCAGAAATGCATTTTATGACTACTTAGTGTGGGACATGAAAGGGGCAAGTCTGGCAATAAAGTACTCATTTTCAAACAGCCCAGATCCTTTCACAAAGAGCTGGAACAAAGGAGAGCAGTGGGGAGGAGGCAGGTCAGGCCGCGCTTAATGTAGGAGGAAAGTGAAATCAGATTGAACTGTGCCCAAGTAATTAAAGTAATGTAAAGTCAGGAACAGGTCTTCTGACTCACAGGACAGTGTGGAATCAGTGCCCAGTGCTATTTGGCAATACAACCCTTTATTTATATAGGCCATCTTCCTTAGGGGAGAGAGCCCATGTGGACAAATCCTTATCTCCCTCCTTTCTTTGTGTATTTTTTTCAGTAGTTTCTGAACAAAAGAAAATTGTGGATTTTAATGACTACTAGACAGACACACTGTTAACTGTAATTCTTTGAACTCTACTAAGAAATGGAGATAGCTAGCAAAGTAAAGAAACAGCTGGAAAAATCATAAATTTGCTCAAAAAATATTCTAAAAATAAAGGTATTTTTCCTGTTAAGAACTACAGACCTTTCTTTATAATGATGAGTTTCGAAGAGTCAGATATTAATAGAAACATCTTTTTATATCACTCTTTATTCCTTCTTCAAAGGAAGTAATTTCCAAAGGAACTGGCCGGCCCCACACGAAGAGAACTTACACTGTGATTATGGTTTTCTATTTTCTAATCCCTCTGCTGTACACTTTTAAAATAATTCTATTTGATGAACTCATCTTGTACTTTTCTCACTACATTTCTTCTGCAAGTAGAATAACTTAGGGTAGTGTGGTGAAGACCAGGCACACAAATTAAAACTAGTAATTTATTTTGTTATAAAATTCTTTAATTTTAGCTGTTCTACTGATGAGTGACATAAGAATATAAGAAATCTAATTATCTTCACTGCTGACTTCTTAAAAGTATCAACTTTTGTGTCTGGAACAATATTGTTTTAAAAAACAAGAAACAACAAAATTCCAAAAACAAACAAACAACTGAGTAATTTACTTTAGCCAGTTATTTTAAACTTACCACAAATACCAATTTTCCAACATTTGTCCAGGGGAAGTCATAAAGTAATTGTTTCTCTTCATCTAAATTCTGTGGGAAGAATTATAATGCATATAGAGTTACTGATGAAACTGACAGACACTAAAATGGCTCTAATTTATCTCCCAGAAAACTAAAATACATTAATTAAAATCCGAAAGAGGCCCTCAGCTCTCTTTGGAGATGTGCAGACAGTAATTAAAAGATTAGTGATATGATTCAGTAGTTTCCGGTTCCCGAGTGACTGCATCATTAACTGCCCTTTCCGGGCAATCTTTCCTCTTTTGGCCTATCCCTAAAATTTAAATAAAAAGTCCGAAAGACTCGGGCATTCAGGAGACGAGACAAGGTACTCAGACTTTCATCCTTGGATATTTTGCCTACATCAAAGAAAAGATATCCTAATACTCTCCCAGCTCTCCCAGAAAGAGGCTTTTTCTCCCCCTTGTCAATGGCTGTAGCACCATCCCACCTACTTACTCAAGGGACAAGCTTTATCAGAAAAGTGTAATGGAAATTAAAACATCTGCTCAGGCACTGTATGCATATGTCATCTTTAGAATTATAAATGCTCCAGAGGACAAAAATATACAAGAGTATATTTAACGTCAATGACACACACAGAAAAAGTGGTGACCCGTGGGCCAATCTTAGGCGTTTTGTTTTCTGTTCTGGAAGACTTGTTACTACATGGTTTAGACTGGATCCCTTGGTCTATCCCACATCGTCCACATCTGTGCACACAAACAGGAAGCAATGACCAATCCGTGGCCAAAAAGGACCGGTGAACCTATCACGGGACCACAGAGGGACTGTCACTGGGAGACAGAGCAGTGCCTACTGAACACTTAGTTCTCTCATTTACTCACCTGGAAAATCTGTATTCCCCGCATGGTCAGCCCGAGGGTCAGAGAAGCTTCAATTTCCCTTTTATCCTGGAGGAATAAAATTTTATGAAAATGTCTACGTTAGAACCTTGAATATAAAGTCATAATTAAATTCTGAGATGCACCAAATTTTATATGTTAAAAACTGGGTAAATCTCCCAGCTCAGAAGCTAAGATCACAGGCAAGCCTAAATATTTAAGGGTCTCTCATAAGGACAAATAATAAAGCTGTAAAAGTTTTATATCGGTTAGTTTTTTTAAAAAGTACTCATTTTTTAAATGCTCAATTATTACTTAACAAAGTGGTATACATTCCACTGGGTTAGGTGGTAGAATGTATACTACCAGCTAACCCATAAACTATAAACAATAATGTATAACTACATAAGGAAAAAAAATTCTCCAATTAAGAATGTACTCAGGTGGGAAGAGATCAGTCAAAGAACTTATATGCATTTATGCATAACCCATGGACACAGACAATAGTGTGGTGAAGGCCTGGGGTGGGGGGTGGGCTAGAATGGGTCAACGGGGAAGAAAGGGGACATGTAATGCTTTTAACAATAAACACTTAAAAAAAAAAAGAATGTACTTAGAACTTTGGCAACATCTTTTTAAGTGCTCATCTGTAAAAGCGTATATAAAATATAAAGTATAAAATAGAAGAGACATAATATTATTAAGTAACTATAAGATTTCTCAGTACAAACAATAAATATGTACAGATCTTCATTATAGTGCCATTTTCCCCAGGAACATGGTTAAGAAGTATTTTTTGAAAATGCATCCTCACCAGGCACAGAAAAGAGAAGACATAGCCTATTTTTACTCTTTGGGTTGTTTTTTTTCCAACCAACGTATTTTTACATCACGAAAGGCATATATAGTAAGAGAACTCAATCCATCACTATGAGTTTAGGCCAATTTCCCTTGCAAGGCCGTTCTGATTGTTTCCTGAAGACTGTGCTCATAAAAACGCGGGCTGTGCATGTATGAGGTGTGCAGTACTGGAAAGGGAGCACAGAATTTGTTGTTTTTCTTTTTCAGGATGTTTCCTATCCTCCATCTACCTTATTTCCATTTTGTAACCAGGCCTTAAATGAAGCAGTTTTAGTGGCTGCCACTTGACTTCTCCGAAGAATAAAAATTCTGTCCATGAGGCAATATTATTTCCCACTTCATTCAGTTACATTACTATGATTAATTATCTCATTTTAAGCAGACTAGAGTCATTTTCCATGTCATGTAGAAGTACCATACTTTAAGTAAGTTTGAAAGATCTTTACACAAGATAAATTGAGGATATCTACTTCACTAAATGATTCTTAATAGGATTTTAAAAATTGATTTTTAGAAAGAGAGAGAGCAGGGGGTGGAGTAGGGGAGGGGGGTAGAGAAACATCTATTTGTTCCACTTATTTATGCATTCATTGGTTGATTCTTTTATGTGCCCTAATCAGGGAATGAACCTATAACCTTAGGGGATGCTGCTCTAACTAACTGAGCTACCTGGCCAGGGCCAATAGGATTTTTTTAAATACTAAATTTCCTTATCAAATAAGAATCACTAATGTACTAGACACTTCACTTAGTTATTTCAGATTCATTATCTCATAGAATTTTCCCAATGTTGGAAATGTATGGAATCATTCCCACTTAATAGATGGCCCAGGATTATTTATATTTACTTAGGATCCAGTAATTATCAGTGGTAATATAGGGTTTTTAAGTGACTAGAGGCCCGGTGCATGAATTTGTGCAGGGCCAGGCTGGCTGGGGGGAGGGGACATGGGAGGTTGGCAGGCCAGCCCCACCCTGGATTGGGGGGAGGGGGAGGGGCGATCGGGGGTGGGGCCTGGGGGAGGAGCTGCAGGCAGTTGGTTGAACTCCTAGTCAAGGGAACAATTTGCATATTAGCCTTTTATTATATAGGAAGGAGGATATCTGATTCCAAAGCTGCAGTCTTTTCAATGCATTATTAATACTTCTCATACATTTTAAAATTATAAGCTGATTGTCAAAAATGTCATTTATTTTCATTTTTTCCTATAAATTGTCACAAATAAAATTTAAGGAAAAAAACAAACAGATAGCTAAGTCCTTTAGGAATTTAGCCAAAAAGATATTATGGAACTCAATTATGCCTTTCAAAGATGACAGGGCATTAACAGTGCACCTTTTAAACATGGAAGGGAGAAGAAACACCATCCTTTGGTCCCTTTCTAAGTTTTCTGAACCAGGCAATGTGCTCACCAGCAGTATATCCAATGGTCTAGGGGTGCTAGACCATTGGGTAGGGAGTGATACCAAAGGCTATGGAGTGATACCAAGCATAGTAACAGTGATATAACAACTGCTTGAAGCACCTTTTATCCATTGTCCTTTGCCTATTCAATGAACCTCAGAGGCAGGTCATTACCATCCCCATCTAACGATGGGAAACTGAAGCAGAGAGGCTAAGTAGTAACTGGTCTAAGGCCACATGGTAAGAGGTGAAGCTAGGAGTCAATCCCACAAGTTAGGCTCAATAGACCACTCTCTGAACCACTTCATCCTATTCGGTTGGAGAATATACCTCTGGGTACATAAGTGGGGATTCAGGAGTGAAATATGGCCAAGAGGGGGGAGGAGGTAGAGGGAGAGAGAAGACAGGATCCCATAAATGTAGTGTGAGGGATTCCCCGCAGAGCCTGGCTTCAGCTGTTACTTGGATGTGTGGCCTCTGACCTCTGAAACAATGAGGCTAGGGATACACAGGGCACAGAAGGGAGTGACACACATCAGAGAGTTCCGTGGAGAAAGCACACAGGCTCTGATTAGGCCTGGGTTGAATCCTGGCCTTGCCACTTACTGGTTTTGTGGCCTTTAGTCTGTTTCCTTGTCTGTAAAATGAAGATTACAGTTCCTATCTTACAGAATTTTTTTAAAGGATAAATATAAAGGGTGCCCCATAAACACAGGACTCAATAAGCACTTGCTGTCATTGTGAGGCTCTGGTTACTAATGGATCTGATGCCGTGTGACTTCACTTTGGGGAATATTAAAAACTAATGATCGAAGAAGTTGCCAATGTCACTCCCCGAGACAGAAACGCAGACTTGGAGAGGAGAAAAACAACTACGGTATTTCTGTTCACGGAAACGCCACATTCACACTATGCAGCCCCGTGTCATCACAGCGTTAGAACCAGGAGAGCCTGCATCCTGCTCCCAGGCCGAGAAAAAGCACCGCCCGCTCCGAGATGACCTGCGGTGACAGACAGCGGGCCACGTGAAACTCTTTTCAAAGCCCAAGCTTAAATAAACGCCCCTTGTGATGGAGAAGGAGTTTTTTTCTTGGAAGCTGCAGGCGCAAGGCCGTCTGTACCTTATACAGTCTGTAGTAGTGGACGGCGACGTCGTCCAGCCGGACGGCCTCTTTGATGTATTTAAGATGAGCCTCGGAAGCGGTCAGTGCAAACTGATCTTTGTGCATGTTTGGAATGTGCTTCAGGATGTAGTCCTTCCCTCTCTTGGCAACAACCTGTTGGAATACAACGGGCATGCAATGCAACATTTGTCGGGGGGTGTACACACCCTCACCCGTAAGTGACAGAAGGACCAGGACCTAAACAAACCATATAAACTGGCTAACATCCACTAGAACATTCCCACGTTCACTCTGTCTTCACCATCGGTTATAGTACGAGGCTGAATCAGCTAATACTCAAAGTGACAAAGTCAATTTAGCTGCAGTATTGAGTATCTGAGAAGAAAAATCACAAGAAATGGGAAAAGTGTGTTCTCTTGGCTTTAAACTCACCAGGAACCAAAAAAACAAAAAAATCAAACCAAAGACAAAACCATGCAAACTTGCAAAATTTTGTACATATCATTCCTTATACTTGCAAAATTACTGGTACCATGAAATACATCTCCTGTCAGCACATCTTTAGGTTCTGGATCCTACTTAACTCTTCCAAAATCACAGCCACAGCGTGGAAGACTCTAAATGTTAATCCAAAAAAAGGCAGGGGACTGCGAGAAATTCTCTGAAATGTGTGGTTTTTGCATAAGAGGCTGATATGAACAGTCTATTGGATACTTATGAGAAAACAATTTATTTCATACATTCATTATAATGAACTGTGGCTTATATTTTCATCAGACAATAGCCTGAGCTTTTAGGTGTCAAAAGTACTCAGTATCCAGCAGCTGCAGGTTCAGAGAAAGGTGTCGATTGTTAAAGGTCCTAACTGATTTCATAAGGATTATCAGATGTGGAATTGCACAAAGGAAACTAGAGTGATGTTTAAAATCATCAGAATAAAAAAAAATTAGAGAATTTCTAGTTTAAAAATGTTTTATAGATACTGACATTTTTTGTTTCTTTCTATTGAATTAAGCACGATAAATTATTGGCCAATTTTCAAGTTTTACTGAGAACTCAAATTACAGATTTTTCTTTCTTGATGCCTTTTACATGAAGGTCATCTATATCAGTATTTGTCAGCCTTGTTCAGGTCAGAGAACACATAGAAAATAGTATTTGTAAGGGTACTGAAGCAGTGACTTTGGTGACCCCAAGGGTTGAGGACACTGGTACCTGGGCACTCCGGAGGCCACGGCACATGGATGGGAAGCTCTGATGTAAATGACCAAGGCTCAGTGAGCACCTGATGACAACTCGGGAATATAAAAGCAGGCTAATTTTGGCCCAACAGACATTGCTATGTAAGAGCTTGACACCTTTTGTGGGTTTCTCTTCCAACAACTGAAGCACTGTCAATCAACTGTCAGTCGGTCAACAAAAACTTATATTGAGCACCTTAATGTGAAGTGCCGAGGAAACAGAAAAGGGTAAATTTATGTCTGTCCTTAGTTACATACCAAGAAACACTAAGGTTACTGGGGTTGGGCCCAAAAGATAAAGAGTTATTTGAAAATAAGATGTAAAACACACCCATCCAGGCTCTCGTTGAGCACAAAGGAGGGGCGCTGGCACCTGGTCCATCTGCCCGGAGGAAGCGACCCCTGAGCGGAGTGTTGGAAGGAGTTGGGTGAAGCGGGGAGAGGGGCTGCACAGGCTAAAAGAATTGGAGGGAGAAAGGCCAGAGTAGGAGCCACCACAGGTGTGGAGACACGGGGATCACTGGACGATGCTACCACATAAAATTCAAGGTGAGGACAGTCAGAAAGGAATCTGGAGGGGGGGGGGGGACAGGGGCCACGTCCTGCAAAGCTCCTCAGGCGTGCTTGGGAGCGGGCTGCACTGCAGGTGACAGGGGAGCCCTGGGGGCTTCCCTCCGAAGCCCAAGCAAGCCTCCACAGCAGGCTGTTGAGTGCTCACAGAGCTGGAAGCTGGGAGGCGGGGGAACAATGGTGGGGAGGGGACGCAATAGACAGACATGTAGGAAGTGAACAAAAATACAAGAGAATTTTAGTTCTTCTGCTGGGTGATGGGTTATAGGCTGTTTAGGGAAGAGGACGTTCTGATTGACTGGGTGGGACGGGGAGAAGGAAGGGTGGTCAGGGAGGGAGTGCTGTGTGACTCCCAAGTTTCTGGGTGACGGGGTGGACGGCAGTGCCGCCAGCCGAGATTAGGAACACGGAGGCAGGAATAACAGAACTGAGGTGGCGGGAAGGAGATGAGTTTGACTCAGCACATTCTGAATTTGAGATGCCTCCGGGTGAACAGCTATCTCACGGACTCAGGGGAGAGGTGGTTGTTAAAAGCATTCAGTTGGATGAAATCTCCCGTGATCGGGAGGGGTGACGTGTCAAGGGCAGCGGAGAAATTCAGGGAGTGAAAGTGTTCACTGGATTTGGCCACTTAAAGGTCACTGGTGACCTGAGGGACAGCCCATGAGTGGGGCGGTGGGGAGAGCAGGCAGATGGAGGTGGGTGGAGGAGTACGCGTGGAAAGCAAAGAAGCTAGAAAATCAAATAGACATCGCTTTTTCAAGAAGCGTTACTGAGAAGGGAAGGCAGGAGAAGCAGCATTTCCCTCCCTCCCTCCCTCCCTTCCTTCCTTCCTAGGATGGAGTGCAAACCAAGCCTGTCGTGTATGTTCTATCTGAAGAGCAGAGGGTAAAGGTAAGAGAAAGAAGTTACAGCAGAGACCTGGAGGAAGGGCAGGGACAGAACAGACGGGCTGGGGTAGAGAAAGTACAGTTGAATGGTTCATGCTGGAATAACCTAAATTTCCTCGCTGAAGTAAGGAGATGGTGGTCAGAGCAAGGAGTTTACTTACACACAGGGACAAGGGGCCTCCGACTTACATGATGGCTCGACTTACGATTTCTTGACTATGGTGTGAAAGCAATATGCTTTCAGCAGAGACTGAACTTCGAATTTTGAATGATTCCCGCCCCCCAGCTAGCGATCTGCAGTTCAGTCTTCTCTCGTGATGCTGGACAGTGGTGGTGAGCCACAGGGTCACAGGGGCAAACAATGGACACTCTGTGTCCACTGTGTCACCAGCACGTTTTCTTTTTTGCTTTAGTTCAAGGCTTCAAGCACGCTCCAGGCTGTGTTCAGGCTTCTAGCTGTGCTCACTAACGCTGGGGACCCAAGCAACCATTCTGTTTCCCACTTTCAGTAGAGTAGCCAAAAAATCATGAGATATTCAACACTTCATCAAAAAACAGGCTTTGTGTTGGATGATTCTGCCTCACTGAAGGCCAGTGTAAGTGTTCTGAGCACATTTTAAGGTGGGCCAGGCTACGCTATGATATTCGGTAAGTTAGGTGTATTGAATGCATCTTGACTTAACAATATTTTCACCTTACAATGGGGTTGACTGGGAAGGAGAAAAGCTTTCTCAAATTAAGAGTAAATAATAAATAAGATCAAGGCCAAGGAAACACCAAAAGCGGGCTGGCAATCTCCACGCTCCAGCATTTTAGAATGGAGAGCAGTCTTCTTCCACGTTAACTGTAAGCCAGCCGCGCCTACGAAGACAGCACGTGGATCACACTCTTAAGCGTTAGACTTATATTCTGCGCATCATGAAGGGTTTCACCGGCCACAAAACATCTGGGTTCCCATTGCTTGAAGCAGCGCGCATAGCCGCACAATGACATAGAAGCATGCTCTCTAGAGAAAACATTTTAGAATTTGAAAACAGTGCCTACCCAAGATGGGAAGTAAGCCTCCGGATCGAAGTATTTTCCTTGGTGCTTATCCCTTTTGAAGTTCCCAAGGTCAGCCTGCAGGGCAAAGGCTGCCAGCAGGAAATAGGCCTCCTCTCGGAGCACACACTGAGAATGAAGCACTTGTTTTTTCAGGTGCCAGTAATAATAGAATCTTGCTGCTCTGTCACTAGGAAAATACAAGAAAACACATTTTGATGGTACAATCCAATGGCATGTAAACAGAACCCAAATCCTGCTATCCATCTGCTGACAAGGGCTCTTCTGTTTCGGCTCCCTGCCCTCCCCCTCTCCTTCCCCACTCACTGAAAAAAGGGGAGGTGGTAGGAACACCTGATCGCTCGCTGCCTAACTGAATTCGAAGTCAGACTACCCTGGCTGCAAAAATCACATTCCCTAAGACCTGTAACATTCGATTCACTCAGAGACTGGAAAAACGGTCGGAATCCTTCCACTCTAATACGGTAAGTATTTCATTAAACAAGTATGACAATAGAAGCCTAGGTATTGGTTGTAATAAAATAATTTTGTTACAATAATGCTGTGCACGTAATATAAATAAGGACAAATCCGAGGGGACAACCCAACCCTGGCTTTAATGTTTTGCTATTCTTTTTTGGTTTTTCAGCTTGAGCACATTACAAATACTCTAAGGCCCTTTTAAAGATGTTTGTTTATGAGACTGTCCAGAAAAAAAATTTCACTACAAAAGGTATGATTTCTTTTTCCTCTTTCAGAATGAATGAACTGAAAAATGCTTCCCTTAAATCTTTTTTTAAAAAATGATTATTAAGTGGGTGTTACTTTATGGGTGTGTTTTAACAGGCACATGTTATGACAACCATGATACTCCTCAAAAATGGAAATACTAGCAGTGCACTCATTGCAATCCACTGAGGTCAGAAATAAATATAGTCCCCATGAAACATGTTGAGCAGGAAGTGCTGACTGGGAAAAACATGGTCTAGCTCCAGAAGATGTCACAGGCACATAGGACGCCTCTGTGATCAAAGTAGAAATGCAAGAGGACACGTAGGTATATAGTTAATGTGCTTATTTGCCTCTTTATTATTGTAGGTTGAATGTTTTTAGCTGAGATTCATAGTTCATTAGCTGATGATAATGAAAACATATGGGCTTATTTTTACCAAGATCATGTTTAAGTATCAAGAGTTTAAAAATAAAGCATTTGACAGAAACAAACAAAAGAGAATAAAAATAAAGCATTTATGTAATTTTTTCCCCCTTGGTACAGAGTACTTTTCAGAGCACTTCTTTTTATAATGCTGATCACACAGTGTTTGGACTAGTTCATCCCAGGGGGAAAGGGCAGAAGTATTGGGATAAATTAAACATTCACTATCCCCAGGAGGTTAATGCCATACTTAGTCGGTAAAGTGCATTCCATACTCAGTAGGTAAATTGAGTAAAAACTTTATATAAATCAAGAATAACTAAAAACTTTCTCAGTCTTTAAAAAAATTCTTTATGGACTAATATAAAATATGCCTGTGTAATGTGCCTATGGCGATGATATAAATATTAAGAGCGAATTTCACATGTAAATCACTAGCCAAATGTTTCTGTTGTCTGTTACATGGGGTTTCTCAAAGTTTAATAGGAAATAAGTAAAACTCAGAGTTCCCATTTCTAGTATTTTCTATCAGCCAACAAGATCATCTCTGAAAGTTTCCAGCATGACTCCTCCTAAGCAAAGGGTAAACTTGCTTTTAAAACAGTGAACTCTGAGTTTGTATCATGGGCATAGTATTGTTCATGCAGCTACGTCCAGACAAAGAATGAATTACCTGCCCTTGCCAAACCGCATCTAAGATTCTCACAGGATGACTCCACTGGGCATAATCTTAGCTTTAAAGGTACTGCCAAGAACAGAAGCAAGACCCCCACCGTGAAAAGAAAACCAGGCTGTAAACACCCATGTGTTTTTATAGGAGAGAGTTCTTGCTGCTACCCCATCCCCCGCCCCCCTCAACAAAAAGGAATATAATCCTTTCATCAATTTCACTACTCTTCACAAAAGTGCGAGTTACTTCTTGAATGAAGTTATCTTTTTGGTGACTTATTTGTTATTGAAAATGTGGAATGCAGCCCTAGCCGGTTTGGCTCAGTGGATAGAGCGTCGGCCTGCAGACCAATGGGTCCCAGGTTTGATTCCAGTCAAGGGCACATGCTTGGGTTGCGGGCTCGGTCCAATGTGCAGGAGGCAGCCAATCAATGATTCCCTCTTATCATTGATGCTTCTATCTCTCTCTTCTCCCTTCCTCTCTGAAATAAATAAAACTAATTTAAAAAAAAGAAAAGAAAATGTGGAGTACAGAGAATGTGAGTCAGCTGTATTGCTAACATTTTCATCAATAGCCTAACATAGTCATTCACTTACTTAACAAGTATTTATTGAGTGAATACTGTACTTTTATTGTAGGACCTGAGGATACATGCACATGCAAAACGATTTAAAAAACATAAATAAAATCCCTTGACCTAGCCAATTTGGCTCAATGGATAGAGTGTCGGGCAGGCCTGAGGACTGAAGGGTTGCAGGTTCGATTCTGGTCAAGGACATGTACCTCAGTTGCAGGCTCCATCCCCAGCCCCGATTGGGGTGCATGTGGGAGGCAACCAACTGATGTGTCTCTTTCACATTAATGTTCTCTCTCTCTGTCTCTCCCCCTTCCTTCCATTCTCTCTAAAATCAATGGAAAAATATCCTCAGGTGAGGATTAACAAAAAAATAAAATTAAAATAAAACCTAGGAGACAGCCTGGCTTGTGTGGCTCAGTGATTGAGCATCAACATATGAACCAGGCGGTCACGGTTCAATTCCAGGTCAGGGCACATGCCCGGGTTGCGGGCTCGATACCCAGTAGGGGGTGTGCAGGAAGCAGCTGATCAATGATTCTCTCTCATCATTGATATTTCTGTCTCTCTCTCCCTCTCCCTTCACCTCAGAAATCAATTAAATATATATATGTATATATATATATATATATATATATATATATATATATATATTCCTGCTCTTACAGAATTTATAGTCTAGCAGTGGAGATAGACAAACACGAGTACTTGATTTGGTCATAGGTACTTTCGCTGGCTTGTTTGTGTGGGAAGATGAGTGCCATGGGAAAGACAGGTTCAGACTCTCTCCCTGTCCTCATACCTGATCAGTTTGCCGTTTTCCACATAGTACTGTACTCGGAAGTGGATAATCATAGGAGGTCCAAACTGGTCAATACCCTAAAACAGAGTCACATAAAAATCAAGCTATTTTCAGTTGCTTCAACAGTGGATTTCAAAAGCAATCACTTACCACTATTTACAAGCTACTTTTTAAACACTGAAAGGTTTTATCTACTCCTGGTGAGTGTGGCCTTGCGGCGGGCAGACAGTTGTCCCATATGGATACCAGATTCATGCACAACCGGGAAGTCATAAAGCATCATTACTGTATCTGATACTCATTCACTGTAATGCCAATGACAACAGAAGGGGAGATAAAAATAAATGCCAGTGGAAATTTCTAGCTGAGATCCAGCTCCTTTCTCAGCTCTGTCCCCTGTGGTGACCATTTGCTCCTCATTACAAATGTTCTCTTGTTCCTCTGACATTCCACATACCAAATTCTAATATGCTGTTTGTTTATTTAGACATTCGTGCTCCTTACTTTGTAGTAAGCTTTGAAGTGGCCTTCCAGTTTATTCCAAGAATTCTTAAATACAAATTGGAGGCTCTAGGATCAGACACTGGGGATTTACTCCTGACTTAGGAGGCTGATCCTGAAAACACTGAGGTAAATCCCCGTGAGTGCTCCCCCGTGTAAATAAAAGCACCAGCACAATAAAGTAACAAAGTATCAAATGTAAGGATAGTAAAAGTAGATTCAGAAGTTGCTAATACTATTTAGAACAACAGTTTGGACAACTCACACAGCCACAAGAGAGAACATGTACTTTTCCATACTTTTCGTTTCAATGCCTTATCCCATGATTATTGAAAAGGTATTATCCAGGATTACTTAAACAGATATTCCAAATCTAGTTGTATGCTATAAGCTATTCATGCTTCATTAAGGTGACATTTTAGAACTTTGAAAATGCATTTCCCTTTCCCATTCTCGACTGTATAAAATGTTGTTGACAATATTTTTAATGTAGAATGGCTAAAATAAACCTTTTAAGAAATCAAAATAATTTTGCTCATAAATGTAATCTCACCCAAGAGAATTCGTATTGTCGTACCTTGCTGGCCTCTTTCTTCCATTCTTTTGGACAATACTTATAAAGCTTCTGTGACAGCTCCATATACACATGCTCATTATCTGCACATTAAAAAGAGGAGACAAGGTGATAAAAATGTTTAATTTTTTTTAAAAGAAAAGAATACACGAAGAAACAGGTTTTTCAAAGAAAGCCTCAAGATTTATGAATGTACTCTGAATTTACATACTACCAAGAAAATGCAACAAGATACTAAGACATAAGTCCTGTGGGCTAGACAATAATGAGGGCCTTTATGAATTATTTTGCTTTTTGTAATACCGCACACATACTATTAATATAGTTTCCTACTTGTACTTAGTTGCGAGGGTCAATACGGCTTACAATCTAACTTCCAACACTGGACGTTACTTGGTTTTACCAAAACATGCTTTTGTTTAGCTCTCAGAAGACTCTTCTCACATGGGCACGATAGTGAAAGAGTGCAGAAACACCATCCTCACTGCTGTGTAAGAAATCAGATAACGCTGATAATAATCACACATTTTCAAGTGGGGGGCCTGACCCGGGCTTCATGAAGAGCAACCCTCGAGTATTCTCCTCGTTCAACACAGCGTGACAAAACGATGAACCATTACTCACACTGCCTTTGGGACTGGTCTTGTGGGAAGAGGAGAAGAATCTTATGCAAAACAAGAATGAATGCCAAAAGATTTCTTCAAGACGAACAGAAAATGAGACAGCTAAAAACCCATGTCAAAGCGATCTAAACATGTGAAAACAAGCTAATAAATATAGAAGTTTTTCAAACTTCTCAGAGACTCTTTTTAAGAGAGATTTATTTCACAAGAAAGGCCTTCAGCATTCCTATCTTGTACAAAAGTTTTTAATCTTTTTTTTTTCCTTAAAAGCTTATTTCTTTTTCTCTAATCTCACCAAGGGGGCGGGCTCGTGGGAAGCTCCACTTAAAAATGTCCTCCTTCTGAAAGGGAAGTGTATTCCTTGGACCACTCCAGGGATGGCATACGTGACCACACTGTCACTCCTGGCTGAATGCTGGGGTTCGACTGGGAAAGTGCCAGAAGAGAACAGGAAGGGGGAAGCCACTCTTTGTCTGTAACTGGCAATATTAAACCAACCAATGTGAATGACAGGGAGAGGAAAAGGTCCCAGGGAAAGAAAGATGTTTCTTAACTCATCAGACTGATTAACACCATCGCTCATCTCGCCCGTGTTACTGATTAAACACGAAATGGACAAGATCAGACAGCCTTCCCGTTGAACCTGATTTGTTTGGCTTGAGTTCCCGTCTGAAGAAGCAGCCCCATGAGTAGAACCGAGACTGCTCACCATACAGCACATGCACAGTTTTCAAATGCCACTGCCCCTGCCATCTGACCAGAGCTTCATTCTTTAAGAAGTCTCAAGCACACACCAGTCCTGCAAAGCAGGTGGCACGGTAGTTTCCATTCGACATGTGAGAAAACTGAAACTGGGGAAGTCAAGCGACATGTCTAACGCCACACAGTTAGCAAGTTGCAGAACCAGAATCAGAACCAGGCCATCAGATTCCTGTCCCAGCGTTCTTTCGCCATCTTACAATCTCTCTTTTAAAAAGAACACCTTAAAGTCCATTCTTCTGAATCCGAAGGAAGGTGTAAACTGGTTTTATCAGACTGACTTGCTCAGCAACAAAGATCAACAGTCTGCTTATGTAGTAAGAAGAACGAACCTCAGTACAGAGGAAACGTGAAGTTATTCGGGACCCACAGGGCGCCTTATTTCCTCCCAGACCCCGTCTTGAAAGAATGACTGAGGTATGTACTAACGCTGGGATGGAGCTGAGCGTTTGTGTTTTTATTGCTTTAACTATCATGGGAAGAAAGTGAAGAGCAAACGGTTGATTCGTGGGTTCCTGACAGGTTCCCTGCTCTGGCCTCACCTAAAAACACCGACAACAGCTCACATTTGGGAGAAGAGCCTTGCTTACCAGTTGATCATGACACACTTTCCAATCTGACAGATCTAAGCGTTTTATGGTACTAACCGTTTTCTCAAGATATCATAAGCCTTTACATTAAACCAATCCCTGTAGCAAAAAACAATTCATATCCAAGTGTAAATATAACAACATTTCACAAAAAATTCTCCTTGAAAAACTGAACAAAGATATGAAAGGTTTTTGGTATTTAGAAGATTAAATTAGAGGGATTTTTTTAAAAACAATTTTATCTTAGAGAAAGAAAGGGACAGAAAGACCTCAGTGTAAGAGAGAAACATTGATCGGTTCTGACTGAAACTCAAACCAATTGAGCCACACCAGACAGGGCCTAGAGAAATTTAAATTACTATTTGAAAGAAGAAAGCTTATAAGGAATGGCCACAGGTAAACCCTGGGACCTTAACTCTAACTGGCTAAGATGGTAGGGTTGAGAAGCCCCTTCCTGGACAATCTTCTCCACATGAAGTATACAGAGGAAACTGATCCCATATCTCAAAGTTATAGATTCTGACTGGAGAAAAGAGAAGCAGTAAGGAGGAACAAACAGGAAATAAGAGTAAATTAACAGGGCACTTTGTTATACAGTCAATAGCAAGTGAACCTGAATAGAGGAAAGTCAGTTTCATTGTGTCTACATTTCTTTTCATGCCAAAAATTCTAAAACAAATTAAATTACTAAAATAGCCAAGCTAATTTCCTATTAGCTCCAGCTGCTCCCTCTGTGCAGGGAAACAAAAATCAAGCTTGGTTCATTAAAACATAAAAGAGCAAACACATAAAATCCAGACTCCTAAAGAGGAAAGAACTTTTAAGTTCAAACTACAATAAATACATGATCTAAGATTCGAAATCTTGTAAAAATCACACAAGACTTCAGTCTAAAAAATGAATACTAGACTAAAAATGATGATCAGTTTACAGGTATTTTTGGAATCACAATTTCATAACATATGCCCCAACTTAAGTGACAGGTACAAAATGTCATTTCCTTTGGCATAGTTGGCTGAATGCATCAGAGATGCGGATAAGACTTACTCTGTATAACACTGAGTCCAAAGAGGTGACAGTCCTTTAGCCTGAGTAGGTCACACACCTGGACCAGCAACTGGTGACACAGAATTTTAACCTACAGGGGGGGGAAAAATACAACTTGAGATAATAATTCAACCAAGTCCACATAGTGAGCCACAACTGGGCAATTTAATGCATCCTTAAACCAGTGATGGAGAACCTTTTGAGCTCGGTGTGTCAGCATTTTGAAAAACCCTAACTTAACTCTGGTGCCGTGTCACATATAGAAATTTTTTGATATTTGCAACCATAGTAAAACAAAGATTTATATTTTTGATATTTACTTTATATTTAAATGCCATTTAACAAAGAAAAATCAACCAAAAAAATGAGTTCTCGTGTCACCTCTGACACGCGTGTCATAGGTTCGCCATCACTGTCCTAAACAGATTCCTGGAAAGGATAAGCTGACACTAGAAAAACAATTGTTAGGTTTGTTGAAAGTGTCTACTTTGCCCTATCCAGTCTGGCTCAGTGGATAGAGCACTGGCCTGCGGACTGAAGGGTCCCAGGTTTGATTCTGGTCAAGGGCACAGGTCCAGGTTGCGGGCTCAATCCCCATTAGAGGGTGTGCAGGAGGCAACTAATCAATGATTCCCTCTCATCACTGATGTTTCTATCTCTCTTTCCCTCTCCCTTCCTCTCTGAAATCAATAAAAAAATATATACAGTAGGTTTTCGGGTTATGTTGGAGACCCCTTCCTTCGGCGTGACATAATGCGACTTTCACCGTAAATGAGAACCCACCTACATAAGCACCTACGTCACTCACATGGAGCACATACACAGCAGTAATGAAGTGAGACAGTAAAAAAAATTAAAAGAAAGATAACAATTCCTGACCTTTACTTGTGGTAAATAAATAATAAAAAACATAAAGCACATATGTACATACAATGAAATGACAGAACTTTTTTTTAAATAAATAAATGGGAGATGGCGACATAACCACAAAATGACATATGTCGAGTCCTACGTAGCCCGAGGACTGTCTGTCTTGTCTGTATGTGTGTATGTATATATGTATATATACATATATATGTATATATACATATATATATGTGTGTGTGTGTATATATATATATATATGTATATATACACACATACATATGAGGTTCAGTGCACGAAAACTGTGCAAGAGTAGGCCTTCCTTCCCCCAGCTGCTGGCACTAGCTTCCCTCTGGCACTGAAGACCTGGGCTTCCCTCAGGTCGCCGGCAGGCACCTGGGACCCAGGCTTCCCTCGCAGCCCAGGCTTCGTCGTCCAGACTAATTAGCATATTATGCTTTTATTATTATAGATATATACAAAATCAACCACTTTAATCTGTGGCTGAGTGTCAATAATGATTATCACAATACAGATTTTTACACATGGTAATAAAGTCCCAATGCAATCTGTAGAAAACTCATAAATCTTATGATACTTGGGCAAGGCCTTAGTCTAAACCCATTATGGTATGTGATAAATATTTCGGAAGGAACCCAAAACAGCCTACTCAGATTATCAAATTTGGCAAGTATAAGGAAAGTTTTCCTCGTGACGGCCTAAGCAAAATACTCATATATTGTACAATACATGGATGCCTAGCTCTTATTTATCTTAATTAATCATTTTATTGTCTTATACTTTTAGGTACCTAAACCAGGTTCCCTTTCTGAATTCTAGTATAAAACAAACATCATAAAACCACATTAATTTGAAACCCTGGGAGTAAATTATTCTGAAAAGTCACATGTTGAATGATAAAACAGTCCTTAAAAGATATAGTTTTAAGGCTTCTCAAATATTTAATGAAAGGTTGTGGGAGATAGAAATTGTGCTGAGTATACCTTGTTGAATTCAGAATGACGAAAACTCATTAGAGTTGGAATTGACTTTAAGAGACCCAATTGGTCAACTGCTTCATTTTATAGAAATAAAAAAATAAGATCCAGAAAGCTTAAGGTCAAGTGACAAAGGCAGCAATTCACAACTTTGCTAATTTGTGTACTGTAATATGATTATTCTATCTAATAAAGAGGGAATATGCTAATTGACCCTCATGGCAGTGCCCACAGCCAATAAGGAGGGAATATGCTAATTGACTGCCACGTCCTCAAAGATGGTGGTGTCCACAGCCACAAGATGGCAGTGCCCAGTCCCCTCAGCCCCCCCAGCCGCCCAGATCTAGCCCAAGGCACAGGCAAGCCTTGGATGGCGGCTGCCCAGCAACCCAGGGCCGCCTGAGGCTCAGGTAACCAGGGCCGGCCAAGGCTTGCGCTGCCGGCAGTGGCAGCAGCAGAGGTGTGATGGGGCGTCACCTTCCCCTGATTGCTGGGTTGCCTCCTGCCCCTCAGGGCTCCCGGACTGTGAGAGGGGGCAGGCCGGGCTGAGGGACTCCCCCCTCCAGTGCATGAATTTTCATGCATCAGGCCTCTAGTACGTATATATTAAAATATGTGCAACGTGACAGTTTACCATTTCAGCTCTATCTATTATGGGTGGCATTTCACTTCTTGTTTGTACTATAACTTGCAAATTCTGTCTTCAATGATAATATGACAATTATAGTTTTAATTACTATAAATTTGAAATTAGTTCATTCTGAATTAACGACTTTTTATCATTACTTTAATATGTAACTCAGATTCGGAGAATAAAAAGGTGCTGAAATTCCTTGATAACTGACAGCCAAACAGTTCAGAATAGTGAAAATGACAAATGAGTGAGAAAAATAGGCTTGCTACTCTTTTCCACATCCATCACTAGCTGGCAACTCATCTACAGCACCTTATCCTTATCCGCTGGAAAGCACAAAAGGTCTTTATGTTAAGGCCAGAGACAAATTCAGGGGCTTAGGAAGGGTGTCCTATTTATACTCAGGACATACAGTAGGCTCTCCGTAAATATTTGATGAATGAAAGCCAGGAGTCTGATTTCCCTGTGCGCTCCTTTTGATCTGTCCCACGACTCCAGACTCCTCTCTGACCACCGAGTAGACAGACCATGTAGTAAATGGGAAAATGTGCGAATGCAAACCCGCCAACACCCCTGGGAGAACACATGTACCACTGGGAAACCATCATCCTCTTCATTCATTAAAAGGACTTTGGATTTTGGGTTCTATAGCACCAAAATTCCACTTTACAAATACGCTTCAATAAGCAGACTGGTAGAGGGAAAAGTATCAGATGTTACATAAAACTGAACTATATACTACAGATTTGCGACTTAGAATGCAATACAGCCTAGGGCACCTTTAATTCTTAGTTTTGACTGTAGCTAAAAATGTCATACACAGAGCTTTTAGGATAAAATGTGCTGAAAAGTTCACAGAAAAATTCTTAAACCACAAACTGTCCATAAACATAACCTAGATTGTATTGTGTAACTGCTGTTCAAATAATGCTGTACATTTCCTCCACACTTCCCATATAATTATTATTATTCTTGTTCTGCATGTTCAAATCAAGCACTTGGGAGCATATTGATAAAGCTCTTTAACAACTATCAGGTAAGCACGGTGTTCTTGTTTAAAAACTGCAATTAGCAACGCTGCGCTCCGAAGTCTCACCTGCCTGAGAACAAGCTTGGGCTGAGTCTTCTACGGCAACACGATAGCTGTTGCGAAATTGTTCATTATTTAATCTTCAGGAGCAATGGGAACTTTACAAAGTGCTATAGAGTATGAGGTTTTAAGAATGAAGGCATTATCTAAAAATATACTCTACATGGAAGTTTTTGATAAAAACAGTATTTGATCCTAAATATCAATGGTTTGTTTTGAGCAGAAATGTTTAAAACATGTTCCAGAAAAGAAACCAAAAAAGCTCTTCACTCTGGTCTTAGTGAAGAGGTACAAGCTCTTGGTCACAGTTTACATCACTCAAAAATTTTGTGGCTCTTACATCTGGCATGATTTTATTTCCCAAATTTTCCAAGTTTCCACATTTAATATTCATCTGCTGATTAAAATCATTTAAAACAGCCCCTACCAGTTCAACTCGTGGAGAATTCGGAATGATCAAGACACTAAACTTATCCCACCTGCCGAAGATAACATTCTATCAACTATGCCTGTCAGGGAGTAAACTGTCTTTGCTTAAAACACTATTTACAAATGATGAAAAATTAGACCATTAATGAAATAGATTCTGCTACGGTTAATTTGTGATACCACAACTCTACAAACATCAACTGCTATTTTCTGGCAACTTTGAATGCGGGTTGCTGGCAGTCAGGAGTTCCCACATTCCTTAGCCCAGGCCCTCCCTCCTTGGGTCCAATCGCTTGATAGAGAGGAATCTAGACGTGGCAAAGGGATCTACACACCCTGGAAGAAGAACAGGCCTAACAGAGTTCAGACTCTCCCTGTGAGTCTCATTAACAAGGCGCCCCAACTGAAATGGGCAAACAGCTCAGAGTGCCTGGCACTGTGCTTTATGCAGGTTCTATCTTTAAATCCTTGCAATGTCCCTGCGAGGAGAATAAGATTATCTCCTTAAAGATGAGGAAACTGAAGCAAAAAAAATGAACTTGCCCAAGGTGCAGAGCAAGTCGGGGACGATGGATTTTTACCTAGGTCCCTGTCACTCAAACCCTCCTCAGTTATGACAACATATGGCGCACAGTCCTGACGATCCTGTAGGAACTATTATACTAATTTTGCAAAAGAAGGGAATTAAAGAAGTGCAAAATTAATCTCTGAGTAAGAACTGAAAGTAATAATACCAGCTATCATCTATGTATGAGAAATTATGCTATGTGTTAACCCTTAATTCTCACAATCACTCGGTACCACTGGTAACTATTCCCAATTTATAATAGGTGAAAATGTTGAAGCTGAGGGAAGTTTAATAAACTTTCCAAACATGGGATTTGAATTCAGGTCAGTGTGTGTTCAGTACATTCACAAAGTTCAGTACTTTCCACTACCATACTGCCCCTCAGTTATTCTTCATAAAGGGAAGGCAGGAAGGGAGTTAATATAAATCAAATGCCTACTAAGTGCTGAGTGCTGGGCAAGTTGCTTTTGAAAGTGAGGAAGGTGAATGAGCTTAAGAAACTCGTCCAAAGGTCACAAAACTAGTAAAATGTAGGGTCAAAATATGAATAATCTTACATTTCTCAACAATGATGATAATTATATTACTAACAACTTACATTTACTCTGCCTTTACTATGTATTCTCAGGATGAGGCTATTAACACAATGTCAAAAACACAATTTGACACTATGTTAAGATCAATGGTGCCAGTAGTAAGATCTCTGATGATATTAGGGTATGAAGGTCTTTGGCTGTCTGGCTTGACTTTAAAATATCTATAGCACCAGTTTAGGGGATCTTGTTAAATGCAGATTCCTGAGTCCGACCTCAACTTACTACATCAGCATCTCTAAGGAGTGGAGTACAATGATCTGAATATTTAAGGAGCTCACCAAATAATTCTGATGTACATTAAAATTTTAAAGCCACTGATGTACAACAATTAACAGATTGTCTTCCAATCTGTTCTCTACAATTATCTTCCTCACCTGATATTTTAGTACAAATTAATTTCCTAGAAAATTATAGTCAGCTTTTAGTATTCCTTATGAAGTCAGATTAATCTTCCTTCCATTTAACTGAGGTCAGTAAACTTTTGTTCCATAGCCTGTATGTGTGTATATAAATACACATGAACTCGTGTACAGATTCCACTAGGTAAAATGATAGAAATGGAATTGAGAGAAGTATCTTAAGTGCTTATGCTATATGATTATGCATATTTTTAAAATTTAGTGGGTACATTTTTATATAACTGTGTAAAAGAACTGAAATAGCATACTCACATATATAAATAAATTACATTTTAATATATTTTGCCAGTGTCCACAGTGAAATAGAGATATGTTGCCAATTTTTATTAGTTTTTAAAAACCAAATGCTGCAAAAATAATTGTCTGTCATTTCACACATCGAAAACAGCGCAGGTACCCTGAGTACCTCATCAATAGAAATTCTGCCCAACAGATGATAAAGTTAACTCAATAGGCAGGTTTGATTTTCAGATAACCGCTACAAGCAAAAACAAGGCTGCATTAGTAAATCAAGAAACTGTAGTGATAGAATAAAACCAAAATAGTTAATAAGCAAGAAACTTTCCCCATCTAAACTGCTTAGTAAGGCTATTTAAATGCCATATATATTCAGTATAACATTTAGAAATATTCTTTTGTACAGTAATTGGGTTAAAATATAGTAGCATATAGCAAAACAAAACAAAACAAAACAAAACTAATTCAAGGCAAGCACTAAGGCAATTTCCCCCCTTAATTCCATCAGAATACAATCAATGAAAATTGATAATAAGGAGAGGAACTGAAAAATGCTAGGCAGGCTATTGATTACCATAAAACTGTTTGGCAGTCTCTACCAAAGCTAAACGTATGTATACCTTGGGATCCACGATTCCACTCTTGGGTATAAGCCCAGAAATGTACGCATATATGCATACACATAAAATGTTCGTAACATTTTTATTCATAATAGTCCAAAATTTAAAATAACTCAATACCCATCAACAACAGTTAAAGATATTGGCATATTCACACAACAGAATATTATATACTACAATGAAAAAGAAAGAATTACTGTTACATGCAATAAAAGAGATGAATTTCACAGGACAAATGTTGAGTGAAAGAAGCCAAATAGAAAAGAGAACATATCGCATAATGTCAGTGGCGCGGAGTTCCGAAACAAGCAAGATCACTCTATGGCGATAGAGGTGGGAACGGCTGTTACCCTTTGGGTGGAGGTTATTGACTAGGAAGAGTCACAAAAGGTCTTTCTGGGGTGCTGGCAATGGACTATATATCTCAAGTTGGAGAATGGTTACAAGGATGTATACACTTGTAAAAATTCACCGAGCTGCATGCTTAAGATTCCTATACTTTGTTACATGTAAATTATAGCTCAATTAAAAAAAAATAATGTCATATTCCTTAATGTCCAGGTGAACTAAAGAGAATTAACTTTGACTCATGAAGCACAAGCAAAGTTCAATGTTCATAAGCACAACCTATTCAGGAAATTGGCTAGACTTAGGCTACTATTAAAACAAAGATCAAAATACATTAAAAAGCTAGCAATTTATTACTATCTCATGTGTGTAGGTACAACTCAAAAGTATTTAAAAAGCAAATTCATATTATATATATAAATAAAAATTATATTTCAATCGAAAGTTTAAAAATAGCAGTGTTTGTTTTTCTATAATATAGTAGCCAAAATTCTCTAATTGCACCCCAGGTGAGTGGCTATTTAAGTCAGCTGCACTTCAGCCATAATTCAGAGTTCATACCTGTGTGGACTACTTTAGCACCCTAACCCGCCAGATTAATGATCTCATTCTGTAATAACTTCACCCCTTAATTAACCAAGTCAGAACGTGAATGTGGTCACGGGTGGGAACACAACTATTTAAACATTTTTAAGATGGGATCCACTCACATTGATGATGATGTTCAGAGACTTGTCATTGGGAAGGAAAATGCACACACTCCGGCGGTCTTGCATGACTCTGTTGTTACGGAAGTTCAGTTTGTTCATCGTGTGGGGGCCTCTCTAGCGGTCAGCGCTGGGCTCCGAGTCCCCGGCAACGCCGCTGCTTCCGAGAACGCCACAGCCAAGCTCTGCTCCTCATCACACACTCTGTGGGAGAAGCACCATGATGCAGCACGATGGAGGTTTCACAGCTATAAGACAAAAAAGCCCAAAGCAGGCGTGAATCAAGGTGGTGAGATTGGTGAGGAGAGACAGGGAGATGAGCAGCACAGGGCCAGCGTGTCTCAGAGCTAGGGCTGCCTCGTAGAATAAATGAGAACTCCCTGAAATTCATTCTACATCTCGCCCGCTAACGACTGCCTTAAAACTTTCATTCGCAATCAGGAATTAAACGTAAAGCCCTCACATCCCAGAGCTGCCTTTGAGGCGTTTTCAGCCTCACAGGACAGATAACAAAGGGTGCCGAAAAGAAGCAAAATGACAAAATAGCAATGACAACAACAAAATTCTCAAACTCTTTTCTTCCGTTACAAACTCAAATAAATGTCTTGGCTCTGGCATGACATTCCTTCTTCAATCACTTTGGTCTGGCTTTCACCTCCTGCACGTCACCCGCCTGGCTGGACGAAGAAGCCAGGGACCTCCAGGCCATCAGCAGTATCCGAGGAGGTGTAATGGATGTCTCTATGACGTTTACCACGGCTGCTATGCCCTCCTTGCAACGTGTTTCTCCCTTTTATGGCACTGTTCTCTCCTAATTCTCTAACTTGACAATGCAAACAATTTTTCTATTTGTTATTTCACCAACCAATAAAATACAAAGAAACAACAAGACAGTATATATCAAAATGCTAGTATGTTTATATACAAAAGAAATGTGGATTTTGGATATCTCTGACATCTAATCAGTTTATTCAACATATTAATTTTATTTTTTTAACTTCTCTCAGATTTTCAATGTATATGATTTTATTTCCAAGTAATGAAAATTTTCTCTCCAATTTTCAATAACTGTCTTTTTATTTCTGTTTCATGTCTCATTGCATTGGCAAGGCCTTGCAGAATAATTTTAAAACAGTGGTGGATATTTCCTACTTTTAAGGAGTGTGTCTAATACTTCACAACTTATTGCTAATATAACACTAGTCAACAAAGATATGTTAAGATTAGTTGCCTCTCAAACCATTAGCAATATTTATATTGTTCCTTTTTTAATACTGTTATATTTACATTGTTCCTATATTTGTGAGAAGCAAAAGAGAATTTCCAGGAATAGAGAACCGTTTTACCAGGCAGAGACTTATAACCATATAGCTTTAATAGAAAAGCTATTATCAATGCTCACATAAATCAAAGTATAAATGAGACAGAATCTTGGTCGATTTGCTTCTTAAGGTTAAATGTCCATCTGTAATCAGCAGGAGGGTGGGAGAGAATATACTCTTAGATGACACATGAATAAATATAAAATAGTATTTCCTTTTAAAGCATAAATGCCCAGCCAGGGTGCCTCAGTGGTTGAGCACTGACTCATGAACCAAGAGGTCACTGGTTCAATTCCCGGTCGGTCAGGGAACATGCCTAGGCTGCAGGCTCCATCCCCAGAAGGGGAGTACAGGAGGCAGCCAACAGATGTTTCTCTCTAATCGATGTTCCTATCTCTCTCCTCCCCCCCCCCTCTAAAATTAATAAAAAAGATATTTAAAGTATAAATAATATACTATCCAAAAGGGAGCTACTCAAACTAAGTAAACACAAATGGTAATCTTATTTATAGTATTCCCCCCCTGGGACGGTGACCAAAAGCTCCCTTAGCAGTATTCTGCTTTTCCTAAAGGATAATAGCGATTGTTTCCCATTAGGTTGTAGCCAGTGCATCACCCAATAGGGTCACTGGAGGTCCCTGCTGCCGTTCTCTCCACGAAGGGAGGGTTGACCCATGTGCTCTATGACTACAAACTCACTGCACCCGAATCCAAACACCGATTTAAGTCATGCACACTTGTAGTTCAGCAGCTCCAAAGCACCCATCGTAGGACCAGTGCTGGCTGCAGGGGGTCACCTGGACATTTGTAATAAATACAGATCCTGGGCACAGTGACATTTCTACTCGTCAGAATCTCCAGGGTCAGGGTGAGGGTCAGGGTCAGGGCCCAGAAACCTTATCTTTTAAAAAAGCTCCCCAGCTATTTCTAATATACAGTCAGATTTGGAAATCACACTTCAGTTAACAGAAGGAAGCACAGGGTTGGATATAATGCCTCCATAGTACACATCAGGAAGTACACATGTGAAGTATAAATTCCTAAAACAGGTCACATGTATATGTATACGCAGAACATTTTCCTGAAAAATGTTACTTGGTGATCTAGGAATAAGTAAATTGGCGAAGCAGGGTACCCGCCACATACTCTCTCAGAGAAATTCAGAAATAGTTGAAAGCTCTGATAAGTCCTGCAGGCAACTTTTTAAATTCGTTCAACTTAATATGTCTCAAATTTACTTGGGCAGAGAATATTCCCCCACCCACCACATACCTATTAAGGTCCTGTAGAGTAAAATTCTTAGGCATACTGCTTAAGAAACACAATTCTAAAATGATTTCCTTGTCAAGTATTACATTTCATGGCAAATTTCCCCCTCTGTATTAATACATTACAATCCTCTCTGCCATTAAAATCTTTTAAGAAATTATAAGCTATGCTTAAATGCATCTTATTTAAATTCAAACACTTAAGTGATATTAATCCCAGTATATTTCTTCTTATTTAAATCTACACTTCAAATTGAGTTCCTCCTATAATTTTCCAGTTCTAATTAAACCAATTAAGCAGCGGTATTTCTCCTGACCTACTTTCTAGAATGAAAAGAAAAACGTAGGGAAAAAAAAATATATTCTGAGGTTTAGGATGTTTCCAAAGGTTCGTTAATTATAAAATTTCATTTGAGTACAATTTTTATTTATTTTTTCGTTCAACTAATGCAGTAAAAAAACCCCCACAAACTAAAAGAGGTTTACTGAAGAAAATCTAACAAAAGCAGAGTATTTAAGAAGCAGTAATGTTTCATTGCTGCTTTTTCTAGAAAGCTTTGAGGATGGCAAACTAAAAAAGCCCTAAAAGAGAGATAGGATTAAGTTTTCACTTTACCCAGAACTGCATTAAAGCTGATTAAAAGGTTCAACTGAAATAGCAAAATTACCAGATCTCTAATATGCTCCGGTATAAAATTTAATCTTAAATTGGACAGTCCTGGGGGAAAGAATTAGAATAAATTGATACCAATTTGAATTGTAGAAATAAGCCTTTGATCCACTGGCCACTTATTCTGTGTCCTAAATTTCCTGGGGGTGGGGTGGGGGGCACATTTCCTATTCCAGGGCAGCCTTTTTTCTGTCCAATGTTCTTAGGGTACATAATCTACAAAGAATAAACCATGTCATAATATCATTTCCCAGGCAACAACAAACAGCTTTACCAGTGATCAAACTCTACCTTGCCATCTTTATTAATACCCAACTTACAAATGTTAAGCTATAAGATTCCCACACTTGGATTTTAAAGTCATATTATTATAAAGTCCTTATTTCCTGAGAAGCACCATTGGTTACAAAGTTACTTCATTTCTTTTAAGAATCAGGAAGCCATTACATAGTATGGACATTCAATAGTGATTTCCATTTTTTGGAAATTACCTTTAAAACTGGGTCATCTTGGAATAAAAGTATGGACTTTAGTTCATCCTACAGGGTAGAGCAAAAGTAGGTTTACAGTTGTGAGTACACGAAGCAGTGTTTATTCTTGTATTATTTATTAATTATTGTATTATTTTCCACATAAACAACTGTAAAACTATTTTTGCTCCCCTCCACCCCCCGCCCCCCATAATATAGCAAGATTGGTTCATTAGTTGTGACAAATGTATCATAGCCATGAGAGAGGGTACATGTGGGGTATATAGGAACTCCCAGTACTATCTTTGCAACTCCTGTGTATGCAAAAGTAGTCTACAATAAAAAGTTTATTTTTTAAAAATTAAGTCAATGGAAATTTCCTACCCACATAATATAATCTCACTTTGAATGGAGGCAAAGGGAATTCTCAACTTTGAGATTGTCAACCTAAAAAAACTTGAAAGGATGGTAATTTGATAAGAAGATTATTATAAGGCAATCCAAAATACCTCCAGACACTGCCAAATGTTCTCAGGTGCAAAATCACCCATAGTGAGAACCGATACTGTACAGCAAGCATGTCAAACTCTCGGCCCATGGGCCGCATGTGACCTACAATGAATATTTTTGCAGCCCAGCCAATATAACGGAATGTAAGAAACGTTTTAATAAAAATTTTGTAACTTAATTTTTACAATATCCTGTTACACATAATTATTAATAATGAACTACAACGTTCACTAATGACTGATTACTATAATCGTGTTGCATTCATTTCCCTTACGTGCCTTAAGTGCAGGTGCACCATTTCTCTCCACTAATACCAGCAGCAAACATTTTAGCAGCCGATGGCCACGTCATTAGTCATGGACTGACTTGTTTGGTGTGCAAAAGAGGAAATATTTTGAACAAGAAAAATAGGTTTATTTGCGTTATGCTTATTAATTTGTGCAGTTACTCGGTGTCTGGTAAGTTAACGTTCAAGAAAAAAATATTAACTTTTATTAAAATGTTCTATTATTTTATGTTAACGATTACTCATTTATTTCAGCCCTTTGTATGCAGCATGTCTCTATCGAAATAAACCTACGTTTCTATGAAAATTGAAGCTTTTTTTTTTTTTTTGCGGCCCACATAAACTTAAACCTCGTTTATTTGGCCCGAGTTAGCCTTAGATTTTCACATGCGTACTATACAGGTTTCCACAGAGAGTCATTATGGGCTCCTTCCTACCACCCAGCTGTTTTTTAAGGACAGGAGGTGCTCAAATGTTTCATTACAACATTGCTGAGAAAAAAAACTGATTCCCAGGGGGGGCCACTGTCTGTGTGGAGTTTGCATTCTCCCGAAGGGTTTCCTGCGTAGGTTTTCTCTGGATACTCATGCCCTCCCACATCCCAAAGATGTGCACATGAAGTAAACTGGCCTGTCTACATCAGCCCAGTCTCAGTGAGTGTGGCTGGGGGTGAGTGGCCCTCTGATGGAAGGGCTTCCTGTCCAGGGTGGGTGCCCACCTTGTGCCCTAAGCTGTCGGGAGAGGCTCCAGCCACCCATGACCCTGAACTGGAATTAGCTTGGAGAATCAGGATCATACTTTTTGTATTAACCTTTCTTACATGTATGTATAACTCACATTTATTTCATGTTGAATATTAGAAGTGTTTTGGGTCTGTATTTTAAAAGTTTGGTGATATTTTTATGACCAGAACTATGTTGTGGAATTTAACTCTGATTTATATCAATTAGCCAATGCTAAAATTAGTTTCATTCTATGTTGTTTGGCTTAAAGTTGCAGATTCCAAGAACCTACTAAAGATGTTAAGTGGGGACTTACTGTACCAATACAACTCTTAATCAACACAAATTTCCTAACTAAAGGTTAGCGATTGAGTTCCAAACTCAAGACCTGGCTTGAACCTTGAAGTCAAATTTTTCAACCTCTTGAATGTCTAATGGCCTCTGGCTTCAGAAAAGCTTTGAAGGTTAGCCTTCTTGAAACTTAAAAGTTTAATGCAGCGCATTGCCAAACTCCTCGCGCAAGTACCTATGCGTTACTGCCAGGGACTTGTCCTAGAGAGCCCTATATTTTGATTCGAGCATCTGGAAATACATAAATTAACTTGGAAACAACTGACACTTGACTTTCAATTGTCTGTATGCTCTGTATTATGAGGATTTCTTTTTTCCTTAAGTTAAGGGTCATTTTTTGCTCACTAGAGCTATTTTGGAACCACAGAATTATTTCTCTTCAGAGTAAAGTAAATCAAACCCTTTCTACTTCATGGCCTGTTTTGCAGTTACCATTTTATCCAAAAATCAAAATAGTTGGCATCTATCAACCTCTGGAGCCAAACCTTCTAGAAAGAACATCAGACTCTGTTACTGTCTCATCCTACCCTCCAACCATTGCTCTAATATACCGTGGTCGGCAAACTGCGGCTCGCGAGCCAAATGCTGCTCTTTGGCCCCTTGAGTGTGGCTCTTCCTAAGCCTTAGGAGTACCCTAATTAAGTTAATAACAATGTACCTACCTATATAGTTTAAGTTTAAAAAATATGGCTCTCAAAAGAAATTTCAATCGTACTGTTGCTATTTGGCTCTGTTGACTAATGAGTTTGCCGACCACTGACCTAGTAGATAAATAAGGGACTGCCAAAAGCTTAAATTAAGATCTCCTCTCTTACGGTTGGATGTCAGGCGTTTAGAGACAATATGAATAGAATATTAATTAAGAAGACAGACTTAACTTCCCCAATCAGTCAAACCTGAGTTTTAACCTGGATTCTACAATATTGGCTATATAATCTTGGGCAAGTAACCTAATCCCTGAGTCTGATTCTTCAGCTGTAAAATCTATACTATTGGCCTCCTAGATTATTGGAAAGATTACATGAGAGAATGGTCATAAAGTATTAGCTATCAGGCTGTTGAGGGAAGGCTCATGAAAGTAACAGTCATGAGTTGCCAGGTCATGAGAAGGCACATCTGCAATTAATCAGCAAGAACACTGTACATATCACCTGGAGCTCTAGAACTTAGAGCCAGATGCAGCGACTGGACTAAACTTTGGGGGGGTGGGGGAGGGGTGGTTTCTACTTTGGGGTTGGGAAGTTAAATGTATTGTTTGCTGTAAATGGAACGGTTATACTGTTAGGTGGTGACTCCTTTGAAATTTCATTTATGAAATTTACGAAAAAGAGAAAGTGTGTATGACTAGGTAGGTTCAAATGTGCGCTGCCTAACCAAAGAACGGAATGTAGAGTACATCTGTTTTAATCTACTTGGCACCATCTTTCCATTGGAGCAGGGGTCCTCAAACTATGGCCCGGGGGCCACATGCGGCTCGCCGAAAACATTTATCCGTCCCGCCGGGTGTTTTTGCCGCCGCTGTGTGCCTAGGAATTTGTTCATAGTTTTTTTTAAACTATAGTCCGGTCCTCCAACGGTCTTAGGGACAGTGAACTGGCCCCCTGTTTAAAAAGTTTGAGGATCCCTACGAGAGTGCTCCTCTCCCCTTCTGGCTATCAATCAGAGCGTTTCCTACTGTGGATGGGCGGAGAGACGATGGAGGGTACGGATGTGACCCAGGGCTGGCCTAACAGGTACCCTATTCTCCAGTCACAGTGCTTGGTGGAAAGGGTGCACATATGACCCAAGCAAAGTCAGAATTCCTCCGTGAAATGTTATATAGATGTTGGGATGGAGAGGGCTGCTCCCCTTTTTGGATTCCGATTTGTGCGCAGAATATGAGCCTGCGGTTGCTGGCAATCATCTTTCCACGGTAAGAATTTTCCTGAAGAAGGAAGATATCACAGAGGAAAGTGAACCTCAGAAAGAATCCTGATCACATCATTTATCCTGTATCCAGCTGTGTCTGACACCAGAAACCTTTCCCAGGAATTCCCAGATAGTGGCCAATAAATTACCTGTCCTCTTCCGCTAATCCTGCCACTTGCGACCCAGTCATCTCTAACAGAGCCTAATCAAACCAGAAGCTCAGTTACTGCTTGACACGCTTATTCATTAATTTATTGAAAGTTTACTATCACTGGCGACGAAGATTGACATTGACGTGGAAAAAACCCCACAATGCTCTAAGGTTTAAAGTTTCTCTCCATTCTACAACAAAGTAGAATAATCACTATGATGAATAGACATCATTAGCAAAGACCTTCTGGGTAGAAAAACAGCTGAGTAACTGAAAAGTTTAGGTGATTGAGTTGCTTGCTGTTCAGACACCACCGTTCTCTAGGAGCACTGCACACAGCAAGTAACATGGGAAAATGCATAAATTCATGTAATGCAAACAAAGCACAATTAATTCATGACAAATTTTCAGCAACAAGAGAATATCGCATCTTGAATACTAATTTGTGGGTGAGCGGTGCTGTCTTAGTAAAGACCACAAAGTTTTTTTACAGAATGTGCGGAATGTGCTTTTACTGTGTTGTCCATTTGTCATACATTATAGTGGCTGAAAAAAAAATGGCATTTTTCCAAAGTTTTGTTTAAGTTAACTCAACCAATCACTTTCTCTGGCTTTGGCAATAGTTTGCACTCTGTGGTACTCTGACTCCTAGACTCCCCAGTGGTGTCCTTCTCTGGCTTTTTTTCCTGCTATGACCATACTCACTTGATTCACTCTGCTGCAGAAGCAAAGCAAAGGGTAACGGGAACAATGGTACTCGGGGCAATGAAACCACCACTTTTTTTTACACTTGAGATTAAAAACACATTTCTCCAAAGCACAGTTCTGGTATGCTCTCTCTAAACTGAACAGCAATAAGCATAACTCTGTTAATCAACAATTGCAGTGGCTTCCATGCTGGAGTTCATCAAAGAAATAATGGGGGTCTTCAGAGTTATTTTAAATATTTCAAAATGCCTGAAAAAATTGGCACATTTCCCCATGGTGACACCTCAAAGGAAATGAAAATATCATTTGCTTAAGTAACTTCATATCATTTTTAAATGCTTATTTTGGTAGCACATTTAGTTTTACTGCCAGATTTGAAAAATGAAAACAAATGACGTCATTTATTTTGCTAGACAATCTTTCCAGACACAAGACCCAAGGAAGGTGAAGGAGAGGAAGGCTAACAAAGTGATCCTCAGTGGTCGGAACGGTTGGGATAGATTTAGTTGCTATATGTGTATACATTTTAGAAACCATCTTAGTAAGAAAGAAAAAAATCCATCCTTCTGCCTAGTCTATCATTCCTGTGGCTTTCTCCTCTACCATAGCTCCTCACTGTGTTCTCACCTGGATTTCTGAATGCGCTTGTCTCGTCCTGTTCTTGAAATCTGCCACCCCCACAACGCTGGCAGCGTGACCTCGTGTAAATGCACCTCCCACCTTGCATGTCGCACCCAGCTCACAGCCTTAGTGCTACGGCACTTGCACAGGATAACACCTACCCTCCAAGCACAGCAATCTTCCACCGCCGGGTCCCATCCAGCCTCCGTGTGTCCATTCTACAACTCATGCTTTGTATTCCTGCAACCCTTTTCCTCAAGGTCCCCCGAACGAGTCCTGCTCTCATATGTCTCTGCTTTTGACCACGCTGCTTCCTCTGCCCAGAATATCCTCCCTTGTCTGTTATCTCACCCACCACCCACCTCCCAAAGAACAAAGTATCTTGGTACACCCTGGAGAACTCAAGCCACTGAAGCATGCCTCCCCATCGGTGGGCAGCTGATTAACAGGAGAAAATAAAATTTTAATACATGTGCACAGGGAATTCACATGCACATGAAAATTTCAAGGACAGTGAGGTAAAACTGGATGGTTGCATGATCTGCAGATGATTTAGGAAGAGTGGAGCATACATGACAGGTTATTTTTTTGTTAGGCAACCAGGAAATAATGGGACATGGGGGAGGGGGGAAGGAAAGGACAGTTAATAGGCTCTTGCTTGGGTCTTCTGTCTAACGCTTTCTCCTGCGCTCTTATCATCGTGGTACTTGCTGGCAAGTCTGTCTCCCCACAGAGGACTGGAATCCCCTCAAGGACACCATCCATCAGCATCTTTATGTCTTTCGTGCCTGGGGGAGTCCTAGGTCTGTGAGAGGAACCCAATAAGATGTGTTGAATAAATTATTTGGAAACTCATCAGAGATGTGAATACATTTCCTGGCAATTAAGATTAAAATCATGTTCTTTAAGAGGCACTCCCCCAGCCCACAGCTTCTTGAATATTTTCTGCATGTTATTTACAGGGGAAAAGGGATATATATTTTTTTGTCTTTAAATTTAGTAGACAGCATAATGGAAGAATACTATTCTCCAACACTGCCAGCAAAATAGTTTCTAGGAAAGTCTCCATGTATATCAGGTTCAGCCAACTGGTGTAAAAGCAAACATAGAAAAAGATATATTGGTTGGGATGCGGTAAGTTGAAAGTAACGAAAATAGTCAACTCAAAGTTCGACTCCGGAGCCAGGCTGCTCGGGTTTGCCTCTGAGTCAGCTATTTACTAGCTGTATGAGCTCAGACGGTTCCCTCACCTCTCTACACCTCAGCTTCCCTATCTGCAAAATGGAAATAACAGCAATATCTATTTTACCGGATGTTGTAAGGCAAAAACTATGTAAGTGCCAACTATTAGTAGTTACACTAGTTAAAATGATATAAGGGGAATTTAGAAAAACCAAAGTAACTGGAAGCCTAGAAGAAGGATGGGTGGGCTTGTGGTTTGATGAGTAGCTCACGGTGTCATCTAGTACCTACTTTCTTTCTGGTACCTTGAAATCACTGCACTTTAAAGCTGGCGCCTCTGAGAGTGGTCACATCAACAAGAGTACTGAAACTCACCCTGCTGGATGGCTCAGATCATAAGCCGCCCATCACTGGGGGATGGAATTGTTAGATCAGCTTTTGCAGCCCAGGGCCCGCCTCTAGAGCTATAGATAGAGTTGGGATTAACTCTCCTGAAGTACATGGACATCAAAAGAAAAACCTGGGTATCTTTGGAAAGTTGGGAGATGAGGGAAAATGCTAGGTAGACAACAAGAACAAAGGCAATGATAAAATTCACGAGTTTTAAACCAGAGAAACTACTTCTGGTCAAGATGGCAGGTAGGTAAATGTGGTACTTGTCTCCTCCCACAACCACATCAAAATTACAATTAAACTACAGAACAACTATCATTCAGAACTGCCGGAAATCTGGCTGAATAGAAGTCCTACAACTAGGAAATTGAAGAAGGAGTCATATTGAGATTGGTAGGTAGGGCAGAAATGGGGAATGGGCTGGTTCCACACCCACAGGTGGTGGATAAAAATTGGAAGGGATATCTTGACTGCAGAGGACTCCCCTGAGAAAGGTGATCCCAGACCCACACCAGGAATTCCACCCAGGGTTCCATACCAGGAAGAGAAATTCCCATAACTTTTAGCTGTAAAAACCAGTAGGGATTGAGGCTAAGGGAGGCTGAGGCTGCTGGAGTCCCAGGCAGTTCCTCTTAAAGGACCAGTGGATGGACTCCATCCCTCTGAACTCCAGTGCTGGGGCAGCAGCTCTAAAGGAACCAGGGGCATCAGGGCAAGACCCCAGAGGTGGGGTAGTGGGAGGGGAAGAAGCTTTCTCCCAGAAAGAAGTGCTGGCAGAGGCCATTGTTCCTTTGATGAATCCTCGCCCACAGAGCTGGCAGGCAAGTGCCATATCTGAGACTTCATCAACCTGGCTCACACTGTTTGCCCAGCCCTGGTGATTCCCTGAGGCCCTCTCCACCCAACTTTCAGGCCCACCCAAGCTGTTTCTAATGGCTTTTCCATACATATGGCCTGCTGTGGCTCAAGCTTCAGAATTTCCTAAAACCTCTCAAACAAGCAGCATTTGGCCACAGTGTGACCCATATCTCTTGCTAAGTGACCCAGGCCCAGCACTAGCAGCAGCTGGCTTTGGCTCACACCTTGGCCTTGCCTGGTACCCTCCATTCAAGGAGGGGTGGACTCAGTGGGCACCAGAGCTCTGCTGAAATAAGTCCTGCTCTGCACAGCTGATCCACATCAGTGGTCACAGCCAGGCTTGCAGCTGACTGGCCTGGGGCAAACCCCTCCTACTGACATGCCAACAGCAATCAAGGCTCAACTACAAGAGAAGGGTGTATAACCCACACAGGGGGCATACCTCAAGTTCCGAGTTTGGATGGTCAGGGAGGTTTTGCCACTGGATCCTATAGAACACCTTCTATATTAGGCCCCTCTACCAAACCCTGGAGACTTAGCAGCTCTACCTAATACATAGAAACAAACACAGGGAGGCAAAGAAAAATGTCCAAAATGAGAGAACAGAACAAAACTTCAGAAAAATAATTAAACAAAATGGAGACAAGCAATCTACTAGAAGCAGAGTTCAAAAAACACTGGTTAGAGGAGAAACCAAGATGGCAGCATAGGTAAACACCAGAAATTGCTGCCTCGCACAACCACTTAAAAAATACAACTAAAAGACAAAACGGACATCATCCAAAACCACAGGAAGGCTGGCTGAGTGGAAATTCTACACCTAGGAGGGAAGAGAAAAGCACACTGAGACTCAGAGGAGGTGCGGTGTGGAAGTGAAGAGCAGAGGTATGGAGGCGCACGCCGAAAGGGCTGGCAGCTGAGGATGAGGCGCAGGTAGAGAGGGCTGGAAACTGAGGACACGGTTGACTTTTTCAATTGGGAGGGAGTTTCAAGCTCCTGACTGCTCTGAACTCCAGTTCTGGGTGAGTCTCTGGGGACCCAGACTCATAAGAGAAGAAACTGAACTGTCTGGCATCGGGCAGAAGTAGAGGGCGGCTTTCTCTCAGAGGTGCTTGCAGCGATTACTGGGACACTGGATGCAGGGCCTCTTAGGGTAAGACTGGGAAGCAGCCATAGCTGCTTGCTCTGCCTTGTTGATCCCCTGAGACCCTGCCCCACCCAAGCTTTGTGCAGATGCATTTGCATATGAAAGGCCTGGCCCTTTGCAAGCTGAAAATTACCTAACAAATTGCAGCTGTATTAGAGAGACCCAGAACTTCCAAAAGAAGGTCCAAGGCCCCACAGCAGCTTACACTGCTTCACAGCTGGGCCTCATCTGGGCACCTCCAAACCCCAAACAAAGAAGAGGAACTCTCTATAACTCCTGCTGGGTAGCCTCAGGCAGAGGCTAAATTAGCACCTCCTTAGAGATCCAAGAGCCAGTGTACCCAGTGGTCAGAGTGGGACCATCCAGATTACAACTCCTCAGATCCACAAGGGACACACTCAGGGGGCAGACTCAGTGAGCACCAAAGCCCCACTGAAGCAAGTCTTGCCCCAGAAGGGTGTCTCCAGCCCAGAAGTTCTCCCACTGCAGACACAGCTGATTCCCACAGCCAATTGGCCTGGAGGTCAATTCCTCCCAGTGATACCTACAACAATCAAGGCTTAACTACAACAAGACTGAGCACAAAGCCCACAAAAGGGTGCACCAAGAGTGTCCACCTCAGATAATTGGGGAGGCTGAGCCACTGGGCCCTATAGGACACCTAACACAGAAAACCACTATATCAACACAGGGAAGCATAAAAAATGCAGAGACAAAGAAACAGGTCACAAATGACAGAAATGGAGGAAAGCAAACTACTGGATATAGAGTTCAAAACCACACTTTTAAGGTTTTTCAAGAATTTTCTAGAAACCGCCGATAAATTTAGTGAGACCCTCAAGAAATCTAGTGAGACCTTCGAGGTTATGATAAAGGACCAACTAGAAATTAAGCATACACTGACTGAAATAAAGAACATTATACAGACTCCCAACAGCAGACCAGAGGATCGCAAGAATCAAGTCAAAGAAGCAAAAATCACCCAACCAGAAAAACAAAAAGAAAAAAGAATCCAAAAATATGAAGATAGTGTAAGGAGCCTCTGAAACAACTTCAAGTGTACCAACATCCGAATTATGGGGGTGCCAGATGATGAGAGAGAGCAAGATATTGAAAACCTATTTGAAGAAATAATGACAGAAAACTTCCCCTACCTGGTGAAAGAAATAGACTTACAAGTCCAGGAAGCACAGAGAACCCCAAACAAAAGGAATCCAAAGAGGACCACACCAAGACACATCATAATTAAAATGCCAAGAGCAAAAGACAAAGAGAGAATCTTAAAAGCAGCAAGAGAAAAACAGTCAGTTACCTACAAGGGAGTACCCATACGACTGTCAGCTGATTTCTCAACAGAAACTTTGCAGGCCAGAAGGCAGTGGCAAGAAATATTCAAAGTGATGAATGCCAAGAACCTACAACCAAGATTACTTTATCCAGCAAAGCTATCATTCAGAATTGAAGGCCAGATAAAGAGCTTCACAGATAAGAAAAAGCTAAAGGAGTTCATCACCACCAAACCAGTATTATATGAAATGCTGCAAGGTATCCTTTAAGAAGAGGAAGAAGAAGAAAAAGGTAAAGATAAAAATTATGAACTACAAATACACATCTAGCAACAAGTGAATCTAAAAATCAAGTGAATAAATAATCTGATGAACAGAATAAACTGGTGAATATAATAGAATCAGGGGCATAGAAAGGGAGTGGTCTGACTATTCTCGGGGCAGGGGGGGAAGGGATGTGGGGGGTGTGGGAAGAGACTGGACAAAAATTTTACACCTATGGATGAGTACAGTGGGTGGCGGGATTAAGGGCAGAGGGAGGGGTGGGAACCAGGTGGAGGAGAGCTATGGGAGGAAAAAAGAGAAACAACTGTAATAATCTGAACAATAAAGATTTAATTAAAACAAACAAACAAAAACACTGGTTATAAGGATGCTCAATGAACTTAGGGGAAGAGTAGATGAACTTGTGAGAACTTCAACAAAAAGATAGGAAACATAAAAATGTAACTAGAAACCATGAAAAAGAACCAGTCAGAAATATATTAACTGAAAGTAGATGAAAGAGAAGATCAAATCAGAGATTTAGAAGATAAAGAAGCAGAAAACACCCAAGCGGAACAGCAAAAAGAAAAAAAAATAATTAAAAAAAAATGAGGATAGTATAGGGAGCCTCTGTGACAACTTCAAGCATACCAACATTTGCATCACGGTGGTGGCAGAAGGAAAAAAGACAGAGCAAAGAATTGAAGGCCTATGTGAAAAAAATAATGACGGAAAACTTCCCTAACCTGATGAAGGAAATAGACATACAAGTCCAGGAAGCACAGAGAGTCCCAAACAAGAGATGTGAGGGTGGTTGTGGGAAATGGATGAAAAGGTGAAGGAATTAAGAAGTCCAAATTGGTTGCTTCAAAATAGTCATGGAGATGTAAAGTACAGCACAGGGAATATAATATAGTCAATAATATTCTAATAGCTATGTTTGTCTTCAGATAGGTGTGAAATTTATCAGGATAATCACTTAGTAAATTATGTAATGTCTAATCACTAGGGTGTACACCTGAAACTAATATAATAATGTATGTCAACAGTAATTGAAAATTTTAAAATTGATTGTAGTATGGTTTTTATAAATAAATAAACCAGAGAAACTATTTTTTTTTTTTTACAGCTATCAGTATTCAAAAGTCATATTAGGTTTAGTAACCAGGCACAAAAATTCCTTTCAACCAAGATGAATTTCTAGCAGTACATCGCCAACAAAAAGTGCTGTTCTCAGAGAAAACCCTTCAACTTAGAAGCATCTGCTTCTTATTTCCACAAAGAAATCTTTGATTCCTTCATTCATGGGACTTGCACTCAACTCTCTGACACAGAAACTACAGTTTTCTAGATAATAATTTTGCTGTGAAATACTCATTATCTGGCAATAATATCTAAAATATTAACATTAGGTTTACTTATGTTTCCCATGAAACACTTCTTTCCAAAGAGTGCATAATGCCTTTAACAAAGATTGAATTAAACATTCGGAAAGTTGCGAGCTTTCTTGTAACATTGCACAAGGATTTTCGCATGTCATTGAATGGCTCTTAACAACAACAATCATGATGAGATGCAATGTACCAACTGGAAATGGGAAAGTCCATTGGCAATACAATATATAATTAAAATATAGTGCATTAGAACAATTCAGCAGTGAACATTAATGTACCACAGCTACATATTGACCAATATAAATCTCAAAAACAATGTTGGGCAAAGAAAACAAGAAGCAGAAGAATATGGATACAGTACGATTCCTTTCTATGAACAGAAAATTCAAAAACAGGCAACTATAAATGATGATTCAATTAGGGCTATATATATGTAGTAGAATATGGTAAGACTATAATAGGGAAAGGCAAAGGAATGATTAACCTTAAAACTGCAATAGTGGTGCTGAAGGGGCCTCATGGGGGGAGGGGTCTTCGGAAAAAGGCAGGCGCTTCAAAGATGCTAGAGAAATATTCTTTTTCTTAAGTTTGGTAGTAAATACAATGGTGTTCTTTTATTACTATTATTGTTTAAAATGTACAGAAACATAATAATCATTCTTCAATGTGTGTATTTCACACTTGAAAAAGTAAAACAAATCAGATGTATTGATGCTGAAAATGCTGTAACCACATACTAGTGATTAAACTTAAAAAGATACGGAAGATAGGATAAGTATGAAATCAACTATAACACATTAAAATAATCCTTATTAAATATTATTTTGCCTAATACACAATTATTTCCATGGCCCTAAACTGAAAAAAAAAAAAAAAGCCTTAGATATTTTGGTGGTTAATGAATTCTTATGGGAGCTTTTACAATTTAGTGGCATGTGTATAGATTAATTCCTGGCTTTCTATTTACTACTAAATGGAAAAGTAATATAATAAAGTGCTATGGAATCAAAACTTGACCACTGGATCAGATCTTAGAGATGATCTGGTCCAACCCCTTAATTTTATAGGTGAAGAAACTGACCCTTTGAGCCAATGACCCGGCAAAAGAACACCAGTTAGTTTTAGGCAGGCACCTGGTGTGCTGTTCCTTCCAGGATTTTTCTTCTCTAAATTCTATTCAAAAATTCCCACAGGTAGGAAACTGAATCTAGACCAGCCATGGGCAAACTACGGCCCGCGGGCCAGATACGGCCCATTTGAAATGAATAAAACTAAAAAAAAAAAAAAAGACTGTACCCTTTTATGTAATGATGCTCACTTTGAATTTATATTAGTTCACACAAACACTCCATCCATGCTTTTGTTCCGGCCCTCCGGTCCAGTTTAAGAACCCATTGTGGCCCTCGAGTCAAAAAGTTTGCCCACCCCTGGTCTAGACTCTTTTCAGAAAGTTCATGTTTTATGTATTTAGATATTAAAGTCAAGAGACATGCTAAAATGATATACTAAAGTAAACATACCCAAATGTTACTAAAACCTGCCTCCTACCCTGGTAGTTGTACAATTACATGCAAAAAACAAAAAAGTTTATGAAGCCAGAAAAAAACTTTAAGGTGCAAGGAATCCAATTTTTACCCCACACACATAAAATTATGGGCTGAAATTATTTGGTTAACCGGACACACCCAAAAAAGTAGCGTTGGCAGCGGAACACACCCTCACATATACACATACTGTGCATGTGCCAAATGTGTAGAAAGGGGTGAAGTGAGACTCAAGGTGCAGGCACTCTTTACAGTAAAAGATCAAAAGCACACTCTATACACTTCAAAGTAAAAGACTCCTCTGGACATTCTAACAAGGCTTTATATTGCTATAAAAGTCCTCATTTAACACCCTTTTTGGGGGGGGGGTGCTGTGAATACATAGGTTAAAGACAAAGTTGTCTCATAAACTTATGAAACATCCGAAAATATCCATTTAAAAAGTCAGAGAAAAAAATGTTTATTTTAATCATAAGAAAACCCTAGAACTTTGATTTACAGTTTTAAAAGCCCTGGAGAAAAATGATGAAAATGTTTGTTTTAGATAAGGCTTCTTTAATTATAGCTTCACAAAATAGTTAATGTTGTTATTGTCATGTAGGGATTTAACTCCAACCCATTAAGACACATATATCCAAACAAAGAATTGGATGAAGATTAACCAGAGACCAACAGTTCTAAGGATCACGTCCCCCCCACCCCTCCAACACACACACACACACACACACACACACACACACACACACAACCCCCATTCCCTTGGGACATCATCAAATCATTAGCCAATATATTCTAAAGAGATGGAGGTGATCTAAGACTGTTAAGGTGACTGTGGGGAACATTACTGGGATCCGGGAGAATCTTCAGTCAGAAGCTGGCTCTCCCCTCTCCTACCTGTCATCCAGTATTTAATTCCCGTAGATTACTTCTGAAAGATAACTATGCACCATAAATTTGACAATTCCATCAAGTGTGAAATCTCATTTTCAAGTGGTACTTATGCAGTAACATTCTATTTCCCATATACCAACTCACAGTCTTATTTGTGGAACTCTTCTCAATAGGGGTTTTGAAATAAGATACAAAACAAGGTCAACTCGATTGTTACCTATGTATATTCCAAAGATAATAGAAATAAAAGCCATTTAACAGTGTACCTCTGTGCTCCCTGGTGTGTGAAGTCAACAAAATCCAATACTGAGTCACTGAATAGCCCAGTCAAGTCGCCTCCTTTCGACCTGCCTGCTCATTGGATTTTCTGGTTCTCTGATGTACATCCCCCCTGCACATTGCTAAAAGACAGCATTCCTTCTTATAGTAGTCATCCTCTAATGCTTTGAGGGAGACTTAAAGTCTGGTTTTTAAGGGTGTGGAGGAAGGAAATCAGAATTACACCTTACCCTAAGCTAACAGGGCTAATCCTCCATGAAAAATGGAACCACAGCTCAATCTTGAAGGTTAGAGTTAAAAACAAACAGGCCAATCAAACGAAAAACAGAAACCACCCTACCCCTGCTCAGCACAGCTTTTTCAGATGGCTCTAATCATGCTGGGGAAGCTGGTCCAGAGGCTGACCTACGGACCTCGATCCTGGAGAAATCAGAGGGGCAGCCTCATTCCACGTCAGCCGTCCCTCAGGACAGGACCACTGCCAACACCAATGGGGCATCACGGCATCCTACTCCCTGACTCCTCCCACAAGAAGGCTAGATCCTACCAGCATTTGCCTCAGAATCATACCTCAGATCCAAAACTATTCAAGTATTCAAAAAGCACTCAGGAGTGCCCATTTTCCTTCACCACCTGCACATCCGGAGGAGTCAATTAAGAAAACATGGTGTTGATCCTAGTCATGACTTTTCTAAGGAAAGCTGGGTAACAATTCGTTTTCAGATAAGATTTGCAAAGTTATAAGTTATCTACTGGCTTTCCATGGGGCTGGGGCGGGAGGTAACCAGTTGAGAGACAACCAGTAGGCGTGTCTCTCTCACATCAATGTTTCTCTCTCTCTCCCCCTTTCCTTCCTTCCACTCTCTCTGAAAAGCAATGGAAAAATATCCTCAGGTGAGGATTAATAAAAAACCACAAACAACAAAAAATCTACAGCAAATATTACACTTAATGGTGAAAGATTGAATGGTTTTCCCCTAATGGTGTAAGGATGCCTGCTCTCACTACTCATATTCAAAGTCAAAGGACTTACTATCTGATTTTCAAACTTATTCTAAAGGGTACATACAGTAATCAAAACAGTATAATATTGTTATATATATATATTTTACTGGAATAGAACAAAGAGTCCAGAATTAGAACCATACACAGTCATTTGATGTTTGAGAAAGGTGCCAAGGTAAAAATTTACCTGATTAAAGACTTCAACCCAGAATACATAAATAGCTCTTATAACTAACAGAAGACATCTCTTAAAAATATGGAGGAAAGATTTAAACAGTCACTTGTGTTAGGATGAACGATCCCTAATCTCTCCTGCTTGGACATGTTTTCTGAAATATATACTGTTATAAGCCATTTCCCATAGCTTGCAGCAGACAATCCAGTGCCTGCAGAAGCAAGGTAAGAACTCCCCTCTGCCTGACCGACCTGTGCACTCTCCCCCTTGACAAGCTTGTGCCCTCCCCTAGGCTTGACTTACTTGTGCACCCACGTCCTGACCCTATAAGAGAACCCAATCATCCCTCAGGGCTGGCACTGACACACTGGTCTCTGCCTGCTGTGAGAGAATGCAATAAAACTTCTTAAACTCTCACGGCATCTCTTGGCCTAGCTCCTTTCAGTGTGGACCTAACAACTTCATCAAAGAAAATATGCAAATAGTAAATGATCATTTGAAATTCTGCTCAACATTAGTCAATAGAAAAATAAAAAATCTTATAGTGAGATACCACTATAATCCTTCCTTCCTATATAATAAAAGGGTAATATGCAAATTGACCCTAATGGCGGAATGACCAGAACACCCACTCAACCAGTCACTATGAGGCACACTAACTACCTCTTGGTCCCTTTCCCCAGCCGACAGACTCTGATCGCCTGATGGCAAATGGGAATCCGGGGTGGGTGGCGGCGGGGGGTGGGGGGGGTGGACAGGGCCGACAAGCGGGTGGAGCGGCCGACCTCTCAGTTCCTCCCCCTGGCCAGCAGGCTCCAATCTCCCAATGGCAAATGGGGAACCGGGGGTGGGTGGCAGCGGGGAGTAAGGCCGGCTGCGGGCAGCCAGGGAAGATGGCCCTGATCACAGGCCAGACCTAGGGACTGTACCCACACACGAATTTCGTGTGCCGGGCCTCTAGTGTTTAAAATAAAAAGACTGATAATACCAAGTCTTGGTGAGAGTTTGGAGCAACTGGAACTCTTAGACACTACTGGAGGGAAAGTTAAATGATATAGCCACTTTGGATAACAATTTGACAGTTTCTTATGAAGTTAAACATGCATTACTCATACAACTCAGATATCTCATTCTTAGGTATTTGCCCAAGATAAAAGAAAAAATATGTCTACCAAAAACTAACACATGAATATTCATAGTAACTCCACTCATAGTAACTTCAAACTGAAAATAATCCAATATCCATTAATAATAAGTAAGTGAATAAACAAATTGTGACAGCTGAATACTACCCAATAATGAAAAGGAACTACTGGTACTGCAACAAAATATACTTATCAAAGGAAGGAAGGAAAGAAGGGAGGGAGGGAGGGAGGGAGGGAGGGAGGAGAAATACATTATGTTAAGTAAAGGAAGCCAGATACAAAAGCAAGGCACAAAAGATTACATATTATGTGATTCTATTTATATGAAACTAGAGGCCTGGTGCACAAAATTCATGCATGGGTGTGGTCCCTAGGCCTGGTTGGCGATTAAAGCTCGAGCATCTGGCATGGAAGGGCAGGTCCCAGCTGACGTCTGGGCCGCACCTGGGCCCCCGCACACTCCCCTCCACCTGCGTCACGGTGCCCCCCCGCCCCCGTGGTGAGCACAGCTGGACGCTGCGGGCCAGGGAGCAGTGTGGGCCTCCGGGCCGCCCAATGGCACCGCATGGAAGCCAGGCAGGCAGCGCACTCTCTCCCGGCCGGCTTCACAGACCAGCTCCTGCATGAACCCGTGGGGAGCCTGACTGTGCCCTGCAGTCCCGGTGGCTGTGGCCTGGCTCACCCGGAAGATGCCACGCAGATGCAGGGAGGGCTCCTCACAGGCACCCGCACCTGTGTGCAGGGGCTTCCCTGGCACACAAACCCTGGCGTCCTGGGGAAGGGTAGCAGCGGGAGTGACAGCAAACCCAGCGAACACCCCGCATTCTCACCTCACCTCTGTCCCCATCACCCCCACCCTGAGGTAGCTGGCAAGAGGTTGCAGCCCCCTGCCCAGGCGCCGCGGAAGGATGGTCGCCACCACCCCCCACCCCCCAGTTCCCCGTCCCAGCCTGGGCCCAGCCCCAATCAGGCAATCAGAGCCTGCTGGCTCCCTCAGCCCTGCTGCTGGCCGCCACTGGCTGACATCTGCAGAGTGATTGGCGGGGCAATCGGGCCGGCTTGCAACCACCTTGGACTGGTGCCACCCACTCATCTGCTCCACCATCTTGCCACGGTCCCATTTTTGTCGGGCCCATCGGGGCTGGCAGTGCCTCCACTGCCACTCATTCCCAGGGCTGCGTAGCTGACGCCCACCACGTTCTGCACCGCCCCCTGGTGGTCAGCGCACATTATAGCGAGCAGTGGAACTCCTGGTCTCCTGGTAGAATTCCCAGTCGAAGGACTGCCCAAGGGGACAATTTGCTATTAGGCTTTTATTATATAGGATTCTATAACAAGCAGTAATGTCAAGAATGGGGAGGGGGGGTAAGGCGGAAAGGAAAGGAAAGAAAAGAGGAAGTGAGGGTGGAGAAGAGGTTTGACCAAAAAGTGGCTGTAGAAAATTTTTTGGTAAGATAACAATGTTCTGTATCTTTCTTAAAAATATATATATATTTTATTGATTTTTTTTTTTTACAGAGAGGAATAGAAAGTTGGAAATATCGATGAGAGAGAAACATCGATCAGCTGCCTCCTGCACACCCACTACTGGGGATGTGCCCACAACCCAGGTACATGCCCTTGACCGGAATCGAACCTGGGACCCTTCAGTCCGCAGGCCGACGCTCTATCCACTGAGCCAAACCGGTTATATCTTGACTGTGACACTGCTTACATGATTATATACATTTGTCAAAAGTCACCAAACTATGTACTTAAAACTTGTGAACTTTATTCTTATTGCATGTAATTTATATCATAAAAATCTGATATTAAAAAAACTTTAATGAGGCCATATGTTCATTTAAGTGACTTATATATTAAGTAACACATTACCTCAAGCTCTTTGCTGCATGACAAGGACATAAGCACAAGTGATAAATATCACCTGACTGACTAAAACCATGGCTTCATAGTGTTTAAACCAGACCTCAGAATTAAAATGTAGGAATTCATGGTGATGTGGAAAAAGATTATATCTTTAAAGAATATTAAGTAAAGCCTGGCCGGTGTGGCTCAGTGGTTGACCGTCGAACCAGGAACCAAGAGGTCTCTGGTTCGATTCCCGGTCAGGGCATATGTCCAGGTTGTGGGCTCAATCCCCAGTAGGGGGCATACAAGAGGCAGCCAATCAATGAGTCTCATTATTAATGTTTCTATCTCTCCCTCTCCCTTCCTTTCTGAAATCAATAAAAATATATTTTTAAAAAACCCACAAACTGAGTAACAGAGTTTTAAATAAGTAGTATTCCACTTGTCACATGGTATAATTGTTCATTTGTCTGTCTCCCGGCACCCCCCGCCCCCCCTCCGCCTCATCAACCAGGCTCTAGGATAGGTCCATGCCTTGTTTCAGCATTGAATTTCCAGCAAAATGCCTGGCACATTAATGACAGTTGAATGAAAGAATGAATTGCAGATGTTCTCATGCTAACGTTGGTTTCATTTGCAAAATCCACTTGTATGTAAAACTTCCCACAGAAAGGGCTATGGTAGATACACTTCCATAAAACACTAGCACTAATTCCAATTTAAAAATTACAAAGTTCTAAATGTGAAATCATTTAAAAACACCTTTTTTGTTGTTAAGCCTCCCCCAAGGGCATTTTTTCCCCCCAGTGATTTTTACAGAGAGTGGAAGGGAGGGGCAGAGACAAAGAGAGAGAAACACTGATGTGAGGGACACACCGATTGGTTGCCTGCAGCGTGCGCTTCTTCCAGGGCCAGGGATAGAGCCTGCAACCAAGGAACGTGCCCTGGACCGGAATCAAACCCGAGCCCTTGACTGGACTTGACCCCAAGTCCTGTCAGTCCTCGGGCCCATGCTCTAACCACTGAACACAAAGCAGTGGCTCTCAACCTTCCTAATGCCGCGACCCTTTAATACAGCTCCTCATGTTGTGGTGACCCCCAATCTTAAAATTGTTTCTGTTGCTACTTCATAACTGTAATGTTGCTACTGTTAGGAATCGTAATGTAAATATCTGATATGCAGGATGTATTTAGGTGACCCCTGTGAAAGGGTCGTTCAACCCCCAAAGGGGTCGCGACCCACAGGTTGAGAACCACTGAGCTAGGGGCAAACACCTTTATTTTCATTTCACTAACCAAGCCTACAATTAAGAGACTTTTTCAAGGTAACCGCTGCTCTGAACAGAGGATTGATAGTGTGAAATTTCATGCATATCTTGCTTATTTCAGATAAAATCTAATAATCTGGAATTTTGTGCCATGTTAAACGCATTATCATGGGAAGTACGTATGTTTGAAAAGACGGCCCTGTGTAGTTCAGACTAACACAAAAATTCTCTGGTAAAATCAATGTAAATTAATGAAGGAACACAAGTTGACTCAGTATCTGTCAAAAACTAAAATAGACTTTTAAAAGGCACTAAAAAAAAATCAGTGTTGCACCATACTTCGCAAATTCTCTAGAAAGAGTTTATCGACAGGTTAACTGTGACTGGTGGCAGAAAACAAGCACAGGCCTCACAGTTAGAAGAGTATCATGTCCTGGTTTTGTCACAAACTGTCAAATAAAGGTGTCAAATCATACACGTCATTTAACCTCATCTGTAAAATTCAGACTATGACTTTGAGGATCAAATAAAAATATTTTTGTAGTTTCAAATTCCTTTTAAAACTACAAAACGTCTTATATATATGTAAACATTCCTTTTAAAACTATGAAATGTCTTATACATATAAATTATTAGGTGCTGGAAAATCTAGTTGGAGAAAATAATCCTACCCTGTTTGGCTCAGTAAATAGAGCATTGGTCCACGACTGAAGAGTACTGGGTTCGAGTCCAGTCAAGCACACCTACCTCGGTTGCAGGCTCAATCCCCAACACCCGCGGGGGTGAGTGAGGAAGGCAACCAATGGATGTGTCTCCCACATCAATGTTTCTCTTTCTGTCTTTTCCCCTCCCTTCCACTCTCTCTAATAATCAATGGAAAAATACCCTCGGGTGAGGATTAACTAAAAAAAAAAAAATCACAGATAATTTATATTGTTGCGTTCTATGTTAATATTTAAAATCCAATCTTTTAAAAATTATTTTTTAATCTTAACCAGAGGATTTTTTTAAAAAAAATTGATTTTAGAGAGAGTAAGGGAGAGAGAGAAACATCTATGTGAGAAACATCAAGCGTTTGCCTCCCATCCATTCCAACGGGGGATTGAACTGCAGCTAGGTATGTGCCCTGACCAGGAATCGAACTGCAACCTTATGGTGTATGGAAAATGCTCCAATCAACTGAGCCACCTTGCCAGGGCAAAAATCCAATTTTTACTTAGGGTCTTTTGAGAGTTTAAGGAACAAAACTTGTATCTTTCATAGCCTTTTGAGTATTTAAGCAACAAAGTATGTTTTTTCCATGCTAACATTAAATCTGAATATATATTACTGTTATGGGAAGAGTTATATTTTATTTATATGTCAGACTTGGGAGATAGGCATCGGAGTTTTCGTAAGCACACTTCTGTCGCTTCTTTTATGGGTCAAATGCCTCACTGACTTGCTCTAGTTCTAAATCTAGATGACGAGTCTGTCACCTTAGCTAGATCAGAATAAAATAAAGCTGTAATACTGTTGAGCTTAACAGTCAAGAGCCAACCATTTTCTAGGAACTATGGAAGAATTCAGGAGAGGTAGATGGTTGGGGGGCAATTATTAAAGAAAATTTTATGTTATAAATTAGATAACTTATACTAGCTTACCCTGCTAGGTTTTATTCTACATCTAAAATTCATTAAAAATAAATAAATAAAATTCATGAAAATTTCTCTTTCCATTTCTCTAGGCACTGGTAAAAGTAAAATACTTTAGTATATTACAAATCATCAGTTCAACATCCTTTTTTGCAGATTAAAAATATTTTATTTGGAATTTATTTTAAATTCTACATGACCCTTGACATTTCTTAAAAACTATTCCCTGATCTCATTTCCTTAAATTTCCTTAAAATCACATTTGAAAATCTTGAGTTTATTTGAAAACTTCCTTACTTATGTTAATTTTTGTGAATCTCTTTCTATAATTACAAGTAACATGAGTTTCTTAACAGAAATTTAAAAAATGGCACGACTGCAGCTGATCTTTGTTTCAGTTTGACACTAAACTATGCAAAAAATTAACTTTAACACTATATTTAGATGGGTTAGTTAAGTATAGAATTCTATATTTTTTTGGGGGGGATACTTAGAGCATTTCTGATTGTTGTGATAAAATACGTGCAACCATACAAAATTCCACTCTATTTTTTGGTTCGCTCACATATATCACCAACTTTACTGCTAAGGTTTTCTTATGACACCATATTTACATCACTCCAAGATCAGACTGATAAACCATTAGTCTTTTTCAGTCATGGGCTTAGAAGTATAAAATAAAGGTACTATCCACTAGTTACTCTTTAAGAAATAAGTGTATTTTTTATAACCTATTTTTGAGAGCCATAAGAAAAGTCCTTATTCCAAACACCCTTTTGAAAATTATAGTTTCATAAAATAAAAGTTGATTTGCAAGTTAGCTATATCTGAAATTTCTAGCCCAACTGCCCTCTTGTTTACATATTTAAACAGAGTGCAACTCAGGTGCCAAGCAAAAGGCAGTAAACTCTAGTGCTATAAATTATAATTCTTTCTTAATCACTAACGCAATGAGTACAGTCAATGGTAAATTATTTGGAAAAGTTTTAAAACACTTATTTTTGTTATAGAAATTATCTGTTAATCTATTTGTTTCTAAACTAAAATTTTTACATTCTGAATATTTTCCAAACTGCTATGGAATTATGAGAAAGTCAAGGAGTTTGGAATTTAGTCATGTTATACTCCTACAGCCCCCACCCTCAGACCAGAGTGCTCTTTCATAAGGGCTCAGAACAACCCCTACTTTTCAGTAACAATTGTTGAAAATGAACAGTGATATACCCTGTTATTAATATCTGCCTTTCCAGCTAAACGGTAAAAAGCTTCAGGAAAGCAGTTACTACCATGCCTGTCAAGTTCATACTTTCTCCAGGTATTCTGTAGAAAACTATCTGTCAAATGAATGAGGGAAAAATAAGACATTTAAGACAGTATGAGCCATTAGAAAGAAGCATATCTAAAATAATAAAGTGGTATATACAGTAATGACTCATTTATTTGGAAATTTCATCCACTAACTGAATCAGAGAATTTGCAATAAATGAGGTTTTTAGTAAATTAATACTTAGAGTACATAAATGTTACTGCGAAGCTACAAAGGAATGGATGCAGTTCATTAAGAAAGCCCTATTGAGGAAGTACTAGATTTTACACAAGATTTTTATTTTTCAACTAGAGGCCCAGTGCACAAAATTCATGCACAGGAGGGAGGGGGTACCCTCAGCCTGGCCTGCACCCTCTTGCAATCTGGGATCCCTCCCACAATTCGGGACCACTGGCTCCTAACTGCTCGCCTGCCTGCCTGCCTCATTGCCCCTAACCACTCTGCCTGCCTGCCTGATCACCCCTAACCGCCTCTGCCTTGGCCCCTGCCACCGTGGCTTCATCTGGAATGACGTCCAGAAGGTCATTCAGCTGTCCGGTCTAATTAGCATATTATGCTTTTATTATTATAGACTCTTCCATAGCATCATTATAAAAACAGATTACCATCCCCACTAGAAGCTAAATCTAAACCATAGTCAATCTGGTAAATCTAAAATAAAGCTGCTAGGCACTAGTAAATTATAAGATACAATCATTGCCCTCATGAAACTTATAATACAGTTGGGGAGCTAGAAAAGATATATAAAAAGATGTGTGTGCAGGAGCATGTGCTACGTTCCAATGAAGTGACACAGGCAACATGCAGCTCAGGTCAGTGGACAGACAGGAAGCGTGACCCAGACTAAGTGTGTATGTGCCTGTGGGGACAATGGGGAGAATAACTGGGCTAGACTTAGGGAGCCTTGTGATGACACTGGAAAATAAGTCAAGTACAACAGAGGGATAGCAAACTCATCTGCCTACAGGAGCAGGGAACACAGGAGTGAAGCCTGCAGGATGCAAAGTGCCAACAGCCACTTGGTCTCAATGTTGGGGCAAGAGGATCTCTGCTGGGGACTGTGGGCGACTACAGAACTCTAACTCTAACTCTCTCTCTCTCCCTCCCCCGCCCCCCCCCCCCCCCATATAAAAGGGGAAGCTGGGCCTGCCAGCTTGGCTCAGTATTTGAGCTTTGACCTATGAACCAGGAGATTTCAGTTCGATTCCCAATTAGGGCATATGCCCTGGTTACAGACTCGATTCCCAGTGTGGGGCACGCAGAAGGCAGCCAATCAATGATTCTCTCTCATCATCGATATATGTGTGTGTGTGTGTATGTATGTGTGTGTGTATATATATATATATATATATATATATATATATATCCCTTCCTCTCTGAAATCAATAAAAATATTTTAAAAAATAAATAAAAGGGGAAGTTGGTACGTGGCTCCAAAACATCATTGTCACACTTTCCAGTTTTTCAAAAGAAGGTGTAAAATTAAAAACTTTCTATGTAGCCCTTGCTGGTTTGGCTCAGTGGATAGAGCATCGGCCTCCTGACCAAAGGGTCTCGGGTTCAATTCCGGTCAAGGGCATGTACCTTGGTTGCAGGCTTTCCCAGCCCGGGGCCCTGTTCCAGGCTTGTGCAGGAGGCAACCAATAGATGTGTTTCTCTCACATCGATGTTTCTCTCTGTCTTTCCCTCTCTCTTCTCCTCTCCCTAAACATCAATGGAACAATATCCTCGGGTGAGAATTAACAAAATAATTTTTAATGTAAAGTTTCTCAATTTTTAATGTTGGCAAATAAATGTTTGTAATGCTGTGTTAAAAACCAAAGCATGTCTGCAGCCAATCATCCTGGTGGGCCACACAGCCTTGCAACTCTGGCCTGGAATGTTGAACTCCACACTAAGAGATCTGGACTTCATCCTGCACTCACAGACTTAAAAGACTTCACATGCATTTCAAAACGTGCTTAGTTTTACACCTCTGCACACTCCAATGTTGACCGTGTAAAATGCTCAGCACTGCCAAATTATTTCACATTGGCCTTGTGTATTTCTGTTACAAGCCAATGACGTTCATTGAACTAGCTGTGGAGTGACTTATAAGTTTCAGCTGAAAAAGCATTCAGAATGATGCCAATAAAACAGTGTTGACAGAGCAGTACCTAAGAGAATGCTGGCATGATGTGTATAAGCCACAACACACTGGAGCTCCACTGCTCAAAAAACGTGCCATAATCCACTGCCAATGAGAGCCCTTGCTCTCTCCAGCATTTTTCCATAATTATCAACTTTCTAAAAACTATTACTATACTTTATTACCAAACAACACTCAAACAGATGTAACAAAGTTTTAATTCTACAATCACGGTAAGCTTTTAACCACCCAAAAACAATATTTAAGCATTAAAGGCCTACACGTTAGCATTTTAATCAGCTTAGGGAAAGAAAAGGTAATTAGTATCAGAGGCTTGCTGATTCGTTCCGATGATAGTATTATAGAAAGTTAGCATTATAATTCAAAGGTAATTCCCGGGAGGGAAAATTCCTGGTGCATAATTATGACATAAAATACAGAGCTATGAAAACTCCTTAATCACATGCTTTGAAATAATATTCACAATCAAAGTCATCCGCAAAGTTAAAAAGAAAGATGAAGCAAGCAATGTGTCTATGACTTCATTTGCTCTGGCTCTGGAGAACCCCAGCCAGCCCTGAGCCATCTAACCCCGAAGGCTTCCAGACTTGTGGGCACTGCCATGTGTGCGGGGGGGGGGGGGGGGGGGGGGGGCGGGAATCAGCTCAAACCCATCACCACTGCGGAAACAGAAGCCAACCCAAAGCACATGAAGCACTGGGGCTCTGCTGTATCTTTTCAAATAAAGGATCAGTGGCTTGAAGTAGAAAACAAAACAAACAGGAAAGTCTTAACAAAGGGACATGATTCCAATATATAGTTCTTATCCAAAGGGATACAATTTTTTAAAAAAAAAAGAAAAAAAAGAAGAGAACCTGCTTTAGGACTTTTTTCTATTTTGAAGAAACAGACTACAACCCCCACACTAGAGTTTTACCAATAATAACTCAGGGGAAGCTGAGAGGCTCCCCATTCCTGTCAGAGCCTGTTGAAGACCCTCATAGCCGCCAGCATTCCAAAGTCCCACCCTACATTCTATCAGACACGTTAAATGTACTCACATCCAATGAATACTGGTGAGAAGTTGAACTGAAAATCAGAATTATGTTTCATAAGCTCTTTTTAAAAAAAATTTTTTTAGATTTATTTCAGAGAAGGAAGGGAGAGGGAGAGAGAGATAAAAACATCAATGATGAGGGAGAATCATTGATTTGGCTGCCTTCTGTATGCCCCCTACTGGGGATCAAATCCACAACTTGGGCATGTGCCCTGACCGGGAATCAAACCTTGACCTCCTGGTTCGTGGGTAGATGCTCAACCACTGAGCCCACACCTGTCGGGCTCATAAGCTTTTCATTCTCTCTTTAGTCCACTCCAATGAGGTTTTTGTCTCCAATCTTCCACTGATACAGCTCAGGTGACCTGTCATGGCTCAGGTCAATGTCACCAATGACTTTCATTGCTAAACCCAACGAGCACCTCTCAGTCCTCATCTTACTTGACCTCTAAGCAGCCCATGGCACCATTGATTCACTCTCTCCTCCCTGAGACACTTACTTTAACCTCAAGAATATTCTTCTAATTTCCCTCCTATCCTCTGGCTGCTCCTTCTCAGTTTCTTTACTTCCTCCTTATCAGCTCAACCACTCAAGGCTGAAGCATCTCTGGCTCAGCCCAACTACCTCATCACAGAAAAATTAGTCATAGTTCCTTCTCCCCATGGTGTGGGTCAACAGAATTAACAATATCGTCTAAAAATGACACTGTTAGGACAAGGAGACAATTATGTCCACTATGTTAGAAATGTGTGCTTAAGTCCTTAGGCTTAAGATATTCTCTTACGAGTTTTCTTTTCTTCTCCAGAAACTGTAAATGCTGATATGATCCAAAGCTTGATCCATGGACTGCTTTCCCTGTCTACACACATTCCCCAAGTTATCTCATCCGAGTGCTGTGCAACCCAGACCTATTCTTTAAACTCTTGATTCCTATATCCAACAACCTTTTCAGCTTCTCCACTTGGAAGATGAACATAACATGTTTAAAACAGCTCGTAGTTGTTTCCCAAACCAGCTCTTCCATGAGATCCCTATCTCAATTCATGGCAACTCCATAATTATGCAAAAAGCCCCGGTGTTATCCTTAGTCTGATCTCTCTTTCTCATCCTTAGTCTGATCCAACTCCTCAAACAGTTGGCCAGGTACAACCTACAAAAAAAGTCTTGGTCATTTCTCTTCCTTTCCTCCACTGCTATTGGCATCTCTCAATGGATCACTGCAACAACTGCTAACCGGTATCCCAGGGCCCACCCTTGACCACCCTGCTCCATTTTCCTGTCTCAACACTGTAGCCAGCGATTCTATTCAAATGCAAGTCAAATCACCTTACTCCGCTGCACACAACTCCCCAGTGATTCCCCATTTCACTCATGGCTCACCACGCAGGCCCTACATGATTTGCTCTCCAAACCTGTGACCTCATCTACCACTACTCTGTGGCCTTTCTAACTGGTCCTGGAACACACCAGGCTCACTTCCACCTGAGGCCTTTGACAGTCCTGCTGCTGGAACACACCTTCCACAGGTGTCTTTGTATGGCTACCTTCCTCCCTCAAGTCACCTCAGTGAGGTCAACCTGACCCCACTACAGTAAGTCCTCATTTAATGTTGTCAATAGACATATAAGCAAAGACATATAATGAACTCAATTTACTATAAGGTAACTGATATAAACAAGTTAAGTCCCTATGGCATCTCATCAACATTATAACGAAATGGCATTAAACAAAACATCATTATTCGAGAATCTGCTGTACTTCAAATTACCAATGCTCCTGCTTCCTACCTCCTATACTCCTATAAAATTTGTTTTGTTATGTTTACTGTTTCAAAATTTGCTTAGTTTTAGGATTTAAGGTCCCCGAAGGCAGAACTTTTTTACTTTGTTCATTGGTGTATCTCTGGGGCCTAGATCACTGCCTGGCACATAGGAGGCATACAGTATATGGAATAAATGAATTTAATTAAACATTTAGTGACTCCAATTCATAGTTTTCTTTTAATATTTGAGACCTTTACCAGATCATGAATATTTCTGTTGTTCTTTAAAAAAAAACTCATTTGTACTTGAAGACAAGAAAGGTCTCAGCCTGAGCTCATGACCCAACACAAAGCCAGGGGCCCAGGGCAGCTAGGAACAACCTACCTGGGCCCTCACTGCTTCTGCTCCCTAAAACCAGGGCTCCACTTAGTACGTATCTGAAACTCTAATACCTTCCCACACACGTATTTTGTTCTCCCACGGAGACAAGAAACACATTGGTAGGACTTGCACAAAGTATTCAACGTAGACATGGATACGTCACAGATGTAAAACCTGTTTTTTGATGGACTTAAGTGAACATTTTTAAAGCATTAAGTTTATTAAAAGTTCAAGATATTACACAACACATAACAGGGAACAGGATTATCTGGGATAGGTCCCCCCCTTTTAATGCACAGATGTGAATGACACATCTGATCATTCTGAAGGAACCCATGTCTATGTTGGCTGAGCTTGTAATTATGCTGTTTAGATGTAAATGTGTCTTTCTAATGTGCTTAAGTTTGTTTTTTCTTAAACACTTCCTTTGAAACTTTCAGACTATTAATTTCCTTTGAACAAATGGTTTAAAATCTTAAGCTCTGGGCCCCATAACAGAAAATTATAAAGGGGACTGACCCATATTATACAAACTGCCAATGGTGGGAGACGGAGCTGGGAGGCATAAACAATTGCCTTATACTGTACCAATAATAGTGGCTTTCTTTTAAAGGGCTCATGAAACCTACAGGGTACAGGAGCAAAAGACATGGGCCGCTGGTACTCTTTAATTTTAAAACTACTTTGCATAACATTAGTCATCATAAAGAGAATTTCTAAATCTGTAGATTTACTTTTTGGCATCTGGAAAGAAATAATTATCCAGTAGGCAGAAGCTGGGCAACTGAAATAGCTAGAAATTAGACGAGAATTAGGAAAAATAATTCGATCAATTAGCGATCAGTGAAATGGGCCAGCTGTTCTTGATGCAGCAATACAGACTGTAACAGAGATATACTAGATTTTGTTGCCTACTGACTGCCATCAATGAACAGAGTGGGGGTGGGGAGGTGGAGGGGAGGCAAAAGCAGGTTTACAGTCGTTTGAATGGAAAATATTACAATAATTAATAAATAATAATATAAGAATGAACTCTTGTGTTTCGCATACTCACAACTGTAACCTTACTTTTGCCCCACCTTTTATAATAAAATCTTGTCAACAGCCGCTTATTAACAAAAGCCTAGAGGAAGCCCAAGAAAACTTTAAATCCTTCTATACATCATTTCTGTCTGTCTTACGTAATAAGAGCTAACATTACTTTTTACTCTGTGTGAGGCCATGCTAGTTGCTTTACATGCACTACTATTTCATTTCATAATCAAAACAACACTGTGGGGTAGTTACTTTTATTGTCTCCATTTAACAGGTGAGGAAAAAAGGTTCAGAGAGGTTAAGTAACTTCCCCAAGGTTGCACACTCCAGGACAGTGGGGCCTGGACCTGGGCCCCAGAGGACTGATCTGAAAGATCTCATTCTGACTATCATATTTCACTGCCTCTCTCCCATGTTGTCTTCATAGCTCACGCCTCTTTTCTGTAGTAACTTCGGTGAGCAACTTGTCAGAACCGTGGCCCTATAGTGAACACATTTTTTTTATTTTTTGAGATTGAACATGCTACGTTTTTGCTGTTATAAGCAGTAGCATTTCATTTGAGCAGAATCTATGTATTACCCATTTATAAAACGTCTGCTATTTTGCCTGTTTTTCACCGTTCTAATGAGCCTAGGTTGAAATTCTGAGCCTCTTCTTGAACCATGTAAACGTCCTTTTCCTCCCTAGGGAAACATGAAAGAAATGATCTATAGCAATAGTTATCCTTCCCAAGCACTTTGTTTTATCTAGTCGATTTCTCAGTGAAGTCATAATCCTGTGTTTTATAATAAGTGCTTCCTGGGGACTGCCACAGCCTTCAGCACCAGAATGTCACTGTTGTTTTAGGTAGAGACCGGATGTTTCCAGGGATATTTGAGAATTAAAATAACTTGGGGAGAGGGACTGGAGGAGGGGGAGGAGGCATAATGGCAGGAAGAGGCAAAAAAAGAAATCATTTTGGCAACATTTTCTTAAAAATGAACTATTTTAAAAGTATTTAGAAAGCAGGCCTCTAGGGTCCACATCCTAGATCATTTATGCATCAATGAAACAGTGAGTCAGGAGGGACCGACGTGGCACTCATAAATTAAGGTCTCACTGGACAGCCCTATAAGAGAGGGAGAACGAAGAAGGGTGGGGGGAAATAAGTCCCAAGGGCTGTATATGGGGGTAGAGGGAGAGCAGGCTGGAGGAGGTAGAATTCTGCCTCGCTGGGCTACGCCTCTATTTCCTCTGGGCAGGTCTAAGTTCATCTGTCCACAGGACACCTCTGTGTGAGTCAGAAAAGGGTTCCCTGTCCTCCAGGCTGGTGGACACAGTTAGGGGCTGGGTTTCAGCGCTCAGATGGTACTAGTCAAGACTAGACAGACTGTCACTCTGTATAAGTCACTCAATCTCAAGGGACCGCAATCCCTCTAAAGGTGATGGGGCTAGCTAACACCTAAGGGTCCCCTCCCTCTTCCCAGTTCTCAACCGAAATCTGGCAATATCCAGTGGTATATTGCAAACCGAGGCCCTGAAACACTAGGATTCTGTGGACTGAGTTGAGCCGTTAGTGTTTTCGTGATATTGCATTTTTTTCCCCCTCTCACATTTCTGATTTTTTTTCTCTTTTAATCCTAAGACTATACTCTTCCTTCACCTCCAAAGAGCTTGTTTTTTCTTGAGACATCAAAAGTTCACACCCAACTACATCAGCCCAAACTACTCAAATGTCCATCAATAGGATGGATAAACTGGGTATCTTCATTCACAGAAATAAAAGAAAAAAGGACTACTGCTACCTGCATCAATTTGGACATGACACTATGTTAAGCCAAAGAAGACACAAAACAGAGCTCGTATTGGATTTCATTTAAATGCAGTCCAAGAACAGGTTAAAACCAACCCTGGCAATAAAGGGCAGAACAGTGGTTACCCTTGCATCGGGGATTCTGACTAAGGGAGAGGCTTCCGGGGCTGGAAATGTTCTGTTTCTTTATTTGGATGCTGGGTGCCTAGGTATGATCACGTTTTGCTTACACTTCTGATCTGTGCGTTTTTCTGGTTTATGTAACTATTCGATAACAAGTTCATTCAAAGAAATTATGCCATGGGAACCCCGTTCCCCCCCCCCCCAAAAAAAAAGCAATCTACTAAAACTAGATAGCTACCTACAGGGAGAAAAAGGATTCCTTTTCATTTAATGTTAAGTAGACAGAGAGCCACCTGAGAAGCTAAGTAGAAACTTCATTAATATCCTAATATATTAATCCAGAATTTGCTTGATTTTTATAATGATTTCCTCCTTTACATGAAACTGTGGCAAAAAGTTAGTCTAAAATATTGCTTTTCCCTGCCTTCATATACAAGTAAAACACTACTATTCTAAGTTCTATAATATATATACATGAAGAGAGAGAAAGAGAGGCAAAGTTATTAGAAAATATCTAAAAACTAGAGGCCTGGTGCACGAAATTTGTGCACTGGGGGGTGGGGGGTGGGGGGGGAATCCCTCAGCCTGGCCTGTGTCCTCTCGCAGTCCAGGAGCCAGCAGTGGGTCATCATTCGTGCTGCTGCAGAGGCGGAAGAGGCTCCCGCCACCGCCGCTGTGCTCGCCAGCCGTTGAGCCCGGCTTCTGGCTGAGCGGCGCTCTCCATGTGGGAGCGGACTGACCACTAGGGGGCAGCTCCTATGTTGAGCATCTGCCCCCTGGTGGTCAGTGCGCATCATAGCGACCGGTCATTCTGCAGTTTGGTCGATTTGCATATTAGTCTTTTATTATATAGGATACCCCAGGATAATCAATTCAGAATATTGAGGTTCTTAATAGATGCTTTGGCCAGAATTATCCTAATTAACCACATTACCGAAATCACCTAGATAACGCCCACATCTCCACCTAATTTCCTGCTATACAGTTCCAACTCCACAGGTGGGGAAAGGCATTCAAGAAGATGCTGTGTTACAGACAACTACAAGGACACTCCTGCAAACCCCACCTTCTTCCTTCGGCCTGTATGTGTTCCTCTGTGAATTTGTTTCAGCACCACCTTTTTCTCTTCCTCGGGTAATACAATCAGCTGTCAGATCAGTAATTTCTTTCCCCTTCCCAGTGTTCAATAATCCCTCTTTGATCAATGTGGTACACTGCACAATCACTCCATTCGATACACATAAAAAGTGATAGTACACACACTTGCATTAGAAGTAATCATATCACTAATTCATATAAGGTAACTAGAAGCACAGCTTGCTTGTTTTCACTCAAAACTCTGTAATAACTTCTGCCATCAGTACTTCTGCAGAGCCCCTCTGGTCCCAGAGCATGGGGGTAGGTAGGTGTATTTCTCCCAAATGCTAGGGCACAAATTAAATGTTTGAAGAATCATTAGAGCTTAGCCAAAAAAAAAAAAAAATGTTTCCAGTCTTTGAAGTGGGAAGTGGAGTGGGGTGAGGTGGGGTGGGGAGACACAATCATAAGCATCCAGTCCCTGAACACGACTGAACACCAAACTAGTGGTTCAACACAAATGCAGGCAAAGTTTCCATGGTAAATATCACTTAGCACTATTTCATGTTGAATACAGACCTTATAGAGAACCTTAATTCTAATCTTTTCTTCTCAGCTAAAGAGATCTTAATCTTTAATTCCCGCTTTTAAATAGAAAGTTCTCCCGACTTCAGGCTTGTTTTAAATACTCATCCTTCTAAGTTTAGATTTTCCTTGCAATTCAATGCCCAGCATTCTACTTCCTCCTTCCTCTCAAATTATCCCTTTAACTTGTTTTTACTTATTTTTACAGGCCCCCAAAGCCTCTTCCTCAGGATAATGTGCTATTCAAAAAGCCTTCTCCACCACCCCTATATCAAAGTTTAACTACAGAGGCCAACAATACCATTTTTCCTGTTTGTGTCTTAGGAGAGATACCGTTTAACTAAAATTTCACCACTCATAAAACTCCTTCCCTAAATCTTTCCTACCCACCCCCGCCTACGCTTGATTGCTTTATACACAATCACAATGTAATCAAACTCCCAAAATGTGTAATTATATCATCATACAAAGACTTCCCTAAATATATATAATTTTAAGTGTGTAACACACACCCTTTATAACTTTGATGCTGGGGCTACAGGCTGAAAAATGCTGGAGTTTTCTTACAAGTTGTGTGCATTGTTTCTCCTTGGCATGGAGGAGAGGGGAATAAGAAGATCATCATACTAGGACCAATTGCTGAATCAGAAAACACAATTTTTGTTCCAGGAGGATTCTACTGAAGGTTGTAAACACACTTAACACTTTTTTTCTTTAAAAGAGGAGAGCTGAAATTGGCATAACTGAAAGCCAAACCTATGCATTGCCCATCAGGAAACACAATACTGAATACCTCGTTTCCCCACTTACGAAATATGCTCCATCTCCCAAACCAGAGCATTTATGAGGTTTGTATTAATGAGTAATTGGAAAAACCCATCTCTGCGTAAACGCAGAGAGTTTTCTGTTCTTTGGAATGCCTAAAACAATATGAAAATAACTTTAGAACAGGCCCGTGAAATTTAGTTCTGAACCCAGAAAACCACCGAAAGGATAATTTGTGCATGCCATCTGGGATCCAGGCAGCCTCGTCAACAGAAGGGGAAACTTGTTGAGATCATCCAAATCTAAAATTCACATACATTTTTACATCTGGACTGAATTAATCTTTTCTTGGTACTGGCTTTCATGTAATAAAATAATTGTTTGCAGGCTATATATATATATATATATATATATATATATATATATATATTTTTTTTTTGGTAAACCCCGTAGCCTTAGACATCAAAATGTGCAACATCCAAGTTGAAAACTATAAAGAATTCCTTTATCAAAAAAGTTAGTTGTGCGACAGGACTCATTTACACTAAACTCTGAACTTGACAGCTCAGTCAAAAACAATTCCGTTTGAAACTTTCATTTCAAGCATCTGCCACAAAAGAAGGCTACACAGCCTATTATGTCATTGGTTCTGAAAGCCAAAACCTTTATAAGTGAAGTTAAAAGTGGAAACAAAGTACAGAAACTAGCAAAGCTCTACCACCTCCCCTTCCCCCCAGATTCAGCTAGCCTCATTGAGTGAGTTTTTAAAGAACTTGTAGCTAAAAATTATTACCTACCAGACATTTTGCCTTCAAAAGCAGTCTTATCCTGGCCTGTATTGTTTTCCTATGGAGCTAGGAGCATCTTAAATCTTCCAGTTGAAATTATGTATTTGAAGCTGGTAGGTTACCCCTGTTGACCTCCTAAAAGGAGGGGGTGCAAATAGAGAAAGATTTCCCTGTTCCTTAAAATGTTTTGAGCACTGCAAGAGCTTTGGCTAACTGGCTAACTGTGGTCCATAAGTGTCAGATCTCAGGCATTCTTACAAGCTAATTCAAGGGGGGGGGGGGGCGGGGGGCGGGGGGCGGGGGCAGAGGGGGAAATTAGTTCATATTACAGTCAGTCTGCTTTCTGGAGAAGATACCCTGCAGATAACTTGATAGTAGATATCCCCTGGAGGACCCTCCTCATCCAATAACCCCAAAGGCCCATTTTAATATGAAATATAAGACCAGTATGTTTACAAGTACACTAAAATGTCAGTTGTCTCATACTGTGGAGTATTTCCATTTTTGACATAACACAGTACTTTTGTTTCTCAAAACCACATCCAAGGAAAACGATTAAGTTCTAGAAGTTTAATACTACAGTACAAGGAAGAACAGCAAACGCATCTGTTTCCCTGCCTCTCACTTCTCGACTCCCCTCCCCCACTCTCCATCCTGCTGGCTGTTTGTAGGTCTCCGTGGTTGTTAAAATTACTCTCTACAGTGGTCTCAAAATGCTGTCGATCCTGAAAAACTTCTTATCCTTGATCATCGCTGAGCCTAAATTTAGGCGCTGCTCTAAAGGAGAAAAATCCCAAAGTCAAAGAAAGTGTTTTTAATGACAGATGTACTACGGAAAATTTTCCCCACAAAGTTTTGATGCTGTGAAATATCAACTCCCTGAAATCACAGAAAGGAAATGACTTACATTCTTGGAAAATGAAGCCACTAGCAGCTTTCTCCAGCAGTATTTTCTAGTCCGTAAACTACACCCTGTGGCAAAGGGGAGTATTTCCTGCAAAAACTAAATTTAAAGAGATGCTTACAAAACCCATAAACAAACAACGTCGGGTCCCAGAGAAGAAGAGACTGAATCATACATGGAAAACCCGCCAAGAGATACTTTTTCTGAGCATTTCAAAACAAAACAAAACATAAAAACACACACACACACACACAAACTGGAGAGCAAGGGCTTGAAGTCAAAAGCAACCCGAGAACATTGCTGAAGTTTCCTCCGCCCCCCGCCCCCCCGCCCCCCCCCGGCCCCCCGTGGGCAATGCACAGCCCGAGGGAAATACTGGCAAAAGAGATTTGTGTTAAAAAGTAAAAACGAAAAGGGTGTCGAGAAGCTAATATTTCCCTGGACAAACAACTGCATGGCCTGAAAACCTGCCAGCTTTCACTCAAACTTTAAAATATGCTTATTTTGACAGCTTTCCATTTATTCGTGCCTTTAAGAAATCGCCCTCACCATTTGATTAAGCCGTCCCGGGACTCAAGGTGCTGCTCCAGTCCCTGTGGACCTCACACTGGTGCCCCCCGCTGTCCATACCTGACAGTCCCTGGCCATCCCGGAGGAGAGGCTGGGGGTCCCCTCCGCCTGGGCCCGGGCCTGCGCGCCGCCAGCTCCTCCGGGAACCCAAAATCTGCAGGCTGCGCCCCGCGCTCGCATCCCACCGAGGCCCCCTTCTGGCGCAGCCGAGCTCCAACTCAATCTCCGGCTCCCCCGACCAGGCACTTTCAGGGACGATGGGACAGATGCTGCGCGCGGGTCCCTTCCCGCAGCCCCGCAGCCCCGCAGCCCGGCCCCAAGGCGCGCACAACAGGCGGCAGGCACCGCACCCAGGAATGCAGGGCTCGGGGGCTGGCCCCGGCGCCGGGTAACAGAGACGGGGCGCGACGGACAGGCGCCCCCAGAACAGGGCACCGGGGTGCACCGGGGAGCCGAGCGCGACGCATAGAGCCCAGGGCGCAGCCAGCAGCCCGGCCGGCCTCCCGCTCTCGCCGCCCGGGCAGCCTCGGAGCTCCTCGTCTCCCTCGCTGCCCGGCTCGGCTGCCCGGGGCCCCGACCCCCCGCTCCGGCGTGGGCGCGCTCTGCCTCGCAGAAGGCGACCTACCAGCCGGGTGCCCGACGCCCAGGGCCGGGGAAGCCTGGAGAAGAAGAAGAAAGACGCGGGGAAGGGGACACGGCTTTCGCAGGAGCTCGCGACTTTCGGAAACCCTCCCAAAGCCCGTCCCGCCGCCGCGCCGCCGCCGCCCGGCCGGCAGGGGGCACAGCGGGCGGCGGGGGCGCACAGGCCGGGTAGGGGGCGGGCGGGGAGGCCCCAGGGCGCCGGGTTCCGGCTCGTACCTTGGAGAAAAGTCTGGAGCAGCAGGCGTTGGACTCACCACAGCGACCGGTCCCTTCCTGCCGGCGCTGCGCTTACCCCGATCTCCCAGCCCTTGGGCCCGGGCAGCCAGGGGAGCGCGGGGTGCCGGCCCGCCCCCCGCCCACGCCTCCGCCCTGCCCCCCCGACGCCCCGCCTCCTTCACCGCCCCGAGGTGGGCGGGGGAGGCAGCGGAGCCCGGGGAGGGGAGCGAGGAGATCGCGACCGCACGTGCAGCGCCTGCCGACCCCGCCCCGGACCCAACCAAGCGTCCCGCGGAGGGGTGCGGCGAGCCCGGGGCGGGAAGAGGCGACGGGAACCGCCCTCCGGGGTCCTGGGGAGGGAGGTGAGCGGCGGAAGGTGTGCGGAGCGGGGCGATCTAGGCCTTTCCTCGCGCGCGAAGGGGACCGGCGCGAGGGGACACGGTCCGCGCCCCTGCTCCTGGCCCAGCGGCCCTCTCCGCCCCCGGGCCCCGCTCCCCGGGACGCTCCCTGCCCCGCTCCGTCGGGCTGGGCTGGCCGGGGGTGGCTGTTTGGCCTCAGCACCATCTTACTAATTCGGAACGATGGAGGGCAGGCCACGCACAGAGGAGGCGTTTCCAGCGGAGGAGGCTTCGTGACTCCGAGCTTCTCGTCTGCCCTCCTGTCCCGCACCCACCTGCCCACCATTCATGACTCGGGACGCCGCACCCCCGAGAGTTTTCTATTCTACGTGGGGCGCTGCGGCGGAAGCCAAGCCCCCGGCCAGCTCGGCCTCTCCCGTTCTTCAGGTGGACACAGCCTATGTCTGCTGTGTTTTCTGTGCCCCTGACCCCTAAGAATTATATTGGCCCGCTCCCGATGCTGTCCGGAGAGAGCAACGGATGACGCCAAGGGCCAGGGGAAGATGTTTTCATGGCACTGAAGTCGAGGATCTTTTTGCCATCTGTTGGGTCTGGGAAAGGGGCGAGCTAAGCCTCTCCTGAGAGTCTGCGCCCACTGGGACCTGCAGCGAGGGACCTGGAGACCATGGGAGAGGGACCCAGCCTCCGACCCGGCTCCCAGGCCCGCGACCACAGAAGCTCCTGGGCTGACTGTGGAGCCTGTAACCCCTGGTCAGGGTCGGGGGGGCGGGGGGAGGCAGTCATGCCGCGCGGGGCCCCTCACCAACGGAGGGAAGGGGTGTATGTTCAGGGTATGACAACTGGGAGAGAGACAAGGAGACAGAGGAGGACCTGAGAAAGGACACTACCTAAAATCAGATTTATGCTGATCGAAGCCAACTTTAAAACTGCCCTGCTCTTTTAGTCAAAATATAAATCGTAAAACTAGTCTTTAATGGTTTAAAGCTGTGATTTTTCAACCCTTCTCATCTCATGGCACACATACATGAAATACTAAAATTCTGTCGCACACCAAAAAATAGATATTTTTTGCCAATCTAACAACAACAAAAAATAGGTGTAACTTTGATTCATTCACACCAGACGACTATTGTTGTGTTGGCTGTTGTCACTTTGAGGAAAAAGAGGTCAATGCCCCTGACTAAATAGTCAGGCATTGCATGTTTTAAACAATTCTTGCAGCACCCTGGTTGAACATCGCTGGTTTAAAGGACGCCCGTCTGTGCACCTTGTTTTCTTGGCAAAGAAATTCAGTTTTGTGCTCATTACGACAGAAGCTCACTTGGAATAGTCTCATTCACAGCACATTCATTTTAGGAGCCATGGCCTTAGAACTGAGTACTGGGAACTATGGTCTTTTTTCACAATTGGCAATACGTGCCGAGCTTATTTCTGTTAAAGTAGAGTGGTTTCTAAGGATATTGCACCTATGATTTGGAGTCATGACTTCATTATGGAAAGGACAAGAACTATGTTCCAATTGCTGCTTTTTAAATTAGGTGTAGTTAATTAAAAGCCTAAATTAAACATTGGTTAACGGTAGCTGATTACAGTGTAGGCATTTAAAAGTGGAGGATTGAACTTTTTCCTCTCATTTTTATCTCTTATATGAGCTCATATTGAACACTAGTTGGAAAGGTCTTAAATTAATTTGATGTCTAATGAGATAGTCCAGCACTTCATATATAAATATAAGTAAGAAAAATGAGTAATAAGTTACTACCTTGGAAAACAGTTCCTAAATCTGATTTCTTTTCAGGCTTTGCGAATAAAAATCTAGCGAATAAAAAACAACATACTGTTAGCTTGGGAAACATTGCTGCAATATAATATAATTAGGCAACCCGAGGAGCAAAATATTTTTAAACAGCCTTTTTTAAAACATGTGTTTAAGATTGGGTTTATTGTCTAGAATTAGATTGTAGCAACATTTACGAAGTGAATATTTTTTTATCATAATCATCATATTACCGAGACGACACAGAGGACCTGAGTATTCACAGTGTAGTACAGCGTGAATACTACAATGAACATAGATTATTACATAATACTTAGTAAACTAAGTACTTTAGAACTCTTGCAATTGGTTTTATAAACCCCTGAAACATCATAAAATTCTGAAAGGAATGCTTTGGAAAACAACACATACTATCACTTTCCCAGGTCCTCCCCCAGTCAGTGGGGCCAGGATTTGGTAACTGGTGCTGGAAAAAAACCTTTATTGCATTGTTGCCCTGGGAGTGTGCAGATGGCAGCAGTCACTCAATGACACAGAGAGAGAAAAATAAAAGCAAATATGAAAGAAAACATAATTCCATTTAAGATGGAAGTGGAGCTGAGAAAGAATGGGTTGTTTTATGTTTGGGTTTGGTTTTTTTTGTTGTTGTTTTTTTTTGTTGTTGTTGTTGTTAATCCTCACCCGAGATACTTTTCCCATTGATTTTTAGAGAGTAAAGGGGAGGGAGAGGAAGAGAGAGAGAAGGGGGGGGGGGGAGAGAGAGATGCGAGAGAGACACATGGATTGGTTCCCTCTCACCCTTGACTGGGAATTGAACCCAAGACCCTTCTGATCCTGGGGCCAACACCCTAACCACTGGGACACACCAGCCAGGGCAAGAATGGGTTGTTTTATTTTTATTTTTTAAATACGTTTTTATTGACTTTTTTAGAGAGAGGAAGGGAGAGAGACAAGGGAGAGATAGAAACATCGATGAGAAACATCGATTGGCTGCCTCCTGTACGCCCCCTACTGGGGATTGAACCTACAACCCAGGCATGTGACCTGACCGGGGAATGGAACCAGTGACCTCTTGGTGCATGGTTTGACGCTCCACCACTGAACCACACTGGCCAGGCAAGAATGGGTTGTTTTAGATATTTATCACAGGAAACGTTTTTCTGTGTTTAAAGAACGTAATTTTGTAAGCAAAATTATATTTTATGATTTTTTTGACGTTGAGATATAGTTTTATTTTCATTGGTACGAGATATTTTCCTAAATATGAAACAATGCCCATCAGTGAAAAGTCATTCTAAACACATCTTAAACTATTACTTTTTCCATGGCATATAAATATCTATATAATAAAGCCTAAGCGACTGTTCAGGTGAAACAACCAGAACAACCGGTCCTATGATGCACACTGACCACCAGGGGGCAGACACTCAACACAGGAACTGCCCTCTGGTGGTCAGTGCACTCTCACAGGGGGAGCGCCGCTCAGCCAGAAGCCAGGCTCACAGCTGGCAAGCACAGTGGCGGTGGCAGTGGCGGGAGCCTCTCCCGCCTCCACAGCAGTGCTAAGGAGCAGCGAGCAGGCAGGTAGTAAGGAGGGAGGGGTCATGGACTGCAAGAGGGCGCAAGCGGGCTGAGGGACCCTCCCCTCCAGTGCACTAATTTCATGCACCGGGCCTCTAGCCATAACTATAATTTTGCTTTTGGCTTTCTTAGGAAGCAGTTATTAATTCCATGAATTTGTCAAATACACCCATATACTAGGCACAGAGTTAGATTCTGGGATTCAAAGATAAAAATATTGCTGAATCTTATAGTCGTTTGAGGGACCAGGTGTGGAAGTAAACAGTTATAATAGACTTTAATGCTTGGTATGGTAAAAATCTGCAGGAGAAATAGTGGGAAGGCTTAGGACCTTCAGGGAGGGTACCGGACATTTCCTATCAACTAGATGGGAAGGATAAACAAAAGTTTGCCTGGGAACCAGTTGGTTGAGGTGGTAGTTCTCCGTATATTGGGATCACCTGGGGGCTTTCAAAAACTATGGATGCCTGTGTCCCACGCATGTGATTTCGTTGGTCTGGGATGTGACCTGACTTGGAAATGTTTTCAAGATCCCAGATTATTCTAAGTGGAGACACATGTGGGAACCATGGGCTACGGTATCTCAGGTAAAAGGCACAGAATAAACAAGTGCACAGAGACACTTTTAAAGTGCAGTGGCCATAGCCTCATTTTGTAATTTAAGAGGTTTAATCCTTGGTGGGTGATATGTACTCGCATTTTGATATAAGGAACACAATTAATTATATAGAAAATTAAGAGATGTGAACTGCTATAATTCACATTCCTTTACCAGTATTTTCCGAAGACCAAATAGTATGTTGAGAGAATTAAGGTTACTTCAATGTATTAGAAGAAAAAACTTTTATTCTTTTTCATCTCTTATACATAATTGAAGGTTATTTGGGACTTAGAGTATGTTTCAATGCTCAAATATAAGTTCTAGTCAGAGAGAGAAGTTAGTAATTTGACATACTGGCTTTTAAAGAATACTTTCCCAAAATAAATACTGTTTATTTTGGCTGAAGAGCATAACAAAGAAATTAGGTTCATTTCTCTTTTTGGTAATTACTGAAATTCATTTAGAAAGCAAAACAAGCCCAGCCAGTGTGGTTCAGTGGTTGAGTGTCGACCTATGAACCAGGAGGTCACTGTTCAATCCCAGCCAAGGCACATGCATTAGCTATGGGTCATCCCTGGTAGGGGGTGTGCAGGAGGCAGCTGATCAATGATTGTCTCTCATCCTTGATATTTCTAGCTCTCTTTTCTTCTCCCTTCCTCTCTAAAATCAATAAAAATATATTTAAAAACAAGAAAAAGAAAAACAAGAAGCATTTAAGTCCTATTCTAAGGTCATAAAAGTCCATTTAGCTAATGAATAGTATTTTGAAAGACAAAATAATTGCTTATGGAAGCTTCAACGTGCAGTGATAAAGCCCTAGTTTTTCATGGTCTTATTCTCAGTTGGCATATTACTGTGTTCTATAAAATAAAAACACAAAAAGAGAGTTAAGGCTCCAGAAAAGTCAGGAGAATTTATTATCAGCCATTTAATCGGTTTCATTATTGTGTCCCACGAATCCCTAACCAGGAATACAAATCATTAATCCCTGTGCCGTGTAGAGCCAATGCAGCACAGGGATTAATAGTATGTAGCAATCTAACTCTGGAAGATCTACCTTTACCCAAATCAGGGACACAGAGTTGCAAAAATTAAATTCAGCTCTCTCGGCCATCAAATGTTGAGGAAATATTTAAAAGTAGGATAACTTGATTACCCCGGGACAAAGTTTGGTTTGAATACAGCATGGTAAACGTTTAAAACACGCATTTGAGAGGCTACTTTCTTTCCATTCTGTTATAGTTTTAGTTTCACCATAAACATCACATTCCAGTTTTTTGAGGGCGTTGATACTCCAGACAAAAGGTTTGATAAGATGGGGTGGGCCAGGCCACGCCCTTCACTCTCGAGGAGAGACAATTCTAAATGGTGCTGCTAAGATGTTAGCTGCACACGGCAGGATAATGCCTACACTAAGGTCTTGGTGTTGAAAGGCATGGTGACGCCCAGCTGGTGTGGCTCAGTGGTTGAGGGTCAACGACCCATAAACCAGGAGGTCACAGTTCAATTCCAGGTCAGGACATATACCTGGGTTGTGGCTTGATCCCCAGTAGAGGGCATGCGAGCCATGATTCTCATCATTGATGTTTCTCTCCCCCCCCCCACTTTGAAATCAATAAAAACATATACAAAATAATGTCTATGTTAAAATCTGTTTTTTAAAAAGGCACAGGGTCAAAGGCAAGTGCCAGGTTGAGGGATACTACTGCTAAATGTGGTGAGGAATTTAGTGTGAAAATTGTACAACGGTCTTATGCACGGGGTTTCCCATTATCGGAAAGAAGATTGAGGACAGGTAAAAGGGTCCTCATACAGGAAAATGTCTAGCAGGAGGGATGAGGCAAGGGGTAGACCCCCCAACAGTGTAAAACTTCAGGATGTGTGTGCCCTTTGTGTGTTTGTACAGTGGGCTGAGCTGGTTTTCCAGCTCCGATTCCTTGGGGAGATAGAAGAGAAAGGAAAGGAAGTAGGAATCTGGAGATAAGCTGGTTAGTCTAACTAAGGCCTCAGACACACTCCAGTTATACTTATCTGACAGTGATGTTCTAGGAAGAGTCACTTTCTGACACAAACAATAACATGATGTCACTGAAATTCTCTAAAGCATTTTATGACATTTTATCCACTTGTACCTCAGACACACTGAAGGGGAAGATGTGAACATCCACCCTCCAGAACACAGGCTTACAGCCGGGCCCACACGGCTTTCTTGAGAATAACAACAAAAGTTCCATTTATAAAGAGGGCTTATGAAATCTTCCATTTTGTTTTAATTTGGTTACCTTGAGTAGATTGTACGCATCACAAACATGCATGTAAGCTTGTTTTCAGTTGCGTGAAAGAGAATGAAGAAGAAAAGTGCAAATAGGATGTGCTAGTGTGGCATTTCACAGAAAGTTCCCTGAGGCTATAGGACTCTGGTGGTGGGGTCTCCAAGGGATACTCCAACCATCTCTGGTGGTTGGGATTTTGGTTATCACACAAGGTTCTGGCGTGCTGGTTGTATGAACTGACTGGATGAAAGGAAAAAAATACGTATAGACACTCACACTAGGTCCCGGTTTTACTCTCACCTGATCCTAGGTTAGAAACAAAATCTACATTCACTCTTGTTTGGCTTGGCTGTGGAACCAAATGCCAGAGAATCTTAAGAAATTCTTCCGTAGGCAAGGCCGTGGTCACATTTTCCTTTTCCAGGGGTAGCTTAATGATCCGTTCTATTAGCCTAAACAGAATTCTTATGCTCTAGTTCTTTGAAGAAAGCACACTGGTAATTAGACCATGGAGTTTGATTTAGAAATTAAGGATTGTGAGATTGTTCTCAAAGGCCCTCCGCCCCAGATGTTCAGTTTGAGAGGCCTGGAGCAGAAAGTGCTATGTGGGAGCTCCCTGGCTTTGAAGATAAACTAGGGGTGGGTGGGAGGTTAGACCTTTTTAAACATGCTTTCTTTTTAAAATGTTATTATGTATTTGTGATTCATATATGATTGAGCTAAACATTCCGTGTGATCTCTTGAGCAGAAATACAGAATCAGCAAATCAGTGATTTCCTGTGCAGTCAATAGTTCTATATTGATTGGATAATAATTTTTATCACTTACACACTAATTTCTTAAAGGATAATGGGGAGATATCTCTAATATATGATAATTTTATGTACATATAGACTTAATCTGATCTATAAATCAACATAAAATAGTTTGCTGTCACATTAATTACTTTTTCATAGCACTTTTCACTATCTGAAATTGTTTATGACTATGTCCACTTGTTTGTCAACTGTCTCTCCCTTTATTGTTTTTATATTTTGAATTTTTATCAGGGTTTATTTGAGCCAAACTGACAGCAAATGCCAGGAAGCAAGATCTCAAGTGTTCCCTGTCTCTCCCTTTAGAGTTCATGCTTCATGTGAGCACAGACCCAATCTCTTTAACTGCTGTGTTCCCCAGCATCTAGAACAGCATCTGGCACATATTTGTTAAATGAATAAATCCCAAAAATTATGTGTAGGGAGGGTGTGTGTGTGTGTGCGTGCGTGCACATGAGCATACTGAGGGTGGGGTGGGGAAAAGAGAGAGTCATTGAGGTAACAATGGGAAAAGATTGACATATTTTGAGGTGCGTTTTGGACAGACATCCAGGTGATAATGAGAAAGGAACTATCCCTTAAGAAGACTTTTGGTTAATTTGAACGGGGCACCATACATCAGCCAGTTCATACAATGTTTAGATTTAAAGTATAAATATCTGCTATAATGATCACTATTCTGTATCGACTGATGTTCCTTAGAGTATATTTTATTTCTCTTTGCAGCCTTCCCCTACCTTTAGCTACTCACCCTACAGCCTTTTGAGATACTAAGAAGACGGTTGGAGGGATTTCACAAGCACAATGAATGGATTTGGAATTCCTTGCCAACAAAGCGTTTTGATGAGCTATCCTTGGGAACAGAGTGGTTTGAGTTGATCAAGAGGAAAATAACCGGCCTTTCTTCCATTTGCTCAGTCCCCCCACCTCCATGCGAAGTTTAGCTGAGCCTGGTGTCGCCCAAAGCTGCTCCACCTCTGAACACGTGGACTGGTAACTGTCCTGTCCACCACATCCGCCCTTCTACCTTTCCCACCAGAGCTGTTTTTTGACCTTGAGACTCTCAGTCACCAAACCCCTCCCAGTTCTTTCAGTTTATGAGCTGATTTTGGCCTCACTTATTTCCTTTTGCATTTAATACCTGGGCTCATCACTTTGAATATACCCTCCCCCCTAGTCTCATACCCTTCTAATATCGTTACTTAATGTTCCAAAAATTCAGGTCAATGCAATGGGCATTTTAGTGTATTTTGCTTTAGAGTCACTAAGGATGACTCAAGAAAATAAAATAAAGCAGTTGATGAGTCACATTCCCAGGACAACAGTTGTGGTGGCGGAGTAGTCACAGGTGATCAGTTAACCTTTGATTCATTCCTGGTTGGCTCCCTTTCCCTTTCACTACAGTGACGGCTCTCTTCAAGACCCTCGTCCAGCTCTGAAACCCTGCCATGCTCAAGGCCCAACCTAGCTTCACTCAGTGGTGGTCACTGGCCCAAAAGGTTTATCAGCATTACCTCTTTGAATCCTCACAACTGCCCTTTGAGCGAGGTACTGCCATTACTTCTGGTTTACAGGTGCCCAAGATCTTAAAGAACCTAAGTGGTGGGGTGTGGGTCTGAATTCAGGAGATCTGACTTCAACCTCATGCTCTTTCTCTCTACACTGTCTTGCTTCTGGTCAGAGTTGATCAGGCATTTTCTCACTAGGGCTTTGGTCTTCTCCATCTCCAAACTTCTGTGCATTTCCCTCTTAGACCATTCTCTCCTGATTCTTCTAGGTCAATCTCCCCCTACCAAAGCTCTGTATCCCAAGCCCCACTGGCGGGTCAAGGGTCTTTTCTAGCCTTCATTTACTCATTTAACAAATATTTACTAAGTACCTGTTGTGTCCCAGAGAGGAAGCTCAAATTCTAATTATCCATTCTGCCTCTAAATATTCAATATCTAGCAATCTCCCTAGACCCTTCTTTCCATCTACAGAATGTTGACGTCACCGTACACTTCACACTGCCTCTAGCACTGACCCTGATAAGGCACGCGGTACATGTTTGATGGATGGATAAATTATTTCAGGTAAGGTGATCAAGGTTTGGAAGTTTGTCTTTAGTCTTCTTTCTAAAACGTGGGCATCTCAGGTGGGCTTTAGCACTTACACCTTTTTGTCTGATCAGATCTGGGGAGGTTCTGAAAACCACTAGTTCACTTTAGCTGACATGTGTTCCCACCAAAGTTACCTGCAACCGGTACTCATCGTTTAAGCTTTGTAATCTATGATTGTGGAAAGACAGACACCATGGCCTTATTAAAGGAATTTCAGCATTTTCAAGGGGGGGGGGGGAGATATTTGTGAGACAAATTACTTTCCAAACCCATATTTTGCAACATCTAATCTAGTGGTTCTCAAAGGGAGTGTAATTTTCTCCCCAAAGGAACGTGACCCTGTCTGAAGACACGCTTGGTTGTCACAAGAGCCTGGGAAAGGGTGGGGGTGGGGGCACACAGTGCTACTGTTGTGTCTAGTGAGTAGGGTCTAGAGATGCTGCTAAATATCCTACCATGTAGGGCATCTCATAGCAATGAGTCATTGCCGCTGGTCGAGAACCACTGGTCTAAAGGGAGAGCTTGACTGCACAGTCAGGCGCCCTGTGAGGTGGGTTAAAGGGAGGGTCTCATCTGGGAATGTTGGCTGAGTCTGTTGAAGAGAGTTGCTGAAGGTGAAAGACCATTTGGGACCTATTGTGTGTAATATCTGGGCTCGGCGTCTCCATCTACTTTCCCCCTAATCTTACCTGGATCTTTCTGTTGGCCCCAAGACACTTGATGCACATTTTATGTCTTCCTGTATCACCTGGGAAAAATAAATAGGATAGTCCCTTTATCTGACAAAAGCATTTTTTGCATTGGTGTAATTCCTGCCTCTGGCTATAAAACTTCTATGTGGTAGAACACATCCTCTTTGTCAACAGAGGCCGTGCAACATGACTCAGTCCAAGTGAAACGATACTGAAATTGAAGAAAGAAGAAACACTAAGGCTTTTCACTAAAGCGAAGAGTCAACTTATTGAACTAAGGCCAGTCTTAAAGAAGAGTTATGTTAATAAATGATCAACTGTATAGTTTAACCAGTCATTAGCTCTCACAACGAATGAGAATGGTAATTACTTAAAAAATTTTCTAAATTTTATTTTAAAGCAGTGTAATAGAAATGTATTTAATAGATTAAACAATGTATGTTTTAAGCTACTGCCAAACATAGAGAAATAAATTTTGAAAGGATTGATAGGGCTATGAAAAATCATTTTCATAAATCATATTTATCACACTCATATTGACAAGCCATTTCCTTATCTTTATATTTCCATTACTCATATCACTAGCATTTATGATATGGTAAAGAATATATGTCTATGAATTAAATATATACACATTTCCATGAAAGCAAAACCCAAGAAGAATAGGTATAAAAAGTACATCATAACTTGTTTCCTAAGCCCATTTCTTTTATGAATTACTTCTTCTACCTCTGTGATTTTCTAAATAAAAGTTATCTTTAAAAAAAAGTACAACATTAAGCACCTTTTCCAAATATTGCCTGATTTCCACTTAGGCTTATTAACTCATTTCTTTTAGGTAGTGGCTTCCAAACACTTAAATGTATCAGAACCATTTAAGAACTGGCGAACAGGGCAGCGGATCTCAAATTGAAATCACAGAAACAAACTCTCCAAATCATTCTGACACCCACTTGTGACCATATGGGTAGTTGCTCTATTAATGCTTATGCTAAAGTAAGCTATAAATGAAGAGGCGAGATTAAAGATACTTTTGAAATGTGTAATTGGAGCCCCCAAAATGCTTTAAGTACTATAACTCGACCATCTCCTTCCAATGAATAAAAATGGGGGAGGGGGACTCCTCCGCTCTCCTTCCATGGAGCACGCCTGTGCCTTTCCCTTCCCTTGCCTTCCCTTCCCTCTCCCCCTCCCAGCCCCAGGCACATTGCCATTAGCTTCCTCACTCCCAAGCTCCAAGGGCCCTTCCTTTTCCTCTTTAACTTATTTCCTAAGCCCATTTCTTTTAGGAATTACTTTTCCTACCTTGTAATTTACCCAACAAATGTTCTCTTACAAAAAGAAAACATGGGGACGGGGAGGGGGGGAGGTGCGGTGACTGGAGGGAGAATGCGTTAAGATGTGATTAGTAATCTCTTCATCACAACAGCACATTGATGTCAGTGCATCCAATTGCAATTAGGGAAGGGTTGCTTATTTTTAATTTTCTGTGATGTGAATGTAGTAACTAAAACTGTGATGATTAATTTGGTCAATCAGAAGCCATTCGACTAAAGATAAAGCAATGGCGCCTACCAGTCTTAATGAATAATATAATAATATAATTGCATCTAGTCCTCAGAAACTTGCACATCAATGTAATCATGTATAAATGAATCACAGTCTTAACATTTCCATAAACATGCTGAAGGGCAGCTCAGAGAAAATGGGATACAGAATGACTGAATAGGATGTGCAAACATCCCGATTTTACTTCTTCCCATTTCTTAGCTTTTTTCATTAAATGCTGCCTAATAAACATCTGTATATTTCATCCCCACTGCACCCACCCAATCACGGCTTTGCAAGGTGACACATCATAGATAAGTACGAGGTGTCATGAATAGGTGCAATTTTGTTCTGTGAATGACAAGTGACTTCAAAAGAGTGGTTTCCAGGAATGCAATGCACTTAAAATAATGACAGTTGATTGCTTATTGATCATGTGTTGTAAGTTTATTATTATATATATATCTTAAAGCCAAACAACTGGAATGCCGGAACAACTGGAACAATGGAATGACTGAAACGACTGGTGGCTATGATGCACACTGCGGCAGCCAATTGGCCTGTTTGGGGCTGCGATCGGCTCTCCTCAACCTCCCACAGCCCCTCCTCCAGACGGCCCAGCCCCCAATTGGCCCCCCCACCCCGATCGGGAGTAGCCAGCCAAGCTCCCGCATCCCCTCCCCCACCACCGGCCCCCATTGGAGCGGGCCAGCCAGACCCCACCAGTGCATAAATTTGTGCACTGGGCCTCTAGTCTATACTGATGAAAGGGTAATATGCTAATTAGACCGAATAGACCAGACGTCTTATGGTCGTCATTCCAGACATCCTTCCTGACAAAGCTGGGGTGTGGCTGGCTGCAAACTGCCCACAGCCCTTCGTCCAGGCCAGCCCCACCCCCACAATGGTGACCCCCACCCTGACCGGGGGGTGGCCGGCCTGCAAACCGCTGGCGGCCCCTCACCCTGGCTGGCCCCACCCCTGAGCAGGGATCCCCTACCCCAATCCGGGGCCCCCTTCAGGGCAGGCCAGCCAGCTCCCACCCATGCACTAGGCCTCTATCCTATCTAATAAAAGAGAAACATGGTAATTAGCATACAACTGCTACCCTTCCCATTGGCTAATCAGGGTGATATGCAAATTAACTGCCAGCCAAGATGGCGGCCGGCAGCCAGGCAGCTTCAAGCTAACATGGGGCTTGCTTGCTTCAGTGACGGAGGACTCCAACATTCCCCACCTGCCTTGCCGGCCTCTGAGCTAGCAGTTTGAAACACTGTAACAAATATAGAAGCTAAAAAAAATCACAGAAACCTGCTTTCAGCCAGCCAGGATCTCAGAGCTGGAGTTATACATTGTTTCTAGTATAGAACCCAAACAAACCAGATACCTGCTTTCAGGAGCAGAGACCTCAGAGCTGGAGCCAGAGCTAAAGCTGGCCCAGAATAAAAAGAAAAAAAGGAGCAGTTGGGAGCTTCAGTCAGCCTGAAAACAGCCCTCAGCCCCTCACCCAGACTGGCCAGGCACCCCAGTGGGGACCCCCACCCTGAAGGGTGTGTGACCAGATGCAAACAGCCATCATCCCCTCACCCAGGCTGGCCAGGCACCCCAGTGGGGACCCCCACCCTGATCCAGGACACCCTTCAGGACAAACCAGCCAGTCCCACCCATGCACCAGGCCTCTATCCTATATAGTAAAAGGGTAATATGCCTCCCAGCACCGGGATCAGCGGAGCCAAGAGGCTTCCCGGCACCAGGATCAGCGTGACAGGGGGCAGCGCCCAAACCCCCTGATCGCCCTGTGGCTCTGTGTGTGACAGGGTGTGGGGCTACAACCTCCCTATCCGCCCTGCTCTGTTCATGACAGGGAAAGGCGCCCCAACCCCCTGATCAGCCCTGCTCTGTGCCTGATAAGGGGGAGCTCCCCAACCCCCTGATCGCCCTGCGGCTCTGTTTGTGACAGGGTGTGGGGCTACAACCTCCCTATCCGCCCTGCTCTGTTCGTGACAGGGAAAGGTGCCCCAACCCCCTGATCAGCCCTGCTCTGTGCCTGATAGGGAGGAGCTCCCCAACCCCCTGATCGCCCTGTGGCTCTGTGTGTGACAGGGTGCGGCGCCTCAACCCCCTGATTGGCCCTGCTCTGTGTGTGACAGGGTGCGGTGCCCTAACCCCCCCTCCCCCCACGGGCCCTGCTCTGTGTGTGACGGGGTAGAGCCATAACCTCCCCATTGGCCCTGCCCTGAGTGTGAGAGTGGCGGCGCCCCAATCCCCTGATCCGCCCTGCCTTGAGTGTGACAGGGGGTGGTGCCCCAACTCCCCTATCGGCCCTACTCTGTGAGTGACAGGGGGGAGCTCCTCAACCCCCTCATTGGCCCTGCTCTGTGCATGACAGGGGGGAGCTCCCCAACCCCCTGATGGGCCCTGCTCTTTGCATGACAGGGGGCAGCGCCCCAACCCCCTGATTGGCCCTGCTCTTTGCATGACAGGGTTACAGAGCCCCAACCCCCCTGATTGGCCCTGCTCTGTGCGTGACGGGGTGACTCTGCAACCTCCCCATCAACCCTGCCTTGAGTGTGACGGGGGCGGTGCCCCAACCCCCCAATCGGCCCTACCCTGAGCGTGACTGAGGGTGGCATTGCAACCTCCCGATCCGCCCTGCTCTGTGCATGACAGGGGGCTGCGCCCCAACTCCCCAATCGGCCCTGCTCTGAGCCCGACCAGGGGCTGCACCTAGGGATTGGGCCTGCTCTCTGCCACCTGGGAGCAGGCCTAAGCCAGCAGGTCGTTATCTCCCGAGGGGTCCCAGACTGCGAGAGGGCACAGGCTCGGCTGAGGGACCCCCCTCCCCCCCCGAGTGCACAAATTTTTGTGCACCGGGCCTCTAGTCCTATATAATAAAAAGGTAATATGCAAGTTGACTCCAATGGCAGAAACGACCAGAATGACCACTGGACCAGGCATTATGAGGTGCACTGACGACCTCTTGGTCCCTTTCCCCCAGCCAGAAGGCTCCGATCACCTGATGGCCACTAGCAGCAGGGGCCGGGCTGGCGAGCGGGCGGGAACAGCCAAACTTTCGGTCCCTTCCCCCGGCCATGAGGCTCTGATCACCCATTGGCAAATGGGGAACCAGGGGTGGGTGATGGCGGGGGGTGGGGTCAGCTTTGGGCAGCTGAGGAAGATGGCCCTGATCGCAGGCCAGGCCTAGGGACTGTACCTGCACACGAATTTCATGCGCCGGGCCTCTAGTGTAATCATAATAGCCATCCTGTGAGATAAGTACCATCATAATTTCTATTTTTACAAACAAACCAGGGCACAGGTAAAGTACCCAAATTTAAATAGCCCACTAATACTGGAGATTCTAAATAGTTAAAAAAAAATAGAAAGTCATGTGAAAATAATGGAAACACCAAGATTTAATAAATTAAAAAGAAATCTGACACTAGTATGCCTACTTTTTTAGCAGAATTCTGATTTTCAGGCAACAAGGTCTGGTATCAGCATACTTTGAAAAGTACCCAAGCTATGTGCCCACTCACACTGATTCAAACCCGGATTTGCATATGGGACAGGAAGGGCTGGGGACAAAATTGTCAGCCCTGTTTCCGGTGGTAGATGCGTATGAGAATAATTATAAAGAACTACATGAGGTTATTTGTCACGAAGGTGTCAACAGGGCAGCGCTAGATGATACCCCTTCCACTCTAACAGCCTAAGTTTGCCTGTGTCTAAAATTGATCAAACTAAAGGAAGAACGACCGAAGTTCTCAGGTAAGTTGCTATACCCTCTGCTTCTATCAGCAACCCAGCTTTTTCCCTCCCAGTCTCCGGTGCCTTCATTTGAGCCATACGCATGGCATAAAGGAGAGAGTAAGACAGTTCAGATTATTTATGGGGAAGTGACTGGCAGTCGCTGGAATCACCTTAGCTTTTGGTCTCTATGTTTTTGTTTATCATTGCTAGAGCCAGGTTGTAAAATCTAGCATGTGACAAGAGCCTCCTCCTCTGTCAGCTGTGGCTCCCCGAGCAGGAGCAGTGGCTGTCAGCCATGAGAGTCTCCACGAGGAATGCGAACAATGTGGAGCCACCCACAGCGAGAGGCTCCCCGGCTGGGTGGGGTGGCAGGGACCTAGTTACTATCCCCACTGGCATTGAAGACTGGCCACCACGCTGTCTCACCCGGCTCCTTACCACAGCAAAGAATTTGGCAAACTTTTGATTTCTGACATCGAAGAGTTCCCTATTACTTTTGCAACTTGGAGAACTCTTAAATAAATGTCCTTGTGTTTCAAGGAAAGCCACCCCTTAAAACCTTTTAGGAGATTTGGGGAGAGATGAGTTAAATTGGAGTGAACTTTTAAAACTACTAGCTGGATTTACAGAATATGTTCATAAAGATATCAACTTGTGTTGGGTATCTTATCTTTATCCTTGCCTGAGATTGCCCCCACTATTAGTAATTCCTACTTCAAAATAAAATCCCTTTAGCTTTGCAACTTGTTATGCTAATTAACAGGAGGAAAATGTTTTCCATTTCCCTTTTGGGAAGTTGGTTTTTTAGCTACACAGCATTGCAAGTGTGTGTGTGGTAGAGCAAAATGCGGTTACTAATTGTGCTGTTCTGTGCTGATAACATGCCATTTGCTTTATGTCAGTTTTTTCACCCCAGCAACTATTTCTAGCCAGTGGCATCACTCTTACATGTTACACTTCCAAAAAAAATTTTTTTTTTGCAAACGTGTGTTTCTAAAATAAAGAAATGACACATATATTTAACATCATTCATTTACATGCTAAATGGGGACACATCAATTATAGAGTAAGAACAGTTTTTAAAGGATTTGGATTTAGTGGCTGTTATTTAAAATGTTATCTTTTCCCTTAAATAGGAGACATAATCATATAAATAAAATGTCCTCCTACTTATTTAAAAAAACCCAAAAATTTATTTTTTAATGTAAAATACAATTACTATTCATTTTAAATGTTTATGAATGTGAGCAGATAGTTCAGAATGAATCTGTCCTTTTTTTGCCTACAGTGCTTCAGTCTTTTCTTTCTCCGCCCCTTGGGGAAGGGTCTCTCCTCCCGCCCCCTGCATCCTCATAGTGCAGAACCAGGACAGATAGAACAATTACCATTCACCCTTGAACAACATGGGGCTGCATGACACCAACCCTCTGGCATTTGAAAAATCCATGTATAACTTTTTTTTTTAATATATATTTTTCAGAGAGGAAGGGAGAGGGAGAGAGAAAAACATTAATGATGAGAGAGAATCATTGATTGGTTGCCTCCTGCACGCCCTACACTGGGGGTCAAGCCCATAACCCACGCATGTGCCCTGACCAGGAATCAAACCTTGACCTCCTGGTTCATAGGTCGACGCTCAACCACTGAGCCTTGCCGGCTGGGCCATGTATAACTTTGACTCCCTCATAAGGGACTTGGAGCAGCTATGGTATTTGGTATCCACAGGGTGTCCTAAAACCAACACTCTGAGGATAATGAGGGAAGACTGTGTGAAAAATGGTGTAGAACAGTGCATACTGGACTCCACGAGCCATGGGACATGAGTATCTTGTAACAATGGGAAACCTCCCAGGGGTCACATCCCACATTCTGGCCTTTCCCCTTTAGATTTTATCTTTAAATTGGACATTTGTATTTGAGCTGCATTTTTTTTGCAGTTTTTAAACCACAGGCTTTATCTCTTTGGCCTCACAAAAACAGTACGGGGACTTCCTGAAATGTCTTCAGCAGGAGCCAGCATTTCACATGGCTGCTGCCCAGAACAGGCCAACAGCACATAGCCAGACAGAAAAACAGTCAACCTTAGACAAATGTGATGAATTAAAGCAATTTAGTCAGCGGGAGAGCTGAATAGAACTCTGGGGAAGAAGTGATTGGGAGCAGTCAGGCCAACCATCCTGCCTGCCTTCCTTATTCTGCAAATGTGAACGTAAATAGGTCAGAGTGAAGAGCCAGGTACATACCAGATGAACCTTTTTATTGTGTTCTTTAGCAGGAAAAAAAGATTTCCCTAGATAACATATCTGGAGAAGATCAATTGTAGCTGCTTAATTGAGCAGTTACTAGGTATGAGGCACCCTCCTAAGGGCCTTACAAGTATTTTTTTTTAATTTAGTTCTTGTGCTTCCCACGAGTCTGTGAAGTAGGCAGCATTATTACTTTTTTTTTTTTTTTGTAATCACCTAGAAAAGATGAGGTAACTAAGTCATACAGAAGTCCCTTGTCCTAAGATCTTTTCCCCCCCAACTTTATTGGGACATAATTGACAGATAACATTGCAAGTGCGATGACTTGATACACATATAGTGGAATGTTTACCACAATAGGATTAATTAAAACATCTAACCTTGTCTAAGGAAGTTCTAAAGCCAGGATTCAAACCCAAACAATCCACAGAGAATGAACGATGTGGCAAAAGTAAGTTTACACTTGTAAGTACAGGAAACACAGAGTTTATTCTTGTATTATTATTTATAAACTAGAGGCCTGATGCATGAAATTCATGCAAGAGTAGTCCTTCCTTCCCCTGGCTGCCTGCACCGCCTTCCCTCCGACACCCAGGACCTGGGCTTCCCTCTGCAGGGTGATCATGAGGCGATGGCTGGGCCCCCAACCAATCACATCGCACCTGCCTTGGTTGGCCTGGCACCAGTGGATGTCACAGTGTGGTCCCGGATGGTCATCCGGATGGTTGTTCCACTATTCGGCCATTCAGTTGATTAGCATATTATGCTTTTATAATATAGGATTATTGTATTATTTTCCATGCAGAACAACCGTAAACCTACTTTTGCCCCACCTTGTATGTTCTTGACAACTAAATATCATGTGCTGTGATAACCTTTATTAAACTGTTAAAGGAAATGAGAGCATTTAAGCTCTTTTTCTAAATAAATCTGTATAAACTTGAATAACCAGAAGCTTTTACTTATATGCCAAAGATTTTGTTTGCCAGCACCTGGGCCCATGTCATTCAGAATGGCGCTGGGCCCATGCACAGGGCCGTGACAGGCTTTGCTGGCCTGATCCGGGGAAGGACCCAAAGCTTCATGCAAAGCACTGGTCAGGAGCCTCTGGGAGAATGACAGTTGGAAACTAGACTCAGAATTTTAGAGCTGAAAGGAAACTTATAGATAATTGAATCTCACCTTTTCATTTTATAAATTAAAAAACTGAAGCTCTGAGACACTAGCAGGTTATACATCACTAACTAGAGGCAGAGCCAGATTCGAGCCCAGGCTTTCTGCCTACTTTTGTTCGTGACAGCAAGCTGCCTCCAAATTCACGAGAGAGACTTTCCATTTCCTTTCTTAGTGTTTTCAGAAATGTCAAATCTAATACCCATGTATTTAAGTCATTTTATCTACATTTTTTATAGACATTGGTAAATGGAAATGTGTTTGGATTTCCCAAGTGTATTCGAGGTTCATGATTTTACATTTCCTATGAAGGGCAGGCTCAGGAACTTAATTTTCCTGGGCTAAGAGCTCTGATTAAAGCATTTACCTTGACAAATAATTGGTTTTGAGAATAGGGGATAGAGATAATTCAGACATATGATAAGCATTTATCCATTTACTCAAACAGATGTACATGGCATGCCTATTGTGTTTTAGACACCATGCTAGGTATAGGTCATCCAAATATAATTAGAACATACTTCTATCCCTTTAGGAATAATTTCCCCTTTCTTTCCTATTAGCAAAGGATCTGCTATTTTCTTGCTGCTCTTAAATTAGGCTGATGTCTCCCAAGGTGTATTAAGAGTACTGCTTGTGGTATGCCACATTATTTTAGACAGTATCAGATAAGCATTAAAAATAATAGTGGTGTTCATTTCAATGCATTTTAGAAAAACCAAAACAGCTCACAAGCCCATATTTAACAGATACTATAGCTTAGGACATGGCTAATCACGCTGCAGACTATATGAACTCCAGGCGTGATGCCCAGGCATGTTCTGTGAACCTTCGGTAATAACATTTCAAAAGTATGATGATATGGATTTTGGATTCTGCATGTATTGAATTTCTGTGTTCATTACTACATTTAAAAAATATACTTATTGAAAAAAAGGGAGAGGGAGAGAGAGATAGAAACATCAATGATGAGAGAGAACCATTGACCAGCTGCTTCCTGCATGTCCCACATTGGGATTGAGCCTGCAACCCAGGCAGGAATTAAACCGTGACCAACTTCAGGGGTGGGCAAACTTTTTGACTCGAGGGCCACAATGGGTTCTTAAACTGGACTGGAGGGCCGGAACAAAAGCATGGATGGAGTGTTTGTGTGAACTAATATAAATTCAAAGTAAACATCATTACATAAAAGGGTACGGTCCTTTTTTTCAATAGTTTTATTCATTTCAAACGGGCCAGATCCGGCCCGAGGGCCGTAGTTTGCCCACGGCTGTCCTAGTTGATAGGTCGACGGTCAACCACTGAGCCACACTAACTGGCCATTAGCTTTGTTGTTGTTTTTTTAATGAAGAATTCCCCTCTAACATGAAACCACCATTAACCAGTCAGTGCCTCAATCAGGTTGGTCCCCTAGGCTTTGAGGAAACAACTCCTGTTTAGATAAATATCACTCCTCTTTCAGTATACTTCTGTGTTCCAGATCCTTATCGGAGATATTAGAAGGACAGGATGTTTGTGAGATGGAAAGAGCTGCCTGGGTGTGTGAACTTTAGACAGACAAGAAACTATATTCCTAAAGCAACTGTGAATTTTCTGTGCCATCTTTCTCCTTCATGCTTTACAAAATATTCGTGAGATTAAAAGTTGTTCTTTTCAAGCAACTCAGGAAATACCCCATACTGGAGGCTCCCCCACTTGGAGGCTCATAATGCACATTTAATATTATTTAAGGCTCTTTGGTGTTGCACAAATTTCACTCAGTGTTTCCCAAACCTATAAAGTTGGATTTTCCCCACCACAGATCACCTGTTAACATCTATTGGAACATGGTTTGGGAAGTGCATTATGCATGCTATTATTATTACTAATTGTAGTAAGTACACCAATAAGAATTTGTTCTGGCAAATATCTGGTAATCACTTTTGCTATTTTTTCTCACTATTAGATCTATGGTATAAAACTGGTATTTTTATTCCCATTCAAAGATAAGTGCTATTAAGTACATAATATGAGCTGAGTAACAAGCTACTGCCAGAGACAGGATTTAATCTAAAGCCCTAAAATTTGGAGACTTAGTTGGTAAAAATCCAAATAATCCCTAATTACCAGAATTTGTGTTGGCTGTTGTTAGAGAAAAGCAACGTCACAGTATATTACTCATATCCTCGTCTCCTATCCCCTGTCTCTCTTAACCACATTCCCGACCTAAGCATGAACAACCCCTAGCTAAGTGCTTTAAGGAATAGGAGAACTAAAGGGAAACAGCATCATTTCGCTTAAAGCTAAACACGAGTTATCATTTTTTCTTCTATGATGACCATATAAACATTTGTGGGGGGAAAATGGAGTAAGAGACACACAGATCAAATATTCCTAAATTCAGAGAGTAAGAAGGCCTCCACCGGGAAATCTGTGAAGGCGTTTCTTTGAGAGTGTCCCTCCAGTGCCCTGTAACTCCTCCCAATGTTGCACTCCGTCTGTGGGTTGCTGTCACCGCCACCAGGCACGGATGCTAGGGGGGTGGTGGGTGGAATGACATCAGTAAAGATTCTGCTTACCCAAGGGAAGCAGAATGAGTACTCAAATGATGAACCAGTTTAATGCTGGAATTTCTCAGTTGCTCACCCTGGGTGATAAAAATATCTGTGGATGTTCTCTGCACGATCTGGGCAAGTGTTCAGAATGAACCATCTTTTCTCAGCTGGGAGAAAATCGAAGTGCCTTTTCAACAAGCAGGACTACAACTCCTCATTCCTTCCAATGCCGCCATGGGGCCCTGAGTCCCAGGGTTTGAACTTAGTATGTGCGTATGGCACCAAAGTGTGGAAGTAACAGGCAGCCTGCACCACCAGATCGTTGTTGGCAGTATGATGTAGGTATAACTGACCATTGTAAAATCTCATTGTTATATTTTTTCAATAGTTAACATTTACATGAAATCCCCACCATTCATTTGAATTTTCCCCCTTTGTTTATTTCTTCTCAGTTGGAGAACATTTTGGAACTAGATGACGTGGGCTTAAATCCCAGCTTCACTTACTATCTATGTGATCTTAGGCAGTTTCCCTAACCTCTCTGAGCCTTCACTTCTTCACCTATGAAATGGTGGCTATAACACTTTCTCAAGGGTTATGAGCATTTTATGATATGAAAAAATGTGAAAATGCTTATCTCCTAGCCAATATGTGGGAAGTTGGGTTCTTTGCTTTCTTCTCTTCTCCTCTGCCTGCATCCATTGCCTATCATCAAATCCCATGGTTTTGGGAAGAAAAGAAACAATAAACACCTACCCTGAATTTGTTGGTTTTCTTTGAAATAACCTCATGGACCATGAGAGACTTTTCTTAGGGATCCAGTTCAATTTGCTGGAGCAGAGGAGGATTTGTGTAGGAGAACCAGCTGGATGGTTGGTTGGAGGAAAAAGACGAAGTTTCTACCCCTGCCTACATCAAGTGATAGGTTATTATTAATTTTTTTTTTTTACTTATTTTAATTGGCCAAAACAAGAAACAGCAGCTAAGCATTCCTTTTCTGCTTGCACAGACATCAAAGGGATTGTTTCAGGTTGATAAGTGGACTCTGGTCACTGTAGAATGCTTATGATCTTACTTGAATGGGTATAATTAAAAAGACAATAGTAAGTGTTGACAAAGAGGTGGAGAAACTGGAACCCTGTTACATTGCTGGTGCGAATGTAAAATATGTTTCACTTTGAAAAATAATTGGGAAGTTGCTTAAGAAGTTAAACCTGCCATCCCACCCAGCAATTTTGCTCTTAAGAATCTACCCATGTGGAAATGAAAACATATCCACATAAAGACATATGTGAATGTCCTTAGCAGCATTACTTATAATAGCAAAGATTGGAAACAATTCAAATGTCTACCAAGTGGTACATGGACAATGGAGTACTATTGAGCAATAACAAGGAACAGACTACTGATACAAGCTATAACACGGGTGAAACGCAAACATGTCATGGTAACTGAATGAAGCCAGATGCAAAAGACTTCGCACGATTCTGTTCAAATGTACAGAAATGGCAAATCTGTAGAGACAGAGTATTGGTTGTCACTTGGGACTGGGGTAGGGATTGTGATTAACTAAAAATAAGCATAAGAGAACTTTTTTGGATGTTGGAAATGTTCTCAAACTAGATTGCAGTAATGATTATACAACTCTATACATTTACTTAAAAATCATTAAATTGTACACTCAAAATGGATAAATGTTATGGTATGTCAATTATACCTCAATGAAGTTCTTTAAAAAGCATGCTTATTATGTAATTCATGAGATGACCTCCATATCAATAGTAGCATTCACAAGTTCTGGAGGATATCATAATCAGACTGTGGTCTTGGAATTGAGCACACATCTGTCTTTCAGTTCTGATATTCATTATTCTGTGACTGATGGCAAACAACCTCAGTGCTCCAGCTTCCCCGATGGGTATGGCATGGAACAGTGAGCAAAGGGGAGGAGCAGGATTGGGTGATGGGAGCCATGGGAGAGGGCACAGAGAGAAGGTGAGCAGGCCAGAAGCTACTTCTTTACCCACATCAAGCATGGAGATGGCAGGACACCTGCATGGCCGGACCTTTTGAGAACCAGGACCCAATAGGCCCATCCTGCCATTTCCTGTCTTGGCCATAGTCTCTCTTTGCCCCAACCTCTCCCATTTCTGCTTTTTCTTGATGTCCAATCTCCTCTGGGCTGTGCTTCTGCATCTATTAGGCCCTCAGTCATCTGTGCACCAATGTGTCCTATCTGGCTTGACCATCTTCTGAAGTGTCTTAGCCCCTGTAGGCAACAGTTCAAACCAAGGAAATCCTATCTTGTAATCATTATTGTTCCGTTATGGATAGGTCTCATGGACAAACGTATACCTAAGAAACTAAGATCACTAATTTTCAATTTACCTTATTGCCGAAAATGAATGTGGGCGAGAATCTCCAAGAGTAGTGAAGTTTGACTAGTTTGGGACTTGGTAATTCAATAATGCTCCCTTTCACTTAATCTAGTCTTCAGTATTTCAGAGTGAAATTATCAAGAGAGAGGGAGCACTGTTATCGTGCAGGTAAATGTGGTACATCCTTGATACTGATGATTGTAATTCCATGGGCATTTACAGAACTGTGTGAGTCAACTAAATATCATAGAATCTGGTGCACAGTGCTTATTTAGAGTAAAGCTCATTTAAAATGTATTTAAAGTGGAAAATGCTCTCCCAAAGCTATCTGCCAGTCAAATAATTTGGATTTTGAATTATATGGTGTTTTTGTTTTGTTTTGTTTTTTTTAAATAAGCAGCTTATGGTACTTTACAAATAATAGCTAAAATTATTGAGTTCGTGTGATGTTCCAGGCACCTTATTAATCTTCATAATGACTCTACCATATGAAATAGGGACAATAATTACCCTCATTTTACAAATGAGAAGAACAAGACATAAAAAGGGTCTTTGCTCAAAGTGACAGAGGATAAGCAGCACCATCCAGATCAGAAGGATCCAGCCCAGATCTTTCTGACTCCGAGCCCGGTGTCCTCAGTCACTGCGCCGGGCAGCTAATAGGCCTCACGAGAAAATCTTGTAGAAACGGTCGCCTTCAGTTGTGCTTTTAGCTCCCAGAGAGAAGGTTGGTGTTGTGAGTAAAAACCACGCAGGAAAATTTGAGGGAGCGTCGTTGCCGGTAATGTTCGTGTGTGTGCCATTAAACCACCTCCATGCGGGGGGGAGCATTCACTTCTTAATTTTGAAATTACATTTGGAATTGTTGCTGTGTACTAAGAACTGACCTAAATAAAATTCCACAAAGAAAAACAAAACAAAACAAGAAAACGGTCGCCTTCATTTTTACAAATGGGCAAGCCACAGGGGGACAAGGGCATCTGACTCATTTAGGAATAGGTAACGAGTTGGCTCTTTGGAGATTTGCTTCACAAAATAAACTGTTCACCGGGTTATTCTAAGACTTGAACAGAACGCTCTTCTCTGTCAGGCTCACCTGAATTCCAGCTACAGGTCCTCCAGTCAGCAGGGCATGTCAGACTCTTCATCTGCTGGAAATCACTGGAGGCGCTGAAAATACAAGGGCCATTCATGTTTAAGTTACAGCTAATTAACTAGCACTTTGATTTGGTTACTTTTTAAATTTATTTTTTATTTTAAAAAATATTTTTATTGATTTCAGAGAGGAAGGGAGAGAGAGAGAGAGAGAGAGAGAGAGAGAGAGAGAGAGAGGAGAGAGAGAGAGAGACATCAATGAGAGAGAGAAACATCATTGATCTTGGCTGCCTCCTGCACACCCCACACTGGGGATTGAGCCCGCAACCCTGGCATGTGCCCTTGACTGGAATCAAACCCAGGACCCTTCAGTCCACTGGCCGATGCTCTATCCACTGAGCCAAAACAGCTAGGGCTGGTTGGCTTTTTTTTTGTTTTTTTGTTTTTTTTTTCAATAAGAGAACATTTATCTAGAAAATCACAGAGGTAGAAGTAATTTGTAGAAGAAATGGGCTTAGGAAACAAGTTATAGAGGCCAAGGAAGGGCCCTTCGAGCTCCAGAGTGAGGAAGGCAATGGTAAGGGGCCTTTGGGGAAGAAGAGGGGGGAGGGAGAAGATAAGGGGGAGGGGGAAGAGAAGGGGAAGGAGACAGGAAAGGCGCGGGAGTGCTCCCAGGAGGGGGAGAGCTGCTGGTTTGGTTTACATTGAATGCAAACATTTTGGCATTCATTCCACTGAGGAAAAGACAGAGGAGGTTATGGATGAAGAACATTATCACACAGCGGATGGAATGCATGTATATTTAAGTAACTAAAACTAGTCATTGGACTCAAGGTAAACCATTATATATCAAATTCCCTCATACATCTCTCTGGTATGTTTCAGACATGAAGATGTGGCTGCTGCTGGAGTTACTGTGCAGAAAACCTCAGTCCTGACCCTGAGGATGAAAAGCAAAGACAAAGTCACGCAAACAAGCCTGTGAGATCCTGCAACCCTTCCCACTTCCCCTCTGTAGTTCTCTGATCATGAGCTCAAGTAGACTCGTATTTTCCTTCAATAAGAGAAATCTAGAAGCCCTTTCATCTGTTTGACGATCTAATACAAAATGGGATAATCGTTTTCCAGGCCTTGGTATACAACCAACAGCAACTTCCGTTTTTTGAGAGCCCAGTATAGAGACGGCACTGTACTTGGCATTTTCACATTTATTGTTTCTAATCCTGATAAGTTGGCAGTTAGGTCTTCTTATTCCTATATTCGGGAAAATGCAAAACAAAAATGGAACCAAGGGAGATTAGAAAATTCTGTCTGACTCGATATTCCTGTGCTTTTCATCATACGCTCTTGCCTATCCTCAATCCTTGGAGCACCACCGAGAATTAGATGATTTTTTTTTTTTTGGCAGCTTGAACAAACAATTATTGGTTGCCTATTCAATTCCTAACATGAACCTAGGATATGACAACCCCCCAGAATAAGGCACGAACCTTGTTCTTCAGGAGCTCATGATTCAGGAAAGAGAAAAGGAGAACAGAATTAAGTTTGAAGAACTGTAAGTGCTAGGGGAACGTAGAGAAGGACATGGTTATGAGCTGCTGAGAATGGAGAAGCCTCCTAGTATGAAGTGAGGCCTGGGTGAGCTGACAGAAGCAGAGAAGAGGGGAGCATCCTACAAAGGCCTGGAACTGGGAACGGACAAGCTGCATTAAAGAACAGAGAGCCCGTGGGCCCCCCCCTCCCTCGTGGATGTGGTGGGCTTTGTGCTGGGGAGCAAAGAGATTTGAATGCTATAGTGATGTGTCCCGTGGCAGCCCCCCGTGACCCTAAAGAAATCACATCCTAGTCAGGGTCCAGGGAGTAGCTATCCAGGTGCTGCTTCCTGCCATGGGCAGAAACATGTCTATTTTTGGCATCATTAAGAAAAAATGGTAAGGTACATCTCAGAAGGGCTACAGAGCCAGTTTCAGTCACTTATTCTCTAACAATGCAACAGTAGAAATTATCAAAGTTCTTCTGAATTAGCTCCTGCTAAATGGGAAACTAATATATACGTAACCACCCCCACAACCAGCACACACAGATTCATCCCGTTTTAAATATGCAGAACATTGGAAGTAATTTACCAAGACTTAAAAGTACTGATTTCTGGTCATGAACTTGCCCTCAAACTGCCGTTTCACTATGCTGGAGACACGTGGGCAGTACATGATGTTGTTTTAAAGTTAAGACAATGTTGCCATTTTTAATACAAAGAGAGTGTCAACTGTCTTTAGAGTTTTCAAGCATAGTTTCTAGACACAGTATAATTTTAAAATTACAATTTTCCTGCTAGCTGCAAAACTTGAACATTTTCCGATGCGTTTAATTACACAGCTTTTAATTTGTGCGAGGCTGGGCTGAGCAATTATTTTAGTGAGTTTTAAGAAGGCTAGTTATGCTTCCAGACAAATCTTCCCATGCTCCCTCAGCTCTAATTTGGACAAAAAATCATTTTACTCACTGAGCATAAAAGATTTAGCTCTCTCAGCGCTACAGTTTAGAGGGTGAACAAGACACCCCTCTGGGCTCCTGGGGCTGGACTGAGGCAGCACGGGGATGCGCACATCCACTGGCTAAGCAGCGCCTGGCAGAGCCCCCAGGTGGAGGGGATATAGATTCACATGGGTAACACACTCACACACACTCGCCTTACAAATGCATCTTGCTTTCAGGAAGGCAGCAGTACTCAAGGGCAGGAATGAAAGAGGCTGAAAGGGAAGGTTCAGAAACTGGAGAGTCCAATTTACCCTTCTGTTATGTCACTCAAGGGCTCCCAGACCTTGAAATTTCTCTTATCTTAATCTGTGACTAGTATTGGCCTATGGTGTTCCCAGTGAGCGCTACAGCTTCTACAGTGGCAAACGCCAGGATGTCCACAGGAAATTATTTGAATCTATTTCCAGAACCTCTAACCCACATTTCTTGCCTTAGGGGTGCTCTACAAGGCCTTCTCGCTTTCATTCATCTGTTCACTCACTCAGCATTTATTGAGCGTCTACTACAACCACGGTTAGCACAGTGCTTGCACTGAGATTGCTCAGCGTCCGGCGGGGGAGACAGACATCTGGGTAGACGGTCCAGTGTGGAGTCCTGTGAGGTGGTCAGGAACTAGGAGCTGCAGTGATGGGCCGAGGACAGCAATGGTCAGGAAGTCTTCCAGGAAACTGAGGGCTGGGAAACTATGAAGGATGACTCGGAGTCCTCAGGGTGGAGACGATGTAAAGAGGATTCTAAACGGAGAAGCCGCGCGTCCAGAAGCACAAGGAAATGCATGACCTTTGCACAAATATGAACGGTGACGGAGCTGAAGGAGGGCCGAGTCACCAGCCGGGGCTCCAGTTTTCACAGTCTAATGAGTTCGAGTATTTGCACCTGTGGAGTTCAGGAGCCCGGTTAAAAGGGCATTTTCTTGATTGGCATTCGGGGACTGTGATGGCAGACCGGTCCGCCCTGCATTGCTCCCGAGGCAGAGTCTGCCTGCAGCCAGCTGGTGATAAGACAAGAGCCTCTCATTTCATTTCTCAGAGTCTGATCAGGAAAGCCAGAAAGATCATTTTGGCGTTGTTTTACCAAACACCTATCCTTTCCTCACATTCCACACTCCTAAGGCGCTGCTTTCACAGGTGCATAGCAGACAGCTGATTTTAAAATTTGATCTTTTATTTTTTATGTTTTTGAGGAGCAGGTATTGTTTATTTGCATTGTACATCCAAGAAAACCGAGCATCGAGTGACAAAGCCACCAACATGAGTCAGTGCAGAGAAAGAGACAGACTGAAGGCCCCCCACAGCTGGTGTGGATGAACCTTTAGGGTGCTGTGAGCAGGAGCAAATACCCCAGAGCCTGAGGACAGGGTATGTGTGAGTTGGGGGCTGGGCAGCAGCAGAAGCTGGGTCAGGGACTGACTCAGAGTGACGTTCACTCCAGGGCAGGAAATAACTACCCATGGAAACTATAAGAGGACCGGAAGCTCACAAGCATCCAATGAACCATGTTCTCCTATTTTCCTTCCTGTAACCAAGGACCGGGAGTCAGGACTATTGCTGCCCTTTTCTCTCACCTATGCCCCTCAGCTGCTGCTGGGAGATTGACTTTCTTCTCTACAGCTGCCCTTTGTGACCATTTTATCCTAATTTCATTGACATAGATGTGGCGAGGGTGAGAAAGGGCCTGATTTGCACCCTGTTGGAATAACGTTGAACCTTGCTTCTCTCCCCAGACTGCCCACCTAAGCCGGTGCCCTCAGCACAGGGTGTGGAATCTGAGGCTTCAGCAATTTGGGCGAGGGTTACAGGGTGAGGAGAGGGATGCCCTTGAAGGGAAAGAATACAGAATTATGCAGGCAACAGTGAGCACAAAAATGAATAATGAAGAAAGAAGTCAAAAACAGGTAATGAAGCCTTGGAGATGCAGGACTTTTGCTAAAATATCTTAAGGGGAGTTGCCAGTTATTGTTACACAGAAATGCTTCCTGGTTGCAACCTGGCCTTCCCTCCACACCTACAATGCCCTCGCCCCAGCCACTCCCAGCACTCCCAGGGTCCCGTGCAGCAAGGGGCGTGGGGCTGGCGCTGCACTGGCTCCGTGGCTCACCCAGATGTGGTACTGCCCAGGAAGGCTGCAGGAGAGTGGCTTGGATATACTTCCTGGTTTGCCAGAAAGTCCCAGGTTATGCCTATTACCCTTGTTTACATTTTAATAATCCCCTTCCCTTCTAAAAACAACAGTCAGGGCTTGCATAATAAATTAATTAGAGGGTCACCCTGTTCCTGTTGTTCACCTCTGTGACCACACAAGCTGGGTCCAGGCGGGAGGCTCTCAGGTCTAACTTTAGCATCTTCATTGCCTTTCTGAGCCAGCTGGACCTGACAGGATCTGCTTCCCAATCTTCAAGTGGCGGGTAATCACGCTGACCTACTTAGACTGGGCTGCAAGGAAGGTTCTCGTGTGGTTTTCTATCTTCGGGAGAGTCATTATTTTGGTATGTAAGTCTTCTTTCATTTACGGATCCAAGAATCTGTAAGTAATCCAGTAGATTTAGTCCTTTCTATTATGCTTCATGAAGCCCCACCCATCTTCTTCTTTTTTAAAATATATTTTTATTGATTTCAGAGAGGAAGGGAAAGGGGGAGAGAGAGATAGAAACATCAATGATGAGAGAGAATCATTGGCTGGCTGCCTCCTGCACACCCCACACTGGGAATCGAGCCAGCAACCCAGGCATGTGCCCTGACCAGGAATCAAACCGGTGACCTTTTGGTTCATAAGTTGACACTCAACCACTAAGCCATGCTGGCTGGGTGACCCACCCATCCTCTTAAACAATCTACAGGGTGGAGTGGCATAACATTCAAGCCTAGTGATCTGTCCTGGGTGTCTGTCCTTTGGGTGAAACATTGCATCTAAATGTGGGGTGGAGCCAAGGCAGTGTTATTGGGCCATAGCCTGGCCTTGGGTCCCGCTGTGCCAGTTCATCACTGTTTGAGCAAACAAGCAGGGAAGCGAGGCAGAAAAGCTCCACCCCCACGGAAGCTGGTTTGCAGGCGGGACCAGTGAGCACAGGCGGCTCCCTTGTGGGCAGGCTACCCGATCCACCGCACCACTTCAGAGCCTTGGAGTCATACGTCAATCACACGACACCAGGCTTATTTTCCCTGCCAAAGTCACATGCGATGTGGAGGCAACATCAAAACGTTAAGGCTTAAAAGGCAGTTTCCTCTGAGTGCTGATTTGGGCCCGTAAACAGTGGCGTGGTTAGATGCCACTCTGTGTTTAAAGTAATTATATCCCGGCCCTGGCATGTGGTGATGTGCAAGGTTGCCGCAAACAGAGTTGACTCTCAGCAAACTCTGGCGAGTCAGCTTCTCCCTGCATTTACTACTTCCTCCTCGGGAACTGTCTCTGGGAAAGTCAGAACTTGGGGACAATTTTGAGGGCACCGCCCAGCTCTGGAAGGCTGGTGCCAGCTTGCAACCAACAATATGTCTGTCTGCAAGATGGCTTGGGGACCTGGCCTGCAAGTAGCAGCTGTGGTCACTCATGTTCAGTGGGAGCCCTTGGGCAATAGCCGAGGCCTGTGGGAGGGGCAGTGGCCGGGATCTGGCATTACCCTGTCTTGCCTGGTCCTACTGGGGCTGAGCAGCCACCGCTCAGCAAGGCAGAGGAATCCAGCCAGAGGGAGGCTGGTGGCATGGGCAAGACTTCGCGGGAAGGGTGACATCCTAGGAAGGAAGAGGTGACGACTCCCGTTGTGGATCCAGGAGCCCTGCTTTGATGGGTCCAAGCTGGCTGGTGTCTAACTTTGTCCTAAGCAGAAGGTCACAGGGGCTCCTTTCTCCAGTTCCACTGTGCAATCGTACCGTTCTCAGGGACGAAGACCAAGTCACCACCCCGCTGCCCTATGTCTCGGCACAAGCATGTGGAACTTTCCCAGTGTCTCCCTTTATCCTCACAGAACTGCCTTCATAAGTTGCTGCTGGCAACTCGGTTGCTGCTAATTAGCTGCCCTTGTTAGGCTTATTGCATCTAGTTGTACATTTTAGAGGAGACGTTCCCAGGCCAACTTAAGGGGAGAATTCACACAACAAGCTGAGTGGAAACCGGGTTTGGATGACCTCCACAGAGCAAGTCAAGCCAGTTCCCAGGGGGTTTGAATGCAGCGTTCCCAGGGAGGCAAGTTCAAGGCGAACGAGAGACCTCCAAGTGTCCTGGAGACCATTTAGTTCAGCCACTTCATTTGGTAAGTGAGGGACCTGGGGCTCATAGAGGTGAGCGAACCTGCCTTATCACGCAGCTGTTTGCTGGCCACCTCCGACAGTGGAGAGGATTTGGGCGACATGCTTGATTACAGAGGAAGTCCCTTTGGGGACAACTAGAATACAGTTGTCATAAGCAAAGGCCTTGCCTGATTCTCACACAAGTTCATCTTTCTTTTCACCTCCTAACTTTTATTCATGGAGTAATGTTATATCCCTAAAGGAGACACGTGGAATCCAGCTGTTGAGATTGTTTTGGATATTCCAAAAAGTATACAAAGCAGCTGATGTCATATCGGTAGATGCAGTGGACCAGCTGTTGCAAAGTGCGAAGTTCCCCAAACATCTGGACTGACCTGTGTCCTAGGTTCCAGTTGCAAATTGTCCATTAGCTATAAACTTTTATGCTCTGAGCCTGAAGTATTCTCTGGTCTCCCATCTGTCTCTGGCACTTTAGCAGTAGGGAAGGTACTGGGAGGTGGTGATGGGAGGGAGATTTTGGGAAGAAATCTTTCTTGTCATATTTATGACAATTTTCTCAAATGCTATTTTTTTCTTTATGTACTGGCTTCAAATTCATAAGAAGTGAAAGTCAGGATTATCTTTTCTTTCTCCTTTCCTTTCTCCCTCCCTCCCCCTTCTCTCCTTCCTTCTCTCCCTTGCCTCCCCCCTCTTCTTTGCCCTTGTCTTCCTTGTTCTTCTCTTCTTTTCCTCCTCCGTCACACCTCAAAGCCCAGCGGGGCTCTTTAATAAGCAGTCAGTCGCCCACAGTAGCTGCTCGTGGAAGGGCTGCTGTAGCAGTTGGTGACTTACTGAGCCCTGGCCTCCTATGCATTTATTAAAAATAAGAGTTCCTTCCTATTGCTCAGCTATTGTATAGATATTGTGAATATTTGTGTTTTAATATAAATACAAGGAAACTCTTTGTTTTACAGAAATAAGACCCAGAAGTTTTAGTACATAACTCTGTCATGAGAAATCAGGTCTTTCTTTCTTTCTTTTTTTTTTTTTTTTAATCCTTACCTGAGACTATGTTTCTATGTTTTCTATGAATTTGAGAGAGAGGAAGGGAGAGAGAGAGAGAGGGAGAGAGAAAAAGAAAGAAAGAAAGAGAGAGAAAGGGACAAAAACCTCAATCTGAGAAACAAACATTAATTGGATGTCTCCAGTATGTGCTCTGACCAGGGATGGAACTGGAGGGACTCCGCTCACTCCACAGATGACCTTTGAGCCACAGTGGCTCCCCACATGGGGCCAGCCAGGGAAGGACCGAGGGAGGTTGGCTCCAAGGCATGTCTGCCGTCTCGCCCAGTCCTGCTCCACTGGCCACCTTCTAATTAATTCCTTTCAATGTGCACAAACCCATGCACCAGAGCACTAGTAGTATAATAAGCTATTATTCTTGTGTTACATATAATGCCCAACTTCCACAGAATATAAGTTCTTTTTTTAAAAAAATACATTGTATTGATTTTTTTACAGAGAGGAAGGGAGAGGAATAGTTAGAAACATTGATGAGAGAGAAACATCGATCAGCTGCCTCCTGCAAACCCCCTACTGGGAATGTGCCCACAACCAAGGTACATGCCCTTGACCTGAATCAAACCTGGGACCCTTTGGTCTGCAGGCCAAGGCTCTATCCACTGAGCCAAACCGGTTAGGGCTATAAGTTCTATGAGGACAGTAGTTCTATGAGCTATAACTTCTATGGCTCAGTGCAGGGATGTTCAAAAAAATACTTGTGGCCCTAGCCAGTTTTGCTCAGTGGATAGAGCATCACAACTGGAGGGTCCCGGGTTCGATTCTGGTCAAGGGCATTACCTTGGTTGCAGGTTTCCCGGCCCTGGTTGGGGTGCATGCGGGAGGCAACCAATTGATATGTCTCTCTCACATTGATGTTTCTCTCTGTCTCTCCCTCTCCCTTCCACTCTCTCTAAAAATCAATGGAAAAATATCCTTGGGAGAGGATTAACAACAATAACAACAAAATACTTGTGAATAAATGGATCCTCATTATAATGCATTTGTACATTGCATGTTTTATTTAGTTTAAAGGGCATGGGTGTTCTAATTCCTTTAAATGTAGGTACCTATTGACCAGATGATTTTGTCCCCTTGTTCAGAGAATAAACAGGTTAAAGAAAAATAAGTTAGGGAAGGTAGTTTAAGGTCCTCAAGTTCAGAGCTGCCTAATAGCTATAAAAATAATTGTATAAAAATAATTATAATGATTAGCATTTATTGCTCTGTTATGGTGTGTCAGGAATGTCCCAGCTACATTAACTCATTTAGTCCCTATAACAACATGGAGGTTAAGTAACTTGCCCAAGGTCTCAAACATATACACAAATCATATTAAATGTTTTTTTACACAATAGGTATATATTCATGTTGGTGTTCTCACTGAAACACTGTCTTACCAGAGAGAGCGTTACCCAACCAGGATTCCCATACTGAGGAATATTGCAGGTGGGAGAATGGTTTTGGTTCCTCTTGGTCACCATTCTCTCTCTTCTCTCTACACTCCCCCTCCCACACCCGTCACTGCTCTCCCTACCTTCCATCTTCCCTTCCCGTCTCCTGTTCCTCGCTTCCCCGCTTGCTGTGAGGTAGTAAAATCTCTGACAGAGCCACCTCTCTGTCAAGCTGTCACATACAAGGTCAGTGTTCCCACATTCCAAAGGCAGGTAGAAATGTGTGTGAACAATGACTCACTGTGTACATGTAAACGGTTCAATAATAGGTCTCACCTCAGCCTCCCATCCCCCGGAGTGTGAGGGGGCCAGCCCACGGCACACCTCTGATTTGGGAGAAGCTTCCTATGACAAATGGGAGAGCCATACCCATCATAACGCATGTCCTGGCTTTTTGTTTCATGGGCATGAAAGGTGATTTTTCAAAAAAGGATAAGCATGAAATGAGTTCTTGACATGCCATGTCATACATAGTCATAATAAGCATGTACAGTCACCTCTAGGTCATTCAGCAATCAGTTACCTTAGTGGTGGAATGTGTGGTCCCCTTGCTTCTCCAGGGGTTTGTTTACTTGCTTTTTTTGGTCCTGAGGATTACGGTGGAAATGGATTGGGCTGTTCTCTGCCTCCCTTCCAAAAGCAGCCTAGACTGCATGGAAATGACCCCGTGCCTCAGTTCCCTTGAGACTGCGTAAACCCAGCTGGGGACCAGTCCCACAACCAGCCTCCTTCGCTGATATAACACTGCTGCTGGGGAAAAATCAGCCCTTCAGATTGGGGCTGTCATACATTTATGATCTTAAGTCTCACCTGGTCTGTAAGGTTGCCTCACAATTATTTTGCCCATCCTCAGCTCCCTTTTATTCCCCTCAGCAACTGTTCCGAACCTCTTCCCTACTTCCTCAGCCCCCTTACTCTATCAAAGCCAGTAGTTCTCAACCTTGGCAACCCACTAAAATCACCCCAGTGCCCAGGCTGCATCCCAGACCAATTATATGAGTTTCTCTGGCAGTGGATCCAAGCATCGGTATTTTTAAAGCTCCCCAGATGATTCCAGGGCACAGTGCATTGCTTTTAAGCACGTAATTTCACTCCTGCTTCATCAGAAAAGGGGAGTCGGTAAAGTATAACTCTCTCAAATTCCGACCCGCTCACAAGCTTTTCCCCAGGCACCCTCACCCTGTCATCCTTCCCCCCAGTCTCAGAGGCTGAGGCATCCCTCTCTTTCAAACTCTCTCCTTCATACTCGTGTCTTCCAAGATCTTCTAAGACCTGCTTGTATCTCCAGTCTCTCCCTCTCTGCTGGATCTTTCCCTTCAGATTATAAGCAAGATTAAGACTCCCCCAACTTTGAAAAGGTGTCCCTGGAGCTTGTCATCTTTATATCTCCTGCCTCATACCCATCCACTCTCCACTCAGTTCTCTGTATTCTGGTAATATTCTCCCTGAACATCAAGCTTTCTTAGCTGCATGAACTCTTACTCATCCTATATAATAAAAGCCTAACATGCAAATTATCCCCTCGACTGGGAGTTCTGCTGGGAGTTCAATCACTTGCTATGATGTGCACTGACCACCAGGGGCCAGCACGGAACATGGTGGGCCTTGGCATCTTGGTGCTGGCAGTGGAGGCACTGCTGGCCCCGGTGGGCCCCAACAAGAGTGGAACCGGGGCAGGATGGTGGAGCAGGTGAGTGGGCAGTGCCGGGCCAAGGTGGGTGCAAGCCACTGGTCACTGGGCAGGAGCCAATTGCCCCACCGATCCGATGCCCCACTGATCCGATTGCAAGGTGACCAGTGGCAGCGGTGGGGGGCAGGGCTGCCACCAGGCTCCCTCAGCACCTGGGAGCCGGGTGGCAGTGGGATGATTGGTGGGGCAATCAGGCCCTGCAGGCGGTGACCAGTGTCAGCAGCAGGGGGGAGGGGGCAGGTGTCCTAGGGGGAGGGAGAGAGTATCCAGCTGGCAGCTGCTAGAGACCCTACCAGTGCACGAATTTCGTGCACCAGGCTTCTAGTCTTTCATAATTTGGCTCAGTTGCTGCAGCCTCTATTTAAGGTTTCCAGATTCACTGGCTGGACGAAGACTCATCTATACCATCTAGTACATCTCATTGACATTCTGTATTTATTTTTCTCTTCTCTTCTCTCAAATTTAAACTCCTCGAGGGCAGGGACCACATCATTTTCATCTTTTTCACATCTCCACATGTGTGTGGAGAGCAGGGCATCTGCCAGAACAATGTCTCACTGTGTACATGTAAACGGCTCAATCAGAGGTCACACCTCAGCCAGAGTGAAGCCTCCCATCCCCCGGAGAGTGAGGGGGCCAGCCCATGGCGCTCCCATGAATTGGGAGAAGCTTCCTATGATAAACGGGAAAGCCATACCCATCATAAAGCATTCCCTGGCTTTTTATTTCACGGGCATGAGAGGTCACTGGCTTTCTGTAAGCATTCACCTGTGCTTGTTGAACTGAATTGCAAAACCATCTTCCCCCCAGCTTCTTGGGCAGAATGATGTGGTTGAACTTGCTATAGGTGAATTTCATTGAACCAGGCCCCTGTGTTATTTCCATTAATAACTGCCATAGAAATTATTGGGGGTAATTATTGGGATGTTCTTTTGGATTTCGTATTATGCCACAGAATAATGCCAGTTTAACTTGTTTAGGATGAATTTTTAAACAAATCCAATACAGGAATCCTTTCATCAGCATTTCCACACTTTCCATGGCCAAGGCCCCAACAACAATGATCATTACTAATCAAAAGAATCAACAATGTGGCTTGTACTTTATATACAGTTTTAGAAATTAAGATGAATACCCTAATGCAGTCCATTTTATTTTATTTACTTTTAAATCTTTATTGTTGAAACTATTACATATGGCCCCTTTTTTTCCTATTGACCCCTATAGCCTGCCCCCATCCTCCCACCCCAGGCCTCCACCACCCTATTGTCTGTGTCCATGAATTATGCATATATGCGTATAAGTTCCTTGATTGATTCCTTCCCACCCACCCCTGCCTTCCCTCTGAGATTTGACAGTCCATTTTATTTTAGAATCTAGCACCATTTCTTTGGGAGGCACAGCTCACTTAACTTTGCAAAGCAGCCAGAATGGGCTAAGCTTTTTTTTAAAAAAAATATATTTTTATTTATTTCAGAGAAGAAGAGAGAGGGACAGAGAGATAGAAACATCAATGATGAGAGGGAATCATTGATAGGCTGCCTTCTGCATGCTCCACACTGGGGATCAAGCCAGCAACCTGGGATCATGCCCTGTCCAGGAATGGAACCGAGACCTCCTGTTTCATAGGTTGATGCTCAACCATTGAGCCACACCAGCCAGGCTAGGCTGAGCTTTTAGTGGCAGCAGTTTACTCCAGTTTTTCTGTTTCCTTTGTTTTCTCTAAAACTCTCCTTCAAAAGTACAGGTTACTCCTCAGTCATAATCCAAATGCTAAACTCCCTCAATGAAGTAGCCAAGTCCCTACCCTGCCTGATTAATTAGCTGATAAATCTAAGAAACTCCTCAACCGTATGGCCCTTCCTCATGCCAAGTTTTGTATAATTCATAGACTGCATGTACTCGTAAACATAAGAAAACACCTGTGAGCAATTAACCAAATACCCTTGATTTAGAGGCCTTGGAGGTACGCTGATGTCCCTCAGACTGCTGGCACAGATCTATAATTATGTGAGGCCACAACCAAATCATCACAACGGTCAATTACGGGAAGGGTCATTCTTTCAATACAACATGATTCTGCCTCTAAAAATAATTCTGTCTGAGATTCAGAAAGAAGTATCCTTTAGAAGGGTGCTGCTTTATAGCAACAACACATAGGGTTTGAAAAGGGACTAGTGCCTCAGGCCATTTCTTTAAAATATGTATATAACCATGACAAGGAGAAAGGAAACCACCAAAACCAATTTTAAAAACTCACTAAATTCTGTGTTTAAAATTATCCACCTGGAAAATAGTGCATATCACTCTTTGTTTCGGTCTGGCCTAGAAACAATACCCAGAGTTAATAAACCAAGTCTGCAACCAACCGAGAATGTAAAAATCCCTCTCTTGAGTAGACAGTCTACTGTAGAATTACAAAAGAAAATGATCTGCTTCTTTCTTCGTTTTTCAAAAATAAATTCCTATCACCCCACAGTGTATGCTATTTCATATCCTATGTGACTAGAATATTTAAAATTAAATCTCACAATATTGAAGAAAGCCATCCTTTTTCAGAACCAGTCTCAAAAAAACCCAAAGACCCTAACAACAAGAGTTCTTAACCAAGCGTACATAGGCTTCAGGAGCTATGAGCCTCCCCGCCAATTTTCAGAAAATTATGTGTGTACGGTATGCATATTTTCCAGGGAGGGGAGTGGGAGGTATGTATGGGTACACCATCTAATGCACTACATATATTGTAGCCTTAGTTGGGGTGTGCTGGAAGCATAAAATTTCCCCTGCATTTTGAAGATTTACAGTGATTAAAAGAATGAAAAAATACTGCATTTATAATTATTATACTGATAACTATTGAAATCATATTTTGTATGTATTAGACTAAAATATATTATTAAAACAAATCCCACCAGCTTTTATTTATTTATTTATTTATTTATTTATTTATTTATTTATCTATTATTTAAAATATGGCTACTAGAAAAACTAAAACTATAATGTAGCTCATACAGTTCTATTGGATGGAAATGTGTCTATAGCTTTCATCAGTTTTCAAAGGGCTCTTGTTCTTAAAGCCAAGAGGGACTTAGTCATCTCTCATACCTCCAGATTCTGTATCTGAGGGCCTTGGCTGGAAACCAGCCCCAGGGGGCCTGATGCAGGCAAGGCTGCAGTTGGCTCACATTTGGAGACATGCTGCCATGGAAACCTCTAACATTGCTGGTGTTTTCAGAGACAAGCAGTGACCCACCCATCCCTTCACCACTGGCACACAGTCTGTAATCTCTCTCCCGCCAGTCTTAGAGGTGCACATATCAATGAATCTGCACTGTCTTCCGGGATGCTCCAGCTCACACTGAATGTATTAGCACTTCTCACACCAATTCTGCTCCTCCTGCATGTTCTGTCTGGGTCACGGCATCTTTGAACTCCTCCTCTCCTCATTCCCTGCCCATGACAGCGCCTGCAAACAGTCATTAAAGCCTATCAGTCTATCTAACACGCCCTTCTGTGTTTCTTTGCACCACTGCCCTAGATTATTGTCATAACCTCTCACCTTACCTCCTTCCTTCAAATCATCTTCCTCACTGCTGTTAGAGTTAATGTTAAAACCCAAATCTGGTTATATTATGCCATTAAGTCTTCATTATAGTCAAGAGCGTCCTCCCTAAACTGTATCAGTCCAGGTTTCATCTCTACTATGCTCCCCCACCCATACTCCTCAGCCACACCAGACTTACAGTCTTTTATATCTGCAAGTCTTTACACGTGTGCTTCCCTCTGCCTGAATGCCTTTTGTTCCCCGTCTCTCTCAAGACCCACATTATCAGCATCTCTATGACATCCACTTTTAGACCTTCATAGCACTTTATATATCTCCCCATTATCACACATATCATACTGTATTGAATTGTTTGACTGTGAGCTCCCCTGAGTTATTCAGTTTTTATCCTGGCTGCCAGATACAGCAGAACTTTATTTGATATCCAAAGAAATTCCAAGTAATCTTTCAAAAAGTAGAATTCTCTAACCTCTCAAGCTAGAGCTTAAAAGATCCTTAGAGACCTTCTAGATTACTCTCTAATTCCTTGAAGTGGAAACCAAAACTTTTAGAGGTTACACAAGTTATCAATTATTGAGTGCCTGCTATCTCATTTCATCTTCGTGGTGACCTATGAAGTAGGCATTTCTATTAATACCCATTTTACAAAAGAAAAATGAGGCCTCAGAGAATTTAAGCCACGTGCCCAAGGTTACAAAGCTAATTGATTACCTGGCAAGGTTAGATAAGACTTCAGGTCTCCTTGTACTTGGTCTAATTGTCTCTCCCTTGTCTCACATGACTACTTACAATTTGCAGTGCTCCCTGAGTTATTTATCAGACACAAAGATGATATTTTATTGACTTTAAATAAATTTTTAATTATAATTGACATACAATATTACATTAGTTTCAGGTACACACCCCAGTGATTAGACATTATATAAGTTACTAAGTGATCATCACAATAAATCTAGTACACATCTGACACCATACATAGTTATTAGAATATTATTGACTATATTCCCTATGTGTACTTCACATCCCCATGACTATTCTGTAGCTACCAATTTGTACTTCTTAATGCCTTCACCTTTTCACCTATCCCCCCAAAACTCCTTTGATCTGGAAGCCATTAAAATGTTCTCTGTATCTAGCCTATTTCTGTTCTGCTTTATTTATTTTGTTTTTTAGATTACACATCTAAGTGAAATCATATGACATTTGTCTTCCTCTGTCTGACTTATTTCACTCAGCAAAATACCCTCTAGGGCCATCTATGATGTCATATTCCGCTATATATATACATCACTTCTTCTTTATTCATTCATCTTTTGACAAACACTTAGATTACTTCCACAAGTTGGCTATTGTAAATAATGCAGCAATGAACATCTGGATGTATATGTCTTTTTGATTTAGTGTTTTGAGTTTCATTGAATAAATACCCAGAAGTGGAATTGCTGGGTTCTTCCTTGTTTCTTATTATAAAGCCTTGTTTTAAAGTCTATTTTGTTTGTTTGTTTCTATTTTCATAAAATATCTCTTGCCATCCCTTTACATTTAGTCTGTGTGCATCTTTCAATCTGAAGTGAGTCTCTGGTAGACAGCATATGCAAGGGTTTTGTTTTGTAATCCATTCAGCCTCCATATGTTTTTTTGATTGGAGCATTTAATCCATTTGCACTTAAAGTAATTTTTGGTAGATATGTTTTTATTGCCATTTTATTAATTCTATTTTTTATATTTGTTTCCTTCTTCTTCTAAAGAAGACCCTTTAATAATTCTTGTAATACTGGTTTGGTTATGACGAACTCCTCTAGCATTTTATTGTCTGGGAAGCTCTTTATCTGTCCTTTGATTCTAAATGATAGCTTTGCTAGGTAGAATAATCTTGGTTGTAAGTCCTTGCTTTTCATCACTTTGAATATTTTGTGCCAATACCTTCTGGTCTGCAAAGTTTCCATTGAGAAATCAGCTGACAGCTTATCAGAGCTCCCTTGAAGGTAACCAACTGCTTTTCTCTTGCTGCTTTTAAGATTATCTCTTTATCTTTAAACTTTGGCATTTTAATTATAACTAGTGACCCGGTGCATGAAATTCATGCACATTAAAAGGGAATTAATTAGAGGAAATATTTTAATATTGCTATTTTCCCTTTCTCTATAATAGAAGTGTCAGAGATGAAAGAAAATTAGTAAAATGTATATGAAAATCTCCCTCCTGTCAGAGTCTGGGGCATGCCGCAGGACCCAGAGTCAAGTCCCCGCCCACCACTGCACACCTAGAAATCGCGCAAGACCCAGACCCAGCCGACCCCACCCCCATCAAGCCCTGCCGGGAGGGGGATGCAAGCCTCAGGTCTCTCGTCAAGCCCTGCCTCCTGCTGATCAGTTGTTACACATTAGGGCATGATGACCATTTGCATATTAGCCTTTTATTATGATGTGTCTTTTAAAAAATATATATATTTTATTGATTTTTTTACAGAGAGGAAGGGAGAGGGATAGAGAGCCAGAAACGTTGATGTGAGAGAAACATCGATAAGCTGCCTCCTGCACACCCCCAAATGGGGATGTGCCCACAACCAAGGTACATGCCCTTGACTGGAATTGAACCTGGGACCATTCCGTCTGCAGGCCGACGCTCTATCCACTGAGCCAAACTGGTTAGGGCTATTATGATGTGTCTTGGGTTGGGCTTCCTTGGGTTTGTCTTGTTTGGGACAAATATGACATTTTGTACAGAGAGATAGAATGTTTTAGTGGAAAGAACCACATTAGGACCAATGAGACCGTTTCAGCCTCCATCTATATCTTTTAGAGTTTCTTATGTAGTAAAAAGATTTATACTAGCTGTACTTATTAATATAAAATATTATGAAAGCCACCTAAGTGTCCACTAATGGATGAGTAGGTAAAAAAAAAGATGCATATAATGGAATAGCATTCATCCATAAAAAGAAGGAAATTTGCAACAATATGAATAAAACTTGAGGGCATTATGCTAAGCAAAATAAGTTAGACAAAAAAAGGCAAATACTGAATGATGTCATTTATGTGTAAAATCTAAAAAAACCATACTAATAGAAACAGAGAGTAGAATGATGGTAATCAGTAGCTAGAGGAAATGGGGAGATGTTAGTCAAAAGATACAAACTTTAGTAATAAAAGGAAAAAGTTATGGGAATGTAATGTACAGCATAGTGACTATATTTACCAATACTGTATTATATACTTGAAAGTTGCTAAAATATCTTAAAATGTTCTTACCACACACACAAAAAGGTTAATTATGTGAGATGATGAAGATGTTAACTAACTTCATTGTGATAGTCAAAATTGCAATATGCACATATATCAAATCATCACATTGTACAAGTTAAACTTATACAATGTTATGTCAATTATACCCCCAAAATCTGGGAAAAATATTAAACAAAGGCATATATAAATATAAAATTAGATATGTAAAAATGTTTAATATATCTATATTAAACTAAATAATATATATCTATAAACTATCCTATGTAATAAAAGCCTAGGGGGCATCGTGCGACATAGTCACAAGATAACCACCACAAGATGTCTGCCCTCATGTCATCACAAGATGGCCGCCACAGGATGGACCAGGCCTGCAGGGGAGGGCAGTTAGGGGTGACCAGGCCTGCAGGGGAGGGCAGTTGGGGGTGATTGGGTGGCAGGAGAGGGCAGTTGGGGGGAACCAGGCCTGCAGGGGAGGGCAGTTAGGAATGACCAGGCCGGCAGGGGAGGGCAGTTGGGGGCAATCAGCCTGGCAGGGGAGGGCATTTGGGGTGATCGGGCTGGCAGGGGAGCAGTTAGGCATCAATCGGGCCAGCAGGGGAGTGGTTAGGGGCAATCAGGCAGGCAGGCAGGTGAGCAGTTAGGTGCCATCAGTCCAGATTGTGAGAGGGATGTCTGACTGCTGGTTTAAGCCCGACTCCTGTGGTCCCAGATGGGAGAGGGTGCAGGCTGAGCTGAGGGACACCCCTCCCACCACCCCCCTCCATGCATGAATTTCATGCACTGGGCCTCTAGTATATAATAAAAGTAATATAATAACCATATTATTTTTAATTGCAGATGTTTAGGCATTTATTTTGAAACCATTCTCTTCATTATTATGGAATACTAAAAAATTATAAAAAATAAATAGAAGAATAATATCAGCATCAAGATCACTATTAACGTTTGACAATTATTCCCAGTATTTTCTATACACTTTTTATTTGTTTGACCTACTTGTTAGTATATAAAATTCTGTCACTATTTTTTCCATTTTTCATCATAACATAAACTGCCTCTTTATTACTATATGATCTCCATAAGCATAACTTTTTATGGCTGCATAACAGTCTACCCATCATTGATGCCATAATGCTCAGAGTTGTCTGAGTCCAAATAGAATCATAGTTAAGGGCATAACATCTAGTAACCTGGTGGAATGAGCATTAACAGCTCAAAGGAACCTCATATCTCTAGTCCATTGTTTCTCAAAGTGTGGTCCTCCGAACAGCAGCATCTGCATCACCTAGGAGATTGTTAGCAATGCAGACTCTTGGGCCCTAGCCCAAACCTATTCAATTCTAATCTGCTTTTCAACTAGATCCCCAGGCGATTTGTGTGCACGTTAATATATAAGAGGTAGTGACTAAAAACCATCTCAACCTTGGCTGTACCTTAGAATCACCTGGGAAGATTGTTAACATCATGATCAGATCACGCTAGAGACTAAACCAGAATCTATGGGAGGGAGACTCAAGTATCAATCTTGTATAACACTGTCCTGGTGATTTCAAGGTGCTCGAAAGCCACAGAAGAAGCAACTGAGACCCTGTCATAAACTGATTAGATGTTTATGTAGCCTCTGTCTCTAGTACTGGTGTTGTTTCCACAAAGCCATTCTATAAATGTCTATGAGAAAGTCTCCAAAAACAAGACAAAGCAAAACAAAAATAGAACAACAACAATGAAACCAAAATAAGACCTGATGATGCTTTTAAAAAATATTTAAATAGAAAATTTTCTTTGCATTTCCCATTGCATTTTCCTTTCTGCCCCTCCCTAGCCTCCTTCTCCCCTTTTCCCTTCTCCCAAGATATTCCTGGCCGTGATATTCTCTGGAGATGCTCAAAGACCACAAAAAATGAGTTTTCTGTATCACAGAGTCAACAAGCAATAGAAAGACTACTTGATTTCTTCTCAATAATTTTGTCTTGGCACATTCTCCTACTCTCAAGCCCAAATCCAATTTCTCTTATATGCCTGTATTTAAGGAAGCCCTTGAATTTCGAAACTCTACATGATGTCGCAACGATAGGTTGACAAAAAAGTCAAAGTCATAGTCAGAAATTGTTTTTCCTAATTTTTTTTTCAATGAATTAACCACTTCATTAAAGAGTAAAGGGGGCCAAATATATGGTGATGCAAGATAATTTGACTTCGGGTGTTGGGCATACAACACGATATACAGATCACGTGTAATAGAATTCTACACTTGAAACCTATATAATCTTATTAACCAATGTCACCCCAATAAAGTTAATTTAAAAAAGAATTAACTACTTGAAAAACAAATACCTTCGAAGCCTTTGGTCTCCTAGTCCTGCAGAATGTTTCACCGTTTCAACCTTGGGACCAGGAGGGGTTACACTTTTTCAAAAGTAAGACTCAACATTTATCCCCCCCCCCCCTATTTTTTAACATAAACTAGGATCACAGCACAGACTGTGAGTGTTTTGACCTTTGTAGAGAATGTGATAATGGAACACTGGGCACATGGCTTACACTTGATTAAGTAAAACTGATTTTTAAATTCTTTAATCTTTAATCCCAGCTTTAGGGACTTGATCCATTTTGGTTCTAATTTCTTCATTATTTAATCCCAATTTAATATCTGTTTTAAAATTTAAAGTGTTTTATTTTATTATTTTAAATTATAGTTAAACAATTTTTTATTAGTTTCAGTTGTACAACATAGTGCTTCAACTTTTATGTACCTTAAAAGTGATCGCCACAATTAGTCTAGTAACTTAACATTTATTTTAAAAGTTTACTTACATTTTAGCCTAGCCATCATGGCTCAGTGGTTGAGTGTCGACCTATGAATCAGGAGGTCAGAGTTTAATTCCTGGTCAGGGCACATACCTGGGTTGGGGCTTGATCCCCAGTGTGGGGCATGCAGGAGGCAGACAATCAATGATTCCCTCTCATCATTGATGTTTTTATCTTTCTCTCCCTTTCCCTTCCTCTCTGAAATCAATATATATTTTTTAAAAAGTTTATATTTTAAACTTTTTACTCTGAGTAGTACAAAAAAAATTTAAGCTGTCTTGCTAGTAATTGCCAACTGAGTAGAAGCACTTAGCTCTTTTTCCTTTTGACAGCCACTATACAGTAAAGATTTTTAAAGAAATGGTGTAAAAAGAGAATGGATGGGGTCTATCAGCTTGTGAGAGATTTTGAAACCCTCTAGGAGACAGAAAGTGGTTAGAGGAACAGTGGCCTGGAAAAGGGGGGCCTGGGCATTTATGCACTGATCCCCTCTCCCCTCGGTCACTAGGTCACGGCTGCCCTGGGACAGGGCCTGTGTGGAGGTCACGGAGCAGGTGACCGCCAATGTGGACACATCAGGGTTTGTACAGAACTGTCCACCTGGACTGCCACTGAAATCTGAGGTGGCTGTGGGATGTCAAGGTGGCACAGAGGTGACGCTGCAGGCGCACACACCAGGATGTGGAGGAGCCAGAACTCAGCCCTTTGTCTGAACGTGCATTCCTGCTTGAAACTTTCGTGGGCTCTTCACTGCCTGGCTCCAGGAACAGGAATGGGCTTCAGAGCCTTTGAAGCCTGCAACTTGGCGATTATGTGCATTCCGGGGGGTGGGTGAGAAGGCCCGACATTTTCATCATATTTTCCGAAGGGTCCACGTTGAGTGTTTGAGAACCACACATACAAAGCCCTAATCCTCAACATGACAGGTGAGGCCCTGCACAGCCCAGACTAATCCACCTCTTGGGGCCTCACCTCCTGCCAGTGCCCTTGCCCCGGGCCTCCCTGCTCTGCGAACTCTATTCCAGTCACAGAAGTTCTCACCAGTCTCAAACAGGCCATAAGCCCTTTAATACCTCTCTGATTCAATACACGCCTTTCTCTCTGCCAGGAATGCTGTCTGCCCTTTGCCCCTTCCTCTGTCTGGGGAATTACCTCTTATCCTTAAACTTATCCTTAAAAACTCAGCAATAAAATTACCTTCTCTCTCTCTCTCTCTCTCTCTCTCTCTCTCTCTCTCTCTCTCTCTCTCTCTCTCAATGTTTTCATTGATTTCAGAGAGAAGAAGGGAGAGGGAGAAAGAGATAGAAACATCAGTGATGAGAGAGAATCATTGATTGACTGTCTCCTGCATGGTCCACACTGGGGATGGAGCCCGAAACCTGGGCATGTGCCCTGAATGGGAATCCAACCATGACTTCCTGGTTCATAGGTCGATGCTCAACTATTGAGCCACACCAGGCGGGCAAAATTGCCATTTCTACTGTGCCCTTTCTCCTTCTTCCCAGATTCTTCCTCAGTGGTTTCCTGGTCCATCCATACACTGATTCATGTTGTCATTCATTGTTCATTTGTCAGTGAAATCTTCAAAGCACACACCACGTCCCTCACCACCCTAAACCGTAACCTGCAATAGCAGACAACAATAATATTGATACTACGAGTGATGGTTTGAATGACTGTTTAGCAGCTTGGCCAATTGTCTCTGGATCATCCGGAGGACCTGACCTGAAAGGCTGGGGCAGTCTAGGTTTCCTGCTCAGGTCATTGTCATCTGTCCCAGTCCGAATGTACACTCCTAGCTGATTTCTACACACTTTTTAAGAACCACTAGAAAAAAAAAGAATGATTAGAACAAGAAAGGCAACCTGGAAATGTAATGATGACATAAAAATAAATTCAATAGGAGGTTTGGAAGAGAGAGTTAGAGAAATCTCCTAGAAAATAGAGAAACAACTTTAAGGCTGGTATGCATGTCCCTCCTTGAAGCATTGGACATGCCTTCTCCTTCTCATCAGAGCATGTATTTGTCCCCCTGCATTGTAATAGCCAGGTTACCAGTCCCTGACCCCCAACACACTGGGTTCCTTTAGAGCTGGGACTGGGTCTCTTTCTACCCCATCACCTATCACAGTGCTTGGCCCAGAGCAGGCACTAGCACACATCTATCTTGAAAGAATGAATGATGAGTGCATGAATGAGAGAGGGTAAGCTTCAGCTGGACTGGGGGTGGAAAGGAAGCTCTCTAATAACTAGCTCTGAAGTTCCTAGAAAAGGGGGGTGAGGGCAAATCCCAGGGAGCACCTCTTAGGGAAGAGCCAGGCTGGGGCAGTAGGCAGGCTCCCATTATTGCACGTTTGCCTGAGCTGGGAAAGGGTGCTCTCTGGGCAGACAGAAGCGGGAGGAGCCACCAAGAAAAATTCTAGGAGAAAGAAGGGAGGGAAACACTCACCCAGCAGATAATATTTCTTCAGGAATTAGTACATGCCAGGCACTGTGTCAAGGGCTTTTTATGTATTCTCTCACTTGGGCTGAACAAAAATCCCATAAAATAGCGCTAATTTTTACCATCTTTATTTTCTAGATGCGTAGAGTAAGGCCTATAGATAAAAAGGATCTGAACCAAAGTTTCAGAGCTAGGAAGTGATGGGATCGGGGTATGAGAAAAAAGTCTGATCACATCTGTGGTGGTTTAATCCGTGGGCAAAGGTCCCCACGTGCCTGGGTTGACCCCATGGGGAGCTGGAGTGCTCTCTGTAAATCACTGCTCTGGGACCTCTCTGAGGACGGTGGCCAATCCCTTCCCCAGATCACCACAGTCTCCCTTTCCCAGAAAGTGCTGTGTGGGAGAGAGTAAATAGCTGGTTTGGGGGCATAATGGTTTTCTTCTGTTTTGTGTTACTGGATTTGATGCACAGAAAAATGCCCAGAACCTCAAATAATTACAGTAAGACGACTCTGCTTCCTTCACATGGCCGCAGCAGACGGGCGGGAGCCCAGACACACTGCAGAGCGAGTGCTGTAACTGTGAGATGGGAAAAGCAGGAGCCCGTCATCAGGAATTTCCGACGGAACCTCAAGCACAGCGTGGCACTCGGCAGAAGTGGGGGAAGGGCCCCCTTGAAGGTCGCTGACTTGTTTCTTATAAAAATCACTTATTAAAGAGACCGTTAATGCCCTAGGCGGTTTGGCTCAGTACATAGAGTGTTGGCCTGCAGACCAAAGGGTCCCGAGTTCGATCTGGTCAAGGGCATGTACCTGGGTTGCAGGCTTCTCCCCGGCCTGGGCCCTGGTTGGGGCTTGTGCAGGAGGCAACCAATCGATGTGCTTTTCTCACATCGATATTTCTCTCTGTCTTATCCTCTCTCTTCCACTCTCTAGAAATCAATGGAAAATTAACCTCAGGTGAGGATTAAAAAACAAAACAAGAGACCGTGAAGACGTGATTAAGAAGGAAACATGCAAGTTGTAAGACAATTCATGTAATAGGGCACCCTTTGTCAGGAAGAATCCCCACCAGACAGTTTACCATCTGGAAGGCCATACACAACCTGTTAATGGTAGTTGTCTCCTATGACCAGACCTTGTGTAGGGAAACGTTGGCATAACCTAAATTTTTCACAAGACTATGATAGCCACGTATTATCAGGTAATGAAAAACAGTAGAATAAATAAAAATAAAGAGGTTTAAAAAGAAAGTGAAAGCTGAACTCTGTTGTTTCTGTCAGGATTAGAATTAGCAATTCCCTTTGTGATTGTCATGACCACGCGCAGTTGCCCCCTCAATTTAAAAGCGAATGCATAATACACTTTCCACCGCAAGCTGCCTACCAAACATTGGTACTTTCATTTAGCCCAACAATTCATATATATATATATTTATATATATATTTATATATATTGATTTCAGAGAGGAAGGGAGAGGGAGAGAGAGATAGAAACATCAATGATGAGAATCATTGATTGGCTGCCTCCTGCACACCTCCTACTGGGGATCAAGCCCACAACCCAGGCATATGCCCTTGACTGGTATTGAACCCGGGGCCTTTCAGTCCACAAGCCCACTCTCTATCCACTGAGCCAAATCAGCTAGGGCAGGGTCCAACAATTCTATTGAGCAAGAAATGGAAGTCATCCCCTAACTTCCCAGTTTTCATCATTCCTTTCAGAGACTCAATCCTAGAGCTATTGGCATGAGAATGATTCATGGACTGAGCCCAGGAGAGCCAGGCCACCTAGATGCAGCTCAGACCAGTGTATCATTAGGGCAGAGGTGGTAGAAGAGGGCTGGGGCTAGAGACAGTTCTTCAGAAAAAGTCTGTGTAGTGCCCAGCTAGCATGTACATATGTGTGTATGTCTCTGTGTTTGAGTGTTTACATGTGTATGCATGTGTGTGTTTTTATGTGTGAGTATGTCTGTGAGACTGCATGTGTGTATGTGCTGTTGTGAATGTTGATAAGTGTGTTACAGAATGTGTGAGTCTGCATGTGTATGTGTGTGAGTGTGAGTGTGTGTGTGGAATGGGAGGAGCTTTCTTTTTCAAAGCCAGGCACCCAAGGAGGTGTTGCCAGGTGCTTAAAGACCTAATACCACATTCTTAACCCTTCTCAGAGGACCTCCAGGCACCTCACCATAACTCAAAAATGTGGCAGGGGATGGTCCTTACCTACCCTGGAGGGAACACACTTTCCCTAGCCCGTGGAAACTGGCCCACTTCACTGCTGCCTATATTGTCAATTTTCAGTGAAGACCAATTCCTCTGACCCTTTGGCAACAACAGTATGGAAACTTGATAATTAATAATCACCTTCGAGTGACTCAGATTATCCAGTGCCAGCAGTGGGAGGAACACAAGATCTGAGACCAGAGGTTCTAGCTCCTCCTGACCCACCCATTGTAATTTCCTTTACGTACGAATAGATTATATAGTGAACAGGTCTCCCGAAGTATAAATAAACCACATCTCATTACCAATCATTGCCAGGTCCACATACAACCTCCAATTGCAGAGGGTCCCAGTTATGGAAAGAGCCTATCTCAGATCCTACAGAAAAGAAAGTAAATTCTGTATAGTCTTGGCCTATGGGGTGCCTTTCCTGCAGACGGAGGTGTGGCACCTCAGTGGATTGCCTTCTATGATATGATAGACGCTCTCTCTCTGCATCCTGAAGATTGAGAGAAAGAAAATATATGTATTTAAATAGAACATATATCTTTTGGGGTAAGACATGAGCAATTATACAGACTCTAAATACTTCAGGCAAGAACACATTAAGAGAAAATGATTTACTTCTCTTGTTTGATGTAGCAAAGGCTTGCCTGTGCAAACCCATTTTAAAAGTGGAATGAATAACGTAATGCAAATTGATGCAAAGAAACCAGCAAAGAACAAGTAATGACTGTGTAATGACTGCAAGGCGGGGCTGGGATGGAGATACAGTGAACTTCATGAGAAAATGGTTGTGTTTTGGGTTGATTTCTGTTTTGTTTTAACCCTCATCTATCTTGAGTTGGCAGCTCACATTGACCATTGGCACTTCAAGGATATAATCTCTAAGAACCGAACCATATCCACATGCCAGTGTTAATATTAAGCATGTCCAGGAATGTATAAATATGGAGAGAACCTGGGAGAGTGTAACAGTGTATTTAGAGCAGTATTCCCTGGAAAACACAAAGGACAAGGAAAATGAGAATATGGCTCATGGTAGTTTCTACTTAGCAGTATCCTACCCAAGGGCTGCTCTTTGGTGTTGGTTGAAATAAATACCATGAGCCATAGACTCATCTCTTCACCTCTTTTAGGCTCTTAGTATCCAGTCCCCTAACATCTTTAGAATTTTCAGTGACTCTTCTTATCCTGACCCAATCATATCCAACCATTTCTTCAAAACATGATTATTTTAACAGTATTCTAGTAATAGCATTCTTTCTTACTAACCCTTAGCGTGCAAGCATTCTGTGAATGCTAACTGCCTGAACTGGAAAGTGTGCTGGACACACAGCGCCTCTCCCCAAAGTCAACTCCCTGACCCAGCACGAGGGGCTGGAGCTTGCGTTGGAGCTGGGAGTGTCTTGTGCACCTTAGGATGCCCAGTCCTTTTCACATGGCAGGCACTTGAAACTGTTGAACTAAATGAATTGTTGGAACCATTTTTCCCTAAGACCCACACCATCACACATACACACAGGTATCCTGCCCCACTCTCCCCCAGAAATCTAGCTGTCCCCAACTGCTGTGGGCAGTGATGGAAGTTTCCTGACCAAAGGACAACACCAATGAATGAACCACTCCATTTCCCGGCCTCCAGGGGGTTGGCATTCTCATCCCCTCGCTGCCCTCCTGTTCACTCACTCACTTTCCCCTGCTCCCCTCTCCATGCATTTCACTTTAGGGACACTTTTTTTCCCAAGAGAAAGAAAGAGTCTGTCATCACAGGAGTTGTTAGTTGTTTTGTAAGCATGATTTTATTTAATGCTTTAAGAAGTCCTAGAAGGACGTTCTTTTCTTTACTTGAGAACTTGGAAAACCAAGGCTTCGAGAGAGCGAGCAGTTCCCTCCAGATGATATAACTAGTGGCTGACAGGCTTGGTTTCTGATCCCCTCCCGCTCCCCAAGGAGTTTCATGCTGAGGCCTTTGTTCCATTATCTCCCTGGAGAATTTCTCCGCGCCCCCTTACCCCAGGGAAGGATGGATCATGCCCACTGTATTATAATTTGGTTCTGTTTTCCTATCCATGTCTAGTACCAGAGGAAAAAGACTTTTTCATTATATACTTTTCTTTTTTATAAAAGTAGTATTTTTTCCAATGAAAACCATTTAGGAAATATAGAGAAGCAAAAAGAAACAAACCACTTGCTACCCCACCACTCATATAACATGTCGAAATTTTTTTATGATTCTTTGAGGGTATTTTTAATTGGAACTTTTTTTATGGGTTCATGCTATACAAAGAGTTCATATTAAAAATACACTTCTGTGCCAATAAATAGTTCTACAGCATTTGGTTAACCAACTCCTCATGGGGTATGTAGGTGTGTGTGCATGTGTTTTAACAATTTTGAGATAAACATCCCTGTAACTATCTGTACATGCTAACATTTTTTTCAAAAAATATTGTTTGCTCATTTTATGAATGGTAAAAGCTGTTCACCCTAAATTATTAAAGCCAAAAAGAAACAAATAAAAATAGCCTGTACTCTAAACCAGGAATCTACAGACTTTTCTTGCAAAGGGGCAGGAAATACATTTGTTAGCTTTGCAAGCCACATGGTCTCATTGAAGCTGGTAGACTCTGCCATCACAGCCTGAGAGCAGCCACAGCTGATCTATAAATGACTTGGCATGACCGTGTGTCAACAAAACTTTTTAGAGACACTGAAGTTTGAATTTTGCATAATTTCCGTGTCAGAAAATAGTATTTTAAAAATGCTTTTTAGAGAGAGAGGAAGGGAGAGGGAGAAGGAAGAGATACAAACATTGAGAGAGAAAAATTAATTGGCTGCCTCCTGCACATTCCCTACTGGGGATCAAGCCCACAGCCCCGAGCCTGTACCCTGACCAGGAATCAAACCTTGATCTCCTTGTTCCTAGGTTGACACTCAACCACTGAGCCACACCAGTCAGGGTGGAATTTACATTTAAAAGGCTTGGTTTATGACCCCAAGAATATGCACAGATTGTAGCTAACTGGATGTTGACAAAGACATTTTTGAGTAGTGGGATCTCTGGTTCTTCATTCAGGAGGTTGGTTTTGGTGTTATGAGATTGGCAGGAAGGCTGAGATGAGCTGTCTACTGGGTGCTTACTACTCAAGTGGGGAGGCGACACAAAGAAAATTAAAGCTTAAAACCAGAGGCTATTAACTGCTGAGAAAGTGATAAATTAAATGGCTAAGCTATGTTGGAGACCATTAGAATTGACCAATGGTATCAAGCCCAGGCATTTGAGAGCATTTCTCTGTACATTTTGGTGGATACAGGACCTTGCCCTCTGCCTTTTGTAGATCATGGCTTCACAACTTCCTCAGGGGCTCAAGGCTTTGATCTTGTCAGAGTCCATACTTTATGGTGTGTTTTTTAAAAATATATTTTTATTGATTTCAGAGAGGGAGAGAGATAAAGAAACATCAATGATGAGAGAGGACCATTGTTTGGCTGCCTCCTGTATTATGCCCCCTACTGGAAATCAAGCCTGCAACCTGGGCATGTGCTCTGATCAGGAATCAAACCATGACTTCCCGGTTCATAGATCAACACTCAACCACTGAGCTACATTGGCTGGGCCCTACTTTATGGTTTTACTTGTGCTATTGTATGCACAAACAATTTGTAAAAATATTTTCTTTTTTATTAAGCAGCAACCCAAGCTTGGAGGCCATGCTTGAACCTTTCACTAGATTTCCAGAAATTTGTAAAACTGCAAACAAATGCACTCATGAGCCCTGTAGGGACTGAGCCTGGGAGTTCCACCACCAACTCTAAGGCCACCATTGGATAAGTAAAGGGAAATAGGGCAATATGTGTTGATGTGGTCTCTTCTCACTAAAGAGGTGGAAGAAGGCAGGTTACCCAGACTTAAGACACAAGATTCTTCTTTCCTGAAAGATATTAAAACACAAGCTTAAGGAGCTATATGACAGCAGTTTTCCCTTGCAGTATTGTGTACTTGTCACCCACCCAACCCTGGCCAGAGGCTCCAACAGCTGGAGCTGAGCTCTACTCAGGGCACAGGGGAGGCTGGTGAAGGGGTCTGTCCAGGAAATGGCAGGAAAGCCCCAATGGTAGGAGAGGTAGCTTGAAAGTCAACATCTAGGCATCAGACTGCTTCTGAAAGTCAATGGTGGAAAATACACCTTCCCTCTAAATTTAAAAATGGCTTCCCAGATATCCCCCCCCTTTTTTTTAAATCACTCTATTTTCATTCCAATGACTAGTGCTAATAGGATACTAAAATAATGTGCATATGACTAACCCAGACTATTGGCGATAGCTGCTTGCTGTAAGCCCTGATATTGCCTTCCTCCATCTGACTATGGTTCTACTTCATGTGTCTCCTTGACTTTGGCAATGGCCAACGTTTGATGGTTCAGAGAAAGGCAATTGCCTAGCTAATTAAAACCTGTACGTTCAAAGACATATTTCTCTCATATTGTCAGGCAAAGTTAAATAGGTACAACTTTCTTTGAGAAAGCCAAATATAAATTGTAAGCTTAGACACTGCAGATAAAATTGCTGTCTTAAATTCTGAATTGCAGAAGAAATCAAAGCTTATCATGGAAATTGTTATTTAGCTGTAACTGGGAGTGTAGCTATGAGGCTATTATTAACCTCCTTTACAAATGGATGTGTCAGGACCTGTGAAGAAAGACCCACAGTGTGGTGGCCAAATGGCACAGTGAACTCTTCTCCCTCCCTTTGGTCGTTGTAATTCTGCATCTGTTTCTAGCCTTTCTCACCTTGGTTATAGAGCTCTGCAAGAGCCAAATGGGGGTCAGATATCAACTACAGGGGAGTAGTCCAGATCCCTATCAATCAATAAATGTCCCAATTATTGGTGCTCTTCTGAAATACTATGTTACTGAATGAAGCAAACAATTGAGTTCCTGAGCTTCAGATATTTTATTCTGCTATTCACTATAATAACTCTGTGTTCCAGTAACTCATTCCCTTTGAGAATGAAAAGGAGAGCTCTGAACTGGTAAGAAAGGGGAAACAATATAACCAAACTGTCTTGTTTATTATACCTTTCCTGGAGAAAAAGTGAGAGTGCTATAATTAAAAAAAAATTAGAACCGTAACAACATCACTTTGAATTTATGAAGCACAGGGGTCTCAGATTTGGGATTTCAAGTTTTCTGACAGCTTGTTTATTATTATTTTTTTAAATTTTAGAGTGGGAGGAAGGGAGAGCGAAACATTGATTGGTAGAATCGAGCCAGCAACCTTCTGGTGCACAGGATGACGCTTTAATCAGCTGAGCCACACAGGCCAGGGCAACTTGTTTGTTGTTGTTGTTGATGTTTAGTGAAACTGGTCAGGAATCTATGTGATGGCTGGAGATTAGGCTGGCCATGAGAGCTGAAATGGTGACCATGACTCCTAGCTCCCTCTCTCAAGCCTGAAGACTCTGAGATGGAAACATCACTCCGAGATGAAACACCAGAGAAGTGACAGGTTCTCCAGGGTGTTTGTGTCAGATTGAACAAAGAGAATTTTACTTGGGAGGTCATTTATCATTCAGAACCTGACTACCAAGCTCGAAGAACAGAGACCCAGGGGACGCCTGCTCCTGCCTTAGAAGGGGAATGGGTGAAGGGGATGTGCTGCATGGTGATGGAGGATAACTAGGCTGACAGTGGTGTGCACTATGCAGAATGTACAAATATTGAATTATAATGCTGTCCACCCCAAATCTATAATCTTGTATACACCTGTCCCCACAGTAATAAAAAAAGAGTCAGACGATGAGATATGACAACAAGCAAGCGATGCTGACTCCCACCTCGCACCTTGACAACCTGTCTCCTTAGTTCTCAGGCAGAATCTGTAAGCTTCTGAGGTCGGCATGAAGGGATAGATGAGGCTGGGTTCTTGGAGTCACTTTCTGTGTTGTGGTTACAGATCGTAATGTTGATTTCTGTTTGTTTTGGTTTGATGGTTTTTCTTTTTCTTTTTCCTCCTCTCTACAACTAAACTGTTTTTCTCTCACCCTTTTTTTTTCAACCCTTTATTGAAAAAAAAGAAAGAGTGGTCAGACATTCAAAATAGGGAGTTTTCCACTGGAGGGAAGGGAATGGCATAAAGGGCTTCTTTCCTGTTCTCCAAACTCCATGTCACTATTAACAGGAGCGGTGAGGAGCAGCAGCCATGTGTTTCCAGAGCCATCTTTGTTTTCAGGCCTCTGTCTCTCCCACACTGTTCTCCCCAGTTTTCCCCAGGTTCAATGGCACAGTGGCTTTGGGAAGCTGGCCTCTTCCTTCAGAGCCCACACAAAACTCACAGCAGCCTTGCACACTGGGTCCTTAGAATTAGAAGGATCTTAGAGCTCTACCAGTCTGGAAATCTCTCTTATTACCCCCTTCATTAATAACTCAGATCTAGCATTTATAGAACATTTACTCTGTACCAAGGAATGTTCTGAGTATTTGAAGGTAATATTAACTTGTTTCTCACACAGCCTTGTGAAGTAGGCATGATTATCTCCATTTCACAGATGAAGAAGGTGAGGCAAAGAGAGGTTCAGTAACAGCCAAGATGGCCCACAGGAAGGTGTGAGAGGGTGCCATTCCCCTTTCCATAGTCCACATTCTAGCCATATTTGCTGTCTACATCCTAAGTCTTCTGTCTCATGCTTCTGCTCTCCCCCTATTCCCTTTGCCGAGAAAGCCACCCCTCCTGCCCCCTCCCCCAAGACTGGCGTTATCTAAGTCCTCCTTCCCCCTCCTGGTCCAGGGCACATGCATCTTCTCCAGAGAGCCTCATCTGAGGAAAGCACTCCAGGGTCTGCTGCAGGTCTGACTTCTCTCTATGCTCCTCCCTCCCCTAGCTCATGGCACACAGCAGACAACATCTGTTGCAGTGCTTACACATGCCAGGAAAGATGCCTGACTGCATGCTGCGGGCTACGTCATTTCGCGAACCAATGCCCCCTTTTACACACTGCAATTAGGCTCAGTGGCTCTATTAAATGCATATCTTAGAAAGGAATGGTTACGTGTCAGTCAAACGCTGTGCAGCATTTCCCGGGGAGGAAAGCATTTGTGTAGTGCTCAAACCTGCAACAACAGAGCAAGAAATCCGAGGGCCCCCTGGGGGCCCAGAACTGGAGGCACATGCTTCCCTGCATTCTCCTGTGCGAAAGGAAGTTTCCATCCAGCCTCTGCTCTACTATCACCCTTTCTGGGACTATGAACTTTTTTAAAAAAATATATTTTATTGATTTTTTACAGAGAGGAAGGGAGAGAGATAGAGAGTCAGAAACATCAATGAGAGAGAAACATTGATCAGCTGCCTCCTGCACACCCCCAAGTGGGGATGTGCTCGCAATCAAGGCACATGCCCTTGACCGGAATCGAACCTGGGACCCTTCAGTCTGCAGGCCAATGCTCTATCCACTGAGCCAAACCGGTTAGGGCTGGCACCATGAACTTTTGACCCAGGGCAGTAGGGCTCTGCGCAGGGTGACTCTCCCATCCACCAACATGCCCACACGGCAAGCCATGCTCACAAGCCACAAAGGCGTCACTGCTTAACCATGAGCCGTGGGGCTGGGCCACAGCTCAGGTCACCGCCCTCAGGGCGCAAAACAATTCCACCCTTGTGTACAGCAGTGTGTTTAAAAAGTCAGCATCGCGGCATCCACATCTCCCTCTCACGTGAGCAACAGGAGAAACAATCAGGCAGAGGGGAGCGCACATACAACAGTTTGATCTGATAATTTGCAGGGTCCTCCATAGGAAGTATCAGTTTCACAGAGGTTGAAATCACCTCCCAACCCCAGACTTAAACAATTTGCAAATATTCACTGAAGTTAAAGAGGTGAATTTTTGATTCTGGATCGGCATCTCTGCATCAGGTTCCCTATAGAATTAAACACACACACACACACACACACACACACACACACACACACACACACCAGGCTCTCTCCCTGGGAGTACCAAAGTTTGAAAAAGCTGCCTCGTTCCATCTGATGTGAAATGTGAGGTGTGGGCTGAGAATCCCTGTGACAAAAGAAAACATAAAAATAACAGGCAACTCTCAGTCTCAAGCCTCTTGCTGCTGCTGCCTTTCCATCAAAAGGGCGAGAGAGGCACATCAGTAAGAACATTAGTTCTGCACGCGGCGAGACATAATATTTCATAGCTACAGAAAACAGCGGGTGGCTGTGATTTCAACGCCAGTAGAAGTAAAACATTCTTCACATGTGCAAACCAAAAGACACACACAGTTCTGCAAACTCCAAATAAAGGGGAATTATAAATTCAAGTTTGTGGAACTTATAGTTCATTCACATTCAAGTACCATTAATTAATTATTGGCAATATTTTAATATTAAAATGAAATCAGAATGACAAAGACCCATGACTGCCCGAGACTCTAAGGAAAGCAAATGTTTATGGAAAAGTTTTAGTGAGCCATGGTCTAAACCAAATGGAAAAGATAGTTCTTTCTATTCGTTAAAAAAAATTTAAAAATATGTTTTTATTGATTTTTAGAGAGAGGGGGGGAAGGGAGAGGGATATATAGAGAGAAACATTGATGAAAGAGAAACATCATCGACCGGCTGCCTACTGCATGCGGACTGGGGATTGAAACCACAACCTGAGCATGTGCCCTGACCGGGAATCGGACTGTGACCTCCTGGTTCCTGGTTCGACGCTTAACCGCTGAGTAACACCAGCCAGGCAGGGCTTTCTGTTCTATAGCATGGAACTGATCTACAGTATCATCTCCAACTCATCCTGATTAATGGCCTTTTCTACAAAACAGGGGGCCTCCCTCTTGCCTTCTTTGATTTGGCAGGTGCAGCTGGATTGGATGCTGTCAGGGCTCACCCTGTGCCCGCCTCTCTAAATATTCCTTCTCTTTTTAACTGTTCACTCCGGGGTGAATCTCCATGCTGGTAAAGACCCTTTCATTTTCCTGTTCACCCTGGTAGCAGGTTTTGGGCTCAGCCTTTCTAACATAATCAAAATGTACCAGTCTCCTGTTCCATTATCCCAGAGTATTCTATTCCCTAGTCTCTCTGAAGAGAAAGTTAAAGTAGCCTATAAACTAATTTGGGGAAATGGGATCTAGTCATATATGACATTTCCAAGGAACAAATGTGACTTCAAAAGGATCTTCTGGCAATAAGGCCTGGGCCTACCCCTGGGACTTAAAAGGTGGAATTCCCGGCCTCAGGGTGAGGGGACTGATGTAGCTTTGGCAAGATAGGTCTTTCAGAAACTCTCAAGTCGTAGATTATAAGTATCTACTTGGCCTGCCTTTTCCAGAATCCTGATTCCTTGGTCCATGTGGACTCCAGAGAGAAAAAGGGGATGGGAATACCAAGGCTGCAAGAATCTCCCCAAACTCCCTCTCAGGGTTTCCCGTGCAGTCCAGGGCTCCCTTGCTCTTCTGTCGACTCCAGATTATTCAGACTTAACCCAACAGTGCATCATTCAGCTCTTTCTCTTCCTCACAAGTTTTAGCAGTTTCCCTGACAGCACTTTCTCCAAAGGAAGGAATGAAAATTCAAAGCAGTCAATTTTGCTTTTGCTTAACAGCTCTGACCAAAGCCCATCACGTGTAAATAGCAGGGACTTCCTGCCCTATTTCCCGTTTCCAAGGGTTCTGGGAATTGGACTCCTGCTGTGGATGAGGGTTAAACAGGCATTCATTTCCTGTTCTTAGTAAGTCTCTGAACCAGGTCCAAGAAATGCCCCAAGTTCACCCAGGGCCCATCCACACTTTGCCCTGGTGTCTCCGCTCCATGCACCCTATTTTGCTGTCCCCCAAAGCATACCTGTGTATGCCAGGCCATTGGCCCCCATCTTTGGTTCAGAAAGTATGGGGATTTGATTCTCAGGAAGAAGGAACGGAAATGTCATGGAGATAGAGGGTAGGCTTTATAAATGTACACGAAACATTTTAAATTGCCGTCCTCAGTTTTGTACTTAAAATATCCATCAAGGGTATCATTACGAAGTGGGAGTCGGGTTTTACCTCGAGTATTCTCTTTGGGAACGAAGCGCACAAGCCCCAGCAGGGCAGACAGAAGCAGCAGCGCAATGCATTTGCCGATAGAAGCAGGACTTCACCCTGCCTAGAACATGTATGTGCTGACTGCAGCCCCTCCTGGCTGCGGCCGGGTCCTGGCGACAGACCCTCGAGAGGCACATGAGTTTATGGGCAGCAGCCACCTGTCGGCTGGCACTGACACAATCCTGTAAACGGGCATTCAGGTCCCAGTTCTGACAGTACAGCTTAGAAGGCCTGCAAGGAGGGGATGTTTATTAGAAAGGCTACGGGTAGCGGTGGGGGCCAAAAATTCTAGATACATTTAGAAATGAGAATTTGTTTGTCGTTGTTCTCACTTGTTCACATTCTTCCAGGAAAGGTGAATGATAAAGTATCAAAAGGAAGACAGAGTGTTTCTTCGGCTGGCTTACGGCTACACTACAGAAACCTTCTCTCGGTCAGAAGGGAGAATCTGAGCTGTTGCCTGGCAGCTTGAGAGAGCCCCTCTGCCTCCTCTCCTGGGCCCAGGTCCGTGGTCGGCAAACCGCGGCTCACGAGCCACATGCGGCTCTTTGCCCCTTTCAGTGTGGCTCTTCCACAAAATACCACGTGCGGGCGTGCATGTACAGTGCGATTGAAACTTCGTGGCCCATGCACAGAAGTCGGTGTTTTGTGGAAGAGCTGATATTTTGTGGAAGAGCCACACTGAAGGGGCCAAAGAGCCGCATGTGGCTCGCGAGCCGCGGTTTGCTGAGCCGCAGTTTGCTGACCACTGGTCCAGGTCACTCCCAATCCCCCCGCCCCAGGCAGAGCTGTGGTGACACCCGTCTCAGCCATGTCCCAATAAGCTGACCACAATGCACTGAAATGTAACTTCTCAGGATACCATGAGAAATAAGAAGGAGGTTTAGGTAAAAACCACCAAGGGCACTGCGTACTAAATTGAGTGACGAAAATGGCATTATCCACCTGCCTTCTCTGCTGACATTCCTCAGCGCCCACGCTGATCCGGAAGGTGAGTCTGTAAAAACTCAGGGGCTACAATGAGGAATGCACAGATTTTTGTTTTTCATTGCGCTTCATATATTTTCAACTAACAGCATACATTTTTAAAACATTGTTTGTGAGATATTGTTACTTTTTCACAAACAACATTTAAGAAATAGAAATTGTGATTTTCATAACAATCATAACTTTGCTTTTATATGTATAAATAAATTAAAAAAGTAACCCCATTTGCTGTAACCCAACGAAATATGTCAAGACTCTAAGGTTGAATTACAGTTACTATGGAAACCCACGATGTAACCATCATGATTTAGGAGCCTCTATGTTCTTAACTATTGTGTCGTTAGAAGAATTTAATTTTTAATGAAATGAGTAGCACATCTAAAGAATTTTATATGAAGTTTAAAAAAATGTGTTCAAATATCATTGAATGTGTTCTTTGCTTCTTTGGGTATAATTTTCCCCAGCAACTGGTGGCAGGTTTTTGGGAGATGGGTTAGGAATATTTATTGATCACTTATGTACTAGTATACAGAACACATATAGGTACTCCAGGGCTGGGAGGCATTAAATACACTCTCTATACATTAGAAATTTCAATCGCGTTGGGATCGTTAAAAAAAATCACAGCTAATAACCCAGAAGCTTGTATAGAATTATATACCAGCAATGAGGCATCTTAATTATATTTTGGCTGAGCCAAGAACAGAGTGGGCCCATCAAAGATACCTTACACTCCCAATGGAGCTGAATTTTAAGCCAAGTTTTTTGGTAAGTAATTTCTTCTCTGATTATAAACATAATGTGTGTTAACTGCAGAACAACGAGAAAGTATTAAAAATTTCAGAGGAAGTCCTAGCCGGTTTGGCTCAGTGGATAGAGTGTCAGCTTGTGGACTGAAGAGTCCCAGGTTTGATTCCAGAGAAGGGCACATGCCCAGAGTTGTGGGCTTGATCCCATTGTGGGGTGTGCAGGCGGCAGCCAATCAATGATTCTCTCTCATCATTGATATTTCTATCTCTCTCTCCCTCTCCCTTCATCTCTGAAATCAATAAAAAAAAATTTTAAAAAAATAAAAATTTCAGAGGAAAATATTAAAATCAGCTGTAATTTTAATACTTACATTAACTTTTTGGTGTATTTTCATCTAGTCATTTTTCTCTATGGAGATAAAATACCAGCAGTTGTCACAGTGCGTGAGAGTGAGTGACAGTAACATGACCATGCACGTTGGAACCATGCAAAGTCATTTTAATAATCAATGGGGAAAATTCAATTATTCTGTGACCTTCAAAGTTTTTTGTCAAAACAGTAAAAACCTCTTACTGTTGGTTATATATATGTGTAGGGAAATAGGACATTGTAAAATTAACATTTAGCACTCTGTAATTTAAAATAGTAGAAACACTAAGAATTAAAGTGCTTCATTTCTTGGTAAAAGTTAAAAGTATTTTGCATGGTGCTTGCCTAGTTTTCATTGTGTAAATTATGAAATGGAGCAATCATTTTCTTCCAGGCCTTGGCAATCTGTCATACTCCTTTCTAAATTTAAGTCATCTTCCAACATTTTATTCTTTGTACTTTATTTATTTTTATATTGAAACTGCATTTATTTATATGAATTTTAAAATGTGTTTATTGATTTTTAGAGGGAGAGGGAGAGAGGAACATCTATGTGAAACATCTATCAGTTGCCTCCTGCACACCCCCTACCAGGGATCAAGCCCACAACCCGGGCATGTGTTCTGACCAGGAATCGAACCTGCAACCTTTTGGTGCACAGGACAATACTCAACCAATTGAACCACACCGGCAGGGCCTTTGCACGTCCCATGATGTGAACTATCTTTGAGAGCTCCTTTCATGTCATTTTTTCCCCCAGAATCACTCCTGGGACATTTCTATCCTTTCCATCACAGCCACTTTCCTCATTTATGTCAGTTTCACCTTTCCCAGATTCCTCTGGGTTCATATTTGGCGTCCCTCACATGGCAGCAGTGTCAACACTCCACAGTCAATCATTTTGTACAATTCCATTTACATCAACTCAAAGTCTACTTCTACCATGATCACTTTTCACTCTTCCCAGCTTTTAAAAAATGCCATGTGAGTTTATCACTGGGAGACAAGGAGGCAACACAACTACATACTTTTGCTGTTTGCAAATAACATCTGTTGTTACTCAGTTCAGTGACCAATGACAGACAAACTTGAAAGAAGGTAATGTGACGCACCTGTCAATGACATAGTGATTTGTGGACTGAATTGCTAGCCATGAAGTTTTACTTTATGCAATTACTCATAGTTACAGTATTGGGGTAATTGAAATTTGAATTGTGGGGTTGAGTGGCTTCTGTTATGTAAATAACACATGGTAACTGAAATTCATGCATATTGAATTCATGCAGCTTGTGCAAAGCCTGGACTGTCTGAACATATGTACTTTTAAAAAATTATTTGCGCTGTGGCTGGGTTCTCAGTGGTTAGAGCATCCGCCCAAGGACCAAGGGGTCTCAGGTTCGATTCCCAGTCAAGGGCATGTACCTCAATTGCAGGTTCCATCCTTGACCCTGGTAGGGGCACGTGCAGGAGGCAACCAATTGATGTGTCTCTCTCACATCGATGTCCTCTCTCTCTCTCTCTCTCTCTCTCTCTCTCTCTCTCTCTCTCTCTCTCTCTCCCTTCCTCCCTTTCTCCTTCCCTCCCTTCCAATCTCTCTAAAAATCAGTGGAGAAAGTATCACTGAGCTTGGCCAGGTCACACAGCGGTTGTGGCAGAGCCAGCCATAAAACGCAGCTCGACGTGGTCTTGCCCCGACTGCTCCACAACACCCTGCCTGACGAAACCACTTTCCAGTTTACATCGTTTGTTTGTATCTGTTGATACCAGGTGTGCAGTCGGGCAGGTGACACCAGGCTTCTGAAATGTCGGGGGCTGAAATCCAGCCTCTGCCACTAGCCGAGCCTGAGCCAGCAGGCTGCACGCTCCTAGGTGCCTTTCCTAGGTAGCACACAGGGGCAGTGTGGGCTGGTCTTGGTCCTGATCGGCATGCTTGATTCTCACCACAACCCTCAGACCAGACAGAACACTTAGGATCACTCTAATTTTATACAAAAAATAAAGCTCTGAGGCTCACATTGGGTAAGCGATTGATTTAAAGGGAGACGTGAATTGGTGAGACAAAGATGCAGTTGAGGATGAGATTGGATTCCAGGCTGAGCAGGTTTCATTTGAGGCAAAAGGCAGTTGGGGACGGTGAGACGTTTATAAATCAGGCTCCAGGTTTGCGTTGGACAGAGTCACGTGGTAAGTCACAGCTGTCCATCTGGAACAGATTGCCCTGGGCAGCGCGATGCCTTCCACCTGGCTAACCCATTCCGGCTCCGGAATTTTTGTTCCTTGCTGAATTAAGATCAGATCTTTGGCGACACCACAACTTCCCTGGAGGGGTAACTACATAATCACTAGGATTCAAGAAGAGCGCGTGTTAAAAAAAAAAAAAAAGGGAAAAAAAGAGTGGGAAAAAAAAATGGGAAAAAAGTGTGACTGTGAAAAAAGGGAACAAAGAGTGAGTGATAAAAAAAGAAAAGAAAAAAGAGTGTGGAAGCAAATTTCCCTTTACCTCACTGCCTATCATCATTGAACTGTATGGACCTCTTTGAATGAGAGAGTTGTTGTGAATGTTGTGCTTATCCTGAGAGAATCCAGGCCTGGGCTTTTTCTGAGCGCACTGAGCAACACTGCCTATGCCTCTAACTTACAGAGACACGCTGCTGCATAAACCACATCCTTTGGAATTTAGCATTTCTTCTGGGACTTACAAGCTCAATAAGAATTCTTATAAGAAAACTGGCTGGGTAAAATCCAACTCCTCCTGCTTCCAAGAACAGGCAAATGGTTCGTAGGCCCTAGAAATGCGATTTGAAATATAGCTCTCTGGTCAAACGTTTGGAAAACTCTAGGATACCACCCCTCCTCTTTGGAGTGTCACAATACTCTCTGAGAGCCCTTCTTTCTAGGTTAAGAGTTTCTAATTTTCACAAACCTACTGTTTTCCACATATTTAGCTAAGGTGAGAAATTGAACATTAACAAAACCTTCTTTATTGTTTTCATTTGTCATTTATTAATATCCGGAGGAGTTAGCATTCTATGGAACATGTTTTAACAGGGCCACCAACAGATTTGGTCATGAAGAGTTAATTATTTAAACTCAGAGCTACTTCCTGTCCCTGGGCCCAGGGCTGGAGGGGTAGTGACAGGGAATGGACTGGGGACCCGGGGATGGGGGACCTCTCCTACTGAGGGGAGCAACAGCAGTTTCAAACCTCCGTGGGGTTTTGTGTTGGAAATGAGCAGGTGGGGCACCGTTCTCCCTCACTCTTCAGCCAGAGCAGCTCTGCTTTTATCTGCCCTGGATATTGAGATTTTTTGTGAGGTTTCATTAGAAAAATGAAAGATTCTATTGGCAAAACAAAACAATTTTTAAACTGACAATTAATTTTAAATGCATACATGAAGCAAAAATCTAGGATTGAAATACTTTCTGCTACTTTCTCCAGTCGCTTAACCTCCCTAAGATTTAAATTGAATGTTTGTGTGCCCCCAAAATCTAACAAGCTCAACCCTCTCTGCAAAAAACAAAAACATATTTGAAGCCCTTCCCCAGGGTGATGGGTTTTGGAGGCAGGGGCTTAGGGAGGGCATTAGGATTAGATGAGGTCATGAGGGTGGAGCCCCCACGATGGGCTTAGTGCTCGGATAAGAAGATGAGGAGAACAGAACTCTCTCTGCCTTGTGAGAGCACAGCAAGAAGGTGGCCATCTGCAAACCAGGAAGCAGGCCCACACCAGACACTATATCTGCTGCCACCTGAGCTTGGACTTTATGCCCAGCCTCCAGAACTGTGGGAAATAAATGCTTGTTGTGTAAGCCGTCCTTTCTATGGCATTTTGTTATAGCAGCCCAACCTGACTAAGATACTTGGTCTTCCCATCTGCAAAATGGGAAGAATAACATTATAAGGGTTAAAAATTTTTGGAAACCAAAACAGAAGCTTGATACTAAATTTAGGGTAGGCTCAGAGCAAGTAGGGGATGGAAGAGAAAGTGAGTATATGTGAACTTTGGGCTGCCCATTATCTGAATCCTCTTTCTGGGTTTGAGGACATCACCACTTGTGTGTTTGGTGGGAGGCCAACTTGGTGTTCCCACTGGGGGCTTTACGGAATGTGTGACATAGAGAAGCCTGGGCGACTTAGGGCTCATTTTGGCAGCGGTGGTGGTGTTATGTACTGTTCATTGGCCATGGTCCCAGAGATGGCAGTGCCTGAGCTCTTTATGTAGCATGAGAGCTGGGCTGTGAGCTTCCTCTGTTCCCTATCTGGGTTCTGAGTCTGGTTCTCTGACCTTTCCACAGAGTCTGTGAGTGTCTCTATAACCTCCCATTTAATTCCTTACAGCGTGGATTAGTCAGAATCCTTTCAACTGAGAGACGTGACAGGCACAGTCAGCGGCACATCAGAGTGTGGGGCTGGAGGCAGGTTGGGCACTAGAAGCTTTAGGAAATTTAAGCTCCCCTCAGATTTGATTTAAAAGGAACAGGAGAACTATGATTTCTGTTTGGGTCTTATTCCTGAAGTCCTAGAAGATATTTCACCAGAGGGGAGCTTTTCTGCCTCTGTATTTATCATTCATAATTTTTGTTACATAATCAAGTAGAATTCTATAAACATGTTTATAAAATTTTAAAATTTCTCCCTGTTTTGTTAGGATATAATAAAAATACATCTTTGAAAATGTCTAAAACAAAATTAGAAGATATGAGATAGAAGAGTAATCTAGACAATAGTCACAGAGAACATAATAAAAAAGAAAGGAAATATCCATGAAATATAGTCTGCTAGAATTCTAACCCAAACAGCCCTTGGCTGCCGGGGACCAGGGGAGTTCATTTCCATCTTGCTGCATTCTGTTGATGCACAGAGGAGGAATATGAACATCATTGTAGCTAACGGAAGGACCCTCATGATTACCTTCATGGACAGGGGCGTGCATGAATCTGGTGTCACATAAATAGGAGCCCCTAGGGGCTTGGGGGTGTTGCTGCCACTTCAACTGTATTTCTAGAGAAGTCTACTCACTCTACTTTTCAGAATGAGCTTCGGATAATACCAACAGCTGTGTTTTTCATGCCCAGTTGATTCCTGTACCGCAGGGAGCTACCAAAAAAGCCCCAAACTGCTAAGTGGCTGATGATATCTTTATCAAGAATATCGAAAAAATAAGGCAGGCAGTAGCATCACATTATAACATCAACTTGGGACCGTAGAATAGTGGTCAGTCTCTTCAAAGAGCTCTTTTTTCAATACCTCAGCATCCCATGGCATTGAAATCCTCTGGCTTTAAAGAGATGACTGAAATTCTTGGCTGGTGGCTCTGCCATTGGTAGCTCCAGCCTAAGCAGCCAACATTCAAGATCAAACCAAAACCACGAGGTTATGGTTTGGCTACCACTTCACTCTGATGGCTTCCAATGCTGGACATCACCTGTCATCACCGGCAACAACTTGGTTGAGTTACTCAAGCCAAAACCAAGATGTCACTTTGTTTAAAAATATTTACACTTTCAAGCATTAGGTGTACCCTAATTGGGGCTGGCTTTATAGTCATTTCCTTAATAATGCAGAAATAGATATACCTGTTATAACTTGGAGGAGGATGAAGTCATGGCAGCAATAATAACAATAACATAGTAAGAGTCAGAGTTTATTGAGCCCTTACTGTGCGCCAGGTACTATGCTTTCCAAAGCGTTATGGCTTTTCATCTTTACATAAGGCAAGATAGGCATTAATATTCCTCTATTTAAGTGAGGACACCAAGACTCAGAGGTGCTATCTGACGCAAAGCCACGTAGCTAGAAAATGTGAGGCCTGGATTTGAACCCAGGTCCAGCTGCCTCGCAAGTATTTGTTTTTAATTCCTTATCAGCCCTGCTTCAGAAGCAGAGAACTTACTTTCTGAACCTATAGCTAGACAGAATCCAGAACAAAATGACTTGCTTAATCTGAGACTTCTTGGGTAAAAGCTGGATGCCTACGCACAACTTTATGTTGTGAGTTTGCAAGAAAACAGAGAAAGGGGTCATTTCCTGCCCTGGGAACAAACTCGGGTTGTGTGTGTATGTGCGTGAGGGTGAATGGTGGTTTACTGGGCAGGGACTCAGACGTGGTGAGCAGCCAGGGGGGCCAGGATGACCTTGACTGGAGAAGCAGAGAGCTTCCTGTGGCGAACAACACCCGCTAAGGCTACAACAGCAGCCGCAGGGGCTGGGATGCCTGGGCAGGAAGGATTCCATCTCTCCAGGCTGTCATAGAGAAATAAGGAAAACAACAACAACCCTGGGGTCATACCAGGTAACGAAGCAGAGCGCAATTATGGAATAGGAACAATCATAGCTACCATTTACTCTGCTTGCTGAGTGTATTATTCTAAGTGCTTTCCATGTATTAACTCATCAAACACTCACTTTATGGCTAGAAAGTAAGTGCTGAGCACAGTGTCCTTTTATGGGTGAGGAAACCGAGTCACAAAGAAGTTAAGCCATTTGCTCAAATCACACAAGTAGAGAATTGGAGAGCAGGATTTAAGCTCAGGCCGTCTGCCTTCAGAGCGAACATCCTTTGCCACCATCCTGTCCAGCCTCTGAGGGAAGTGGGCGCGCATGACGCTGACTGGCAGTAGAAGGAACCACCAAACAAGAGCAGGACGAAGGAGACAATGGGTATCAAAGCAACACTGAGCTGAATTTCATCTCACAGGCTTGCCAAGGACCTGCTCACACACCGATGGTGGTGGCAACGGCTTAATGGAAAAACTGCAAGGGCCTTGCAATCTGAACATCATGTTACAATCTGTACCCTGTGGGTTAAGTACAACAGGTCACCCCCATCATAGGTGCTAAACCTGAACTGATGATCTCTATGCCCAAGAGGTACTTTGTCCGATTTCTCCATTTCTATCAAAGCTATGCTGGGAGGCCCCTTGGCTCTTTCCTTCCCTTTATTATTGATATCCATCAAGTTCTCTCATTCCTCTCTTAGAAATTTTACCGTCTCTGCTGAGCCCAGGCCTCTGGTGCTGCACCTGGATTTCAGAGTGAAGCCTCACAGGTCATCCTGTCTCTTCCTTCCAAGCTGAACCAAATGCCGCCACCAGGTGACTCTCCCAGTGTGGCCGGAAATACTGGAAACAACGGTAAGGGACAAACCCGGAGAACTCTTTTCTGTTCTAGTTCTGCCACTGGATAAGTGACACTGGCAGTCACTTCCACCCCCTGGACCTTCAGATTCCACAACTATAAAACGAGTTGGAGTTGGTGCTCGCGAAGGTTCCTTCCAGCGCTGTAATTATGTGAATGCATGAATGAGTCAATTCCTTGCTTACATACTTGCCCGCAGATTTCTTTTTGAACTTTTAAACCTGGTGCTCTATAAAAATTTTCTCACGCCATTTTTCAAGAGAGTCATTCCTCCTATCATCCATATTCATTTCCAAATCCCGCTATTCTTGCTTCCCAGACAGTCCAATTGCACCCTTTTCATAGCCTAAACCTTAGACCATCACTGAGGTGTTGCTCAAGAACCGTATCTTTTACTGACAGCTTCCCTGAGTGACTTTAGGCTGCAATATTTTAATTCTACATAAAATATATGGGCCCTGAAATCCAGGCTGCCTGGATTCAAATCCTGGTTCTGCTATTTACTAGCTGCTAGTTAGCTAACCTCTCTGCCTCACTTTCACCACATGTGAAATGGGACCATAATAATGACTATTTGGCAAGATTGTTGTGAGAGTTAATATATACGTTAATATATGTAAAACATGTAGAACAATTTCAGATGCATAGTAAATGCTATGAAAATATCATCTATTGTTATTATTACAACTACATTTCACACACTTTAAAAAAATCATAGTTAAATTGTTTCATGCCTATCTCCCCAAGGAAATAGCAAGGCTCTTCACTATTTTCTATTTTTCTCATGTCCTGGCCAACAATTGGTTCTTAATAAATGCTTTGAATGAATATATGAATTAAGTAAATGAGTGAATAAGTGCACGAGTCACCATCTAGCCTGAACAGGAGGCAGAAGCAGGTATAAAGACCAATCTTATATAATAAAAGGCTAATATGCAAATCGACCGAACAGCGGAACGACTGGTCGCTATGACACACACTGACCACCAGGAGGCAGAGGCTCAATGCAGGATTTGCCCTCTGGTGGTCAGTGCGCTCCCACAGGGGGAGTGCTGCTCAGCCAGAAGCTGGGCTCATGGCTGGTGAGTGCAGCAGCCATGGCAGGAGCCTCGCCTGCCTCCGTGGCAGTGCTAAGAATGTCTGACTGCCGGCTTAGGCCCACTCCCCAGGGGGCTCCCAGACTTTGAGAGGGTGCAGGCCAGGCTAAGGAACACCCCCCTGAGTGCACGAATTTTGCACCCTAGGCCTCTAGTTTTATATAACTCTGGAGGAAAGAGGTCAAACACACCAGACTTCTTGCATGTACCTGATAATTTTTGTTTTGTTTTGTTAATCTTCACAAGGATTTTTTTGTTAATCCTCATGAGGACATTTTCTCATTGATTTTTAGAGAGAGTGGAAGGAAGTGGGAGAGACAGAGAGAGGAATATTGATGTGAGAGAGATACATCAATTGGTTGCCTCCCACATAGAGATCAAGCCTGCAAGGGAGGCACATGCCCTTGTCAGAAATGAACCTGTGACTCTTCAGCCACGGACCAATGCTCTATGCATGCACTGAGCCAAACTGGCTAGGGCTACCTGATGACAATTTACTCTATTTCTAAGAGTGGCTATGGTGTTGTACCTTGTTTTGTAGGATAATACCGGATCAGGAAAAACAAAATGAGCATACAAATCAGTCCAATATTGATCTACATCCATGGGAATGGTCCACTTTTAGGAGGAATTGGTTCACAGGAGGTGTCTAACCATGACTCTCAGCATGGATAGTATAGCTCCTCAGACAGAAGAACCACCTTTACTCACTGTGATCGACCATCCGATAGGAAACAACAACGCACAGCAGGGATTTTAAAATTACCTCTCTTGCCTATCTGACATACTTTAACAACATGCATGAAAAAAGAAATGTTTTTCTTTACCACCAAATGCCTAATTTTAAAATCCAGAAGTTTGTTTCCGATCAGCAAGGGCCCCCTCGTCACTGTGGGGAACATGGAGGGTGAAGCATGGAGGATTTGGGGGGGAAGGGAACTCAGTGCATCCACACCACAGCTCTTCTTCTAAACCAGCGGTTCTCAACCTGTGGGTCGCGACCCCTTTGGCGGTTGAACGACCCTTTCACAGAGGTCGCCTAAGACCATCCTGCATATCAGATATTTACATTACGATTCATAACAGTAGCAACATTACAGTTATGAAGTAGCAACGAAAATAATTTTATGGTTGGGTCACAACATGAGGAACTGTATTTAAAGGGCCAGAAGGTTGAGAACCAAACAGACACCTGGAGGTAGCCAGTGGGGACCTACAGTGATACAACCCAACTGGAAACCACTTTGTTGGCAAATGAAGAACTTTATGATATGCACAAACATAATAAAGACCCTGTGGCTTTAGCCACTGGCTTCTCCTTAATGTCATAGTTTCTTTCTGAATCTTTATAACCAAATTTTAAGAGCTGGGGATGAAGATTTCTAATGAATTTACTGGCACTATAAAACTCAATGCATAATAAAATGAAACCCTTTGAAAATGTATGAGACCCATTATGTCAAGGAGAAGTTATTACAGGAAAGGGGAGAAAGTAAAAAATGTGTGTAGAATAAAATAATAAAAATTTCCTATTTCATTAACTTATCATTTTTTTTAAATATTTTTTATTGATTAAGATATTACATATGTGTACCCTCTACCCCCCCTCTCCCCGCTCACCCCCTCACCCCCCCGTTGTCCGTGTCCATTGGTTAGGCCTATATGCTTGCATATAAGTCCTTTGGTTGATCTTTCCCCCTTGCCCCCACCCTCCCCTACCTTCCCTCCAAGGCCCGACAGTCCAATCAATGCCTCTCCGTCTCTGGATCAGTCCTTGTTCATCAGTTTATGTTGTTCATTATATTCCACAAATAAGTGAGATCTTGTGGTATTTATCCGCTCTCCAGTTCCATCCATGCTGTGGCAAATGGTAAGAGTTCCTTTTTCTTCTTCCTCTTCTTAAAGAATACCTTTCAGCTTTTCATATAATGCTGGTTTGGTGGTGATGAACTCCTTTAGCTTTTTCTTATCCGTGAAGCTCTTTATCTGACCTTCCATTCTGAATGATAGCTTTGCTGGATAAAGTAATCTTGGTTGCAGGTTCTTGCTATTCATCTCTTTGAATATTTCTTGCCACTCTCTTCTGGCCTGCACGGTTTCTGTTGAGAAATCAGCTGACAGTCGGATGGGTACTCCCTTGTAGGTAACTGACTGTCTTTCTCTTGCTGCTTTTAAGATTCTCTCTTTATCTTTTGCTCTTGGCATTTTAATTATGATGTGTCTTGGTGTGGTCCTCTTTGGATTCCTTTTGTTTGGGGTTCTCTGCGCTTCCTGGACTTGTAAGTCCATTTCTTTCACCAGGTGGGGGAAGTTTTCTGTCATTATTTCTTCAAAAAGGTTTTCAATATCTTGCCCTCTCTCTCCTTCTGGTACCCCTATAATTCTGATGTTGGTACGCTTGAAGTTGTCCCAGAGGTTCCTTACACTATCTTCATATTTTTTGAATCTCTTTTCTTTTTTCTTTTTCGGTTGGGTATTTTTTGTTTCTTTGCATTTCAAATCTTTGACTTGATTCTTGGGATCCTCTTGTCTGCTGTTGGAGCTCTGTAAAGTATTCTTTATTTCAGTCAGTGTATGCATAATTTCTAATTGGTCCTTTTTCATGACCTCCATGGTCTCACCATACTCCTTGAGGGATTCATTAAATTTATCGGCGGTTTCCATAAAATTCTTGACAAACCTTATAAACGTGGCCTTGAACTCTATATCCAGTCGTCTGGCCTCCTCCGTTTCTGCCAATTGTGACCTGTTTCTTTGTCTCCGCATTTTGGCTGCTTCCCTGTGTTGATAGAGTGGCCTGCGCGCCAGGTGTCCTGTAGGGCCCAGTGGCTCAGCCTCCCCAGTTACCTGGGGTGGACACTCTTGGTGCACTCTTGGTGCCTGGGTTGTTGTAGGATCACTGGGAGGAATTGACCTCCAGGCCAATTGGCTGTGGGAAGCAGCTGTGTCTGAAGTGGGAGAATGGACCCCCTCTGACCACTGGGTACAGTGGCTCCTGGTTCTAAGGAGGTGCTAATTCAGCCCCTGCCTGAGGCCACACAGCAGGAACTACGAAGAGGCTCAGCTGTGAAGCAATGCAAGCCGCTGCGGGGCCTTGGGCCTTCTCTTGGAAGTTCCGGGTCTGGCTGGCCCGGCTGCAGTTAGGTAATTATCAGGTTGCAAAGTTCTGGGGCATTCACATGCAAAAGCCTCTGCCGCAGCCCGGGTGGGGCGGGGTCTCAGGGAGTCAAAGGGCGTAGAAAGAAGCTATGGCTGATTCTCCGCGCCCGGAGTCGCGCGTCTCAGTGTCCCGGCAATGGCTGCAAGCACCTCCAAGGGAAATCTGCCCCCAAGTTCGCCCGCTGCTGCCTGAGAGAGCAGCCTCTCCCCGTATGAGACCTGGGTCCCCAGAGACTTCCCGGAACCGGAGATCAGAGCAGTCGGGAGCTTGTGATTCAAAAAAACAGCCGCGTCCTCAGGTGCCACCCCCTTTCTGCGCACGCGCGAGCCGCCGTGTACCTCTGCACTCAGCCTCCGCAGCTCCTCTGGCTCTCAGCGTGCTTTTCTTTTCTTCTAGTTGTAGAAATTACACTCAGCCAGCCTTCCTGTTGTTTTGGACGATGTTTGCTCCGTCCTTTGGGCTAATTTTCAATTGTTGTGGGAGGCGACTATTTCCCGGTGTTTATCTATGCCGCCATCTTAGTTTCTCCCAACTTATCATTTTTACTCTTTTTTTATTGTAAAGTTCTAAATATGGTCAAGATAAATGTGTTTATTTTGCTTTGAACAACCTCACTAATGTACCAAAGGGGCATTTCATGCATGCTAGGCAATACAAATTTCCTGTAAAGCAACCAGGATTCCTAAGAAGGTCTCTGGCAGGAAAATTTCCCATCGTTTTGTTGAATTTCTCACCACTAAGTCGAACCAAATGTCAATGCCTAGTTGAACAGGAAGGTCATGGCAGCAAATATTGCATTCCTTTAAAGGTGAGATGACATATGTATTGTGTTTTTCAGATCAGGCATGACTTCATAAGCCACTTCCTGTTTGTAAGTTGACCTCACAGGAGATCCAGACCAAAGTACACTGCAGTGGCAGCAGGGTGGCGGGAAGCTTGTCGTTGCCCCAGGCCTTAGTACAGCATTGGAAGAGAAGTGAGGTCTAGAGCCATAGAATGGCCTGGTTACACTTCCTGAGTGAAATGGCAAAACTTCAAAGCATTATGTACACGAAGTCTGGAAATACAACTATTTTCTCAATAGCTGATCACAGGGAAGATGAGATTATCCAATGGATCTATTTATTAAGTGGGATGATCAACGGGCCAGGACCTAAGCTGTCCTAACAAACAAGGTCATTGATTTCATCCTGGTCTCTACTGGATTAAGACATATTTCAAAAGCAAAGCAAAACAATCCCCCTTCTGCTCCCCACCCACACAAACAAAGGAACAAAACAGAAACAACTCTAATGCCCCATTCTCCAGAATGTTAGGGAGTATGACAAGCCATCAGAGAAGGACACAGATTTCCACTTTGACCAATATATAACACATTCACAAATGCTTACTGAGTTCTTTGCTGGGTGCTTGGGCTAGACCAGTGGTCGGCAAACTCATTAGTCAACAGAGCCAAATATCAACAGTAAAATGATTGAAATTTCTTTTGAGAGCCAAATTTTTTAAACTTAAACTATATAGGTAGGTACACTGTTATTAACTTAATTAGGGTACTCCTAAGGCTTAGGAAGAGCCACACTCGAGGGGCCAAAGAGCCGCATGTGGCTCGCGAGCCGCAGTTTGCTGACCATGGGTAGACAAATAAATAAGACACAGCTCCTGCTCCAAAGGAGCTGATAGTCATGAAGATAAGCCTTCACATCTCCAATGGAACACGCAAGGCCAGCTAGGACTTCAGATTCATAGCAGAGAAATTTTCTCCTTTTTACAGAAGATTTTTAAAAAGTCTCTCACCTGCTGTGATTCTCATGAGATAGTTTGATACTTCATGTCTCTGGGATAAAAGTATTGTTGCACTATGTATGGCTGTCCTGTTCAAACCTCGCATATTTAATGAAAAGAAATCATTTCCAGGCTAGAATGAGTACATATAAGTTGTTTTTTTTCTCAACTGAACTTTTCACAAGCACTGCATAGACTCTGAATCCTGGAAACACAGTAGAATGTGATGGCAAGAATTTGACACGTGTTTGGAAAAAATCAGCTGAGCTTTAACTTAGCATTTTATTGCCTCCTCACAAAGTGAACCCAGAAGAGACAGAGACATATAAACTTAGTGGTTTATAGCATTCAAAATATTTTCTGTTTCTCTACAGTGTATTTGTTTTGCTTTAATGTTTTGAACCATTACTTGACCCATAAGGACTTGAAGTATAAATGTTTCCAAAACATGAGAATTCCTCTAGCTGGGGGAACAAAAAAGAGGATAATTATAAAACTTCCTGAAGTGGACTCTCTTTATTAGTTTAATTCCCCATCTAGACTGCAAGCAACTTGACGGGGAGAGGGGAGGGGAATGCCCTACTCATTTTTGTCTCTCTGCATCTGCTTCAGGGCCTGGGATATGGAATAGTCCCAAGAAAGGTTTATTGAGTGAATGTATGAATGATGGATGGATGAATGTTGAGGTCTTGAAGAAGGAGGTAATATGCAAATAAAGAAAGGGTTGAGGAGGGAGAGGCATTCAGACAGTCTGGGAAGTATAGGAGGGAGTGTGTGTAAGGAATGGTGGCAAGTGACATTGGGATAGTTGAATGGGGAAGGTGTGGTGGCAGAGGAGCCTGCAGAGAGACTCCAGCCCCACTGGGAAAGACAATGCCTTCCATGGCACTGTGACAGCCAGTTTATCATTTCCATGTTTTCTTTTATTTAGTTTATTAAAAATATGTTTTTATTGACTTTTTAGAAAGAGGTAGAGAGAGAGAGAGAGAGAGAGAGAGAGAGAGAGAGAAACATGGATGTGAGAGAAACATTGATGAGTCGCCCCCTGCATGTGCCCTGACCTCTTGGTGCCTGGGATGATGCCCAACCAACTAAGCCACACCAGCCAGGGCTCTTCTATTTCATTTTTAAAGGTCACCCTAGTTCAAGCTCCATTATTAGGCCCCTATATTAATTTATGGGTACAAAAAGTTTGCCTTTTGGGCCACCACATACAGCTGGGCAGGCTGAGCATCCTCCATGGTCTAATGACTCTTCCACTTCCCTCAACGTGAGTGAAGGCTACATTGCAAAACATATTGCAGGTTTTGTGTACGTGTGTTGCTTCCACATCCTAATTCTTGCTTATCAAAGGTTACCTACTTTGAACCATTCAAAACTGAATGAGGTTCTGATGTTGGAATGCTTGGACTCAAATCCTGGCTCCACCACTGTGTGATCTTGTGCAAGCTACTTAGCTTCTCTGTGCCTCAGTTTCCTAGCTGTAAAACAGAAGTAATTAGAACTCCCACCTTAAAGGGTTGATGTAAGGAATAATTGAAATAATCTATGTAAAGTGCTTAGCACAGTGATTGGAACATAGGGAGTGTTCATAGGTGGTAGCAATTAGGCTGGTAAAATAATTATTATTGCTAGTACTCAACTTCCAGGTTGGGCCTGCTAGACAAAACTCCTCCTGAGCCCCCACAGCTGGGATGGCCCATCCAGGGCTCACCCCTTTCCATTGAACAGGCAGACATCCACGTTCTCCCCAGGCTGTTCCTTCCATGTCGGCTAAGCTGATGTATCACAAACATGCACGCACTCTACATGCACACACACACTTCCCTTTATTCCAGGAATTGTCAGCAACAATGTTATAAAATTAAGATCTTGGTAGGGCTCCCCTCCCTGTCTCTTTTTATAGTCAAGTCCATTCAAAGATAACTGTTGGATTTGAGAGGGAAATGGAAACTATAAGACCCAGGGGCATTTCATTGGTAACAGTAACAGAACTCTGGCAAGTAACAATGGTTTTTAGTAAACAGTGACCACCAGAAAAGATACAGAAGACAAGTTTTGCTGATGTTTTTGGTTGTTGTGGGTGTGTACATGTGTCAGATTGTGAATGGGGTGAGGAATATGTTAGATCTGGAAAAGGACATGGAAATCAATGACTGAGTTGGTGGTAGGAGTCTAGGCTCAAGTGAGCAATTAGGGAAAACCTACTGGAAAGTTGAAGACCAGGGTCCAACAATGAGTAAGATCAGGGGTTCACATTGTTATTGAGCATGTGCTGGGATCTGTTAGATGCAGGGAATCAGTAGAGAACCTGGGTCCCTACTATCATGAAGCTTATGGTCTAATGTAAACAAAACAACATTCTTAGTGAGAAGTCGTACCCTAGAAGTAGGCACAAAATATCATGGAGGTTACATAGTGTGTGTGGTCAGATAAAATATTTTGGAGAAAACTTGGTGCTTTCTGGAAATAGCAATCAGATCAGTATGGCTGAGGTGCATTATGGGAGTGGAGGGTGGAGAGGTAAACAGGGGCAATATTGTGACAAAGTTCTTAGGATCAAAGGTTAAGGATTTGTTCTTTATTTTGAGGGTACTCTGCAGTGAGAGACTTAAATATTACTCATCTCAAGGACTGGAATCCAGGGAGGGAAATTGGGTGGCCATTTTCTGAAAACGATATCATATATGTGAAGAAAACTCAGAAGAGAATATTTATTTGTTGTCATGAGAGATGAAGGACTGTCCCTCCCCATAGTTGGGCATTCTCCAAGAGGAGTGAACATCTTCACCTACCACCCTCTCCCTCTTCAGAGTGGACCTGGGGTAGACTATACGTTTGCTGTGGGTGAATTTTCATAAAGCTGTAAAGAAGAAAAGGAAACCTATCATTTATTAGCTTCCTATAGCCATGTTCAAATTCCGAAGCCTGGCCTTTAAGGCCATCCAACCTCTTCCACCTGAACACATACTGCTCCCCTGCATGGTTCCTTCCTTCCAGTATAACAAGTCTCAGAACATGTCATGTAATCCCTGCTTTGGTGCCTCTGATCCTGTCCTTCTTTAAAGGCTTAACATTTCTCAGACTCAGTTTTCTCTTTCATAAATTGGGAATAATAATACCTTATTCAAGATGTTATATGGATCATGTATCTGAAAATAATTAACATAGTACCTGACATAAAAACATCACTTAACAAATGTGAGCAGCTGCCCGACTCAAATTCTAGATCCTTCACATGTCACAACCTTTAAGACTCAAGTGTTTTCAGGACTGGGTATGTGATGAGTGGTGGGAAAGGGAGCAAACTAGAAAGGGCATGCCCTGCTTTGAGGCAATGAACATGCAAAGAAACAAAAATGAGCACTATAAAAACAAAAATGAAAACAAATAAAAATACCATGTCTGAAAACTCATTTGGCTTACCTCCATCCCTTTGAAATTGCTTTGACTTTTGCCTCTTTATTTTAGATTGTAAATATACTTCCATATAAAATTCTCTTTCATCTACCATCTCTGCCACTTATTTTTTACTTACTTCATATTATTGATATTTCAATGTGATCTTTTTGATTTTCAGAATTGTTATAATAATTAAGTCAAGTTACATATATAAAGTGTCTAGTGCCTGGCACATACATTTTAGCTTTATTGTTTTTAATAATGATAATAATGATGTGATGGTTCTCTTACATTTAGAGACCAAGTCTCTAAGAGCTCCAGGAGTCTCTTTCCTATTTATTGACTTAGTGAAGAATAATAACAATAAATGATAGCTGCTACTTATTGAGTGATTAACCACATGCCAGAATCTGTTCATGATAATCATTGAGGTAGACACTATTTGTATCATATCTACTGTAGACATGAGGAAACTGAGGCATCAGAAAATAATAACTAGCCAAGTTATACAGTTGGGAAGTAGCAGAGTCAGCATTGGAACCAGTTGGGCTGGCCCCACAGCTCCTGTACTGAACATTGTACTCAACCTCCAACCAACTTCTATTCATCCTTTTGAAGGCCCGAGTCACAGGTTACTTCCTCGTCAATTTCCATACAGAGTTAGTTGAGTTACTCCATCTTCTATATTCCCATAGTTCTTTGAATACACCTCCCCTATAGCAATGATCACATTGAACATTTTTTTTAATGTGTGTGTTTATCTGTATGTGGTTTTTCTAAGGGAAAATCTCTAAATTACTCACGGTTGTATACATAGCAGAGGGCTTGGCACATATCTGGTAGACAAAAATTTGTGCTGAGATTTAATTGAACCAGTAGGACCTCAGTTAAATTTGATGTTCATGATGATGGTGGCTGTAAGAGTTGGGATATGGTTGAATGGAAATTTCAAATGATAGAAACTATAGTGCTAAGCTATTGGATGCTTGTGCTATATATGGGTTTTGTAATATTTTTGTTGTTCTTTTCTGAGTTGAAGTAGCTAAAATGACTCCTACCTAATATGTCTCATTTAACCAGAGCCCCCAAGTCCTTTTTGACTATCTGTTTTTCTACCCCATCCCTTCAGAGAAGTGTCAGTTCATGGTCAATGTGATGACCCTGTGAAAGCCACAGAAGAAACAAAGGATGTACTGAAACCTATACCACTTAGCAATAATGATTAATATTTCACCAGAGATTACACAAACAAGCTGAAAGAATGAATGGAGTTTCAGCCCCACCCCAACATGAGCCAAGGATCCATATTTTATTATAACAATGCCTTCCATTTGAATACTGTTTTAATTTATAATCCCCTCCCTTCCATTAATTTCACCTAATTCTTATTTCAACAGCTCACTTGAGTAGGCAGAAGAAGCTGAAGGAGAAGGAGAGACTTGCCTAACATACATGGCCAGTGAAAGATAGAATCAGGTGGAGGACCTGTTTTCCACACAGCATTTACACAACATGCCAGACGAGATGGTCAGAATAACTAACTTGATATTGGGAGATTCCTGTCTCCAGAGGACCCAGGTCTGGACTCTTCAGGACTATGAAGACAGGGAAGATTTTGCAGATGATTGAAAATGGAAGCACTGAAGATTGAACCAAGGAACAACATGCTGAGGATCGAAAAGAAAAAAGATGGAGGATATGAGTTTAGGGGTGAAGAGATATATTGGGTGATGGAGATCAAAAAAAGAAGCTCTACCATAGAAGGAGGTCACATGTTACATTTTATAGGATAACAACATTTAAAACGTATTCTGCTTCCAAGGAAGAGATAAACATGCTTGAGGCTAGAGGAAGTTTCAGTCAGAGTGAATTGCCTTGTCAAACTATATTACTTGAATGTTCATATGTGCTTTTAAAGAACTCTTATTTTGTTTATGTTGTCATAATCTCACTAAGAGATACATCAGATCCCTGTGCTCTCCATCTCAGCCTCCTGTTCCTACCTACTGTCTGCCCTACAGGAATGTGGAGAAGTCCAGAGCAGGAAATGATTAGAATGTCTTCTTTGATGTTGGCACACAAGCTTGCTTTGTGCTTCCTCATGCCTGGTCCCTCTGGTTCCTGCAGACTCCGTGGGCTCTGGTCTCAGATACTCTTCCTGTGGACCATCCTCCTGGTCTCAGGGGCCAGGCCTGCTCTGAGTCTTGGCTTGTTCTGACTCCCCTTTGTCTGTTGGCTTCTCCTCTCCCCACTGCTGACCACAGGGCTCAAGCTAAACTGGCCCGTGGCCACATCTGCTTGCTGCCAGCTGACTGGTGCTGACAGGTCTCAGATGTACATCTACTTTCTCAAGAATGTGTGACCAAACCAGAAGGCATTTGAAATAAGGTGGCTTCTGCTCTATTTGGGAATATCAGCTGATAGGTTCATGTTCATAAAGATGCAGTTCATGTTCATGAGCTCTTGATGGTGTGTCAGAGGAGAAGAGGTGGCGAGGGAGGGAGAGAGGGAGCAAGGAAGAGAGAGAGAGAGAGAGTTAATTCCAGGCTTCTGCAAATGAAAAACAAGGCAGAGACATAGGGAATTCCAAACTACAGCTTACAGCTGAAGGCACTGCAGTTTGGGCAGCTGAATCTCATTAAAAAATCACGAGAAAGCTCTGTATTCCTGCCATTGTGATGAAGAGGAAAAGCAAATCTCTGAGGATTTCACAAAGAAAACATTTTGTGACCAGAAGGCTTAAAGTTCTGTAAAATCTCATGCAAATGGAACTGTTTGATTGGCTCCCTGAAAGCCCATGATGGACACTTTAGTATAGCCCTCACCTAGGGAGGCCCCAAAGGGAAATACCACTCCCCTCAGCCAGGGAGCATCTGCAGGAGGAAGGCAAAGCCAGGTGCACCCCACCCCCACCCCAGCTGATGCAAGACCAAAAGGCTTGATGTGTCAGGAGTACAAAAAACAACAACAGTCTTTATAGTCACAGCCTGGCATTTAAAAAGTCATTAAATGTCGATAGGCAAGGCAGAATCTTACAGGCCTCAATGCTTTTCCTCCAAATTTTCACTTTAAATTGTCTCTGGATCTTAAAATTAAAATGTAAGCTAAATTTTTAAATTAAATTAAGTAATACATATTATCCTAAAATTAAAATTTAAGTCATTCTCAGCAATAAAATAAAGATTAATAAAAAATGTTCCTGATAGCTGTTTCAAGGGACTGATGAGGCATCATCTCTCTAGGCACAAAAGAGATATTTTCATAGGCTTCATAGTGTGATGAAAAGGCCAGATTTATCTCATATAAAAGCAACAGGTTCACATTTGATTTTCATAATACAAAATGCATGTAGGTCTCAAAAAAGAGACCTTTTTCTAGGGTAGTTTTAAAGGCTCTGTGAATATTTATATTTTATTTTGGCACATACCCAGTTCTATGTTTAGAATACTTTGGGCCAATAAACTCCAGGGAACATCCAGAAAACAGAATCAGAAAGACTGGGTGTTGAGGGGGAACCTTCTGCATTTTTCAGTCTGAACGGATAAAGGCTGAAGGCAGACAGAACTCATGTTTATGAACCATACGTGACGGCAAGGTGAGCACACCAAGGACCCTCCTCAAAGATGGATCAAAGACAGCTTTTGCACAAATGAAAAAAATAATGAAGTCAGACTGTGCTAGTGATTCTATAGAAACTGTTACTCAGAGAGATGTTTCAATTAGAAAATAAAAATATAGGTTGAAGAGGATGATGCATTTAATAAACTAATTATTGTGGGATTCTGGGAATGCCTCATGGACAGCAACCTTGTCTTTCAAACTATCATTTCTAGTTGTCATTTTAAGGTCAAGTTACTTGGTTAGAGAGACAGTCAAGGCCTGTGTGTGGTTTGACCGATAATAGCGATTCTTTGGTTTATGAGAATGATGGTCTTGGCAAGTGGTCATCTGCCTCCTGTAAGGTAAGGGGGTCCACACTCCTTAAATGAACAGCAAGTATAAAAAATACAAGACATGGGGCTTTCTTCATTATTATAACTTGAATACACAAGACCAGTGTGGGGCTGACTCAGCAGTAGCATCATGGGAATTCAGTACGTCACCAGAATTTCATTAAGGCAGTTTGTGCCTAATGTACAATTTCATTTTGTAGCTTCCTTGAAGTCTGGCTTCCCACAATACTTCCTTTCCTATAAAGTACTTGAGATGAACACCAAATTGATGACAGAGGAGAGTAGCCCTGGAATATCTATTTCACTTCAAGACATTTCCTCTGTCTCTTTGCACCATTCCTTCCCTCTTGCTCTCCCTACTTCCTTCTCCCTTACCTCATATAGGCATAGGGATGATAAAGGGCACTCCAGGACATTGGCCTGAAATAATTCTGAGGTCCCATCAGAATCCAACACAGGGTCACCTCACTGGCCTGTAACACCTGCGTTCTTCCCAGTGAGTGACTAGTTATGGGCTCCAGCAAGGGCATGTGAAAGCACCAAACAAGAACCCAGTGGGGTTCAAGTAACCCACAACCCCTCTCTGTATTCTGTAGTCTATCTTGGCTGGAAGCCTATCCATTGAACAATGAAGGATAACCGAATCTTCCTCAGAAATGAAGAAGGGAAACCACTCATCTGTACATCCCAGCTGGGTCCAGTCTGAAACTGAGGGCCAATGTCTAGGTAGATCTCCTTCTTTTATTATTATTTTTTAAAATTTATCTTTATTGTTGAAAGTATTACAGATGTCCCCTCTCCCCCCCCCCCATTAACCCTCTCCAACACCCTCTTATTTTAGATGATCTTTTTATTTATTGGGGGAGGGTTGGCTATAGAAGAATCATATAAAATAACTCCCTCCCTCTCTCTCTCCAAAACTTTACCATTAAATTTCAAATGGATATATAAGTCTCTGTCTCTTCAAGTGTGTACTGAAATAAAACAAAAGGACTTGCTCAAGGAGACAGCATTAAGCTCATTTGATGGAAAGTAAAAACACTTTGAAGTTTTTCTCTCGTAAGTCTTGGTGTACTGAATTCAATGCAGTTCTCTTCTCAAACCACCGTAAGCATTTGTTTTTAATAAGTCTTACTTTGTGGTAAACAATTCAACAAAGGACCTCAGAACTGTTTCTGAGCAAAATAAGTGCAGATTCCAGATGTTTCTCATTTTTCTATGTCACTAATTCAAACTCAGGAAGCTCTTGTTTATTGGACATTTATTTAATCCTAATGTTTTACATACCTCTCTTCCCAGAATCTCCTTTCCCATCTCTCCATCCCGTCTTTAACCAAAGCCATCTATGGGGTAACTTGTCATAGATGGAATTGGACATTTCCAGCATAGTCTCTTGCAGAAATATTTAAACTTATGTCAAAATGAGATTTCATAATGATATATCACTTTTATCTATTTATATTAGCATTAATATAAAAAGGTAGGGAATTTTACTTCTTCTGAAATAGTTAAAAATTGAATACATGTCTTTCTTTCTCCCTTTTCCTTTCTTTCTTTCTTTCTTTCTTTCTTTCTTTCTTTCTTTCTTTCTGTAAATTGAATAGAGGTTAAAGAGGTAAATCACCTTTCAAGGTCCTATTTAGGTACTGCACGTGGTCATCCAGCTAGCCTTTTGGATTTCTCTCCAAAGGTTCATGGGTTAGCAGACACTACTCTATGCTCTCCTAGCCCTACAGATGGTCTATACATGATGGATTTCCATACTTTATCATGTAACTGTTCTACCTGACCCCATTCTGAAGTTCCAGCAGTGACCAAGGAACTAAGAGAGCAGAGAACAGGGAGCTAACAACAGTAAATCTTCATGGAAAATAGAATGTAACAGCGGTGGACTATGCAAGGGAAAGACACTGGATCTCTACCCTGTATGCTTGTTTTTAATGCGATAAGGTCTGATGTGACATTTTTTGAATTTATAATTCTACTAATAAAATTATCTTTAATAATGGTGAATATTTATTGAGCCAGACACTGTGCTAAGTGCTCCTGGATTATCTTCATTCTTTCTTACAATACTAACAAGTAGATTGTATGATCTCCATTTTAAAAATGAAAAACTGAGTCTTCAAGACCCTGATACCTATTTGCTCAAGAAACAAGCAGGTTATAGAGAATTAATCATGTACATCTTTGCAAATAAAAGCTATTTTAAGCAAAGACATTTTGCAGGCGGCATTTAGCAATCATTTTAGAATGACAGCATCCTTATATATATTCTTTTTAGGTTTAGCAGATAATTTCCAGGGTTACACCAAATCATAGTAAAGTTGGTGGTGAAGTGGCTGCTAGGCTGGCTTCCAGAATTAGATGCTGAATATTGTAGAGACCTCAAACATAGTTAAGGACTAGAGAACAAGAGCTCCTTTTGGAGCTCAAAATGACTTCAGAGGTGACAATTCAATACTTCCAGATCACATAAAAATATTGATTTTGCTTATGAAGAAAATGTTCCATGGATATTAGGTTTAAAAGCTAAAAAGAGATGCAGATGAGCTAATTAATTGACACCTTCTACCAAATGCCCAGTTTTGATAGAGTCCCATATTAGGTAGCATTTAAGTTGTCATAAAGACAGTATGTTTGTAATGGTTTTGTGAAGCAAACTTTAGCTTGCTAAATGAGGAACGGATAAACCTGTAGGAGGGAGAAAAAGGGTAAGGGAGAAAAGAAAGGAAGAAGAAGCATCAAATAACCCATCAGAGCCCATCAATCCCTAGGAGACATTTTCTGCATCTTTGGTCCATGAAGACTATTTAAAACAGTGGTTCTCACATTTGTGTATACACCAGAATCATCTAGAAGGTTTGTTAAAGCACAAGGGAGGGCCTGAGAATTTGTATTTATGGCAAGTTCCTAGGCGGTGCAGATGCCGTTGGTCTGGGGACCACACTTTCAGAACAACTCCTCTAAAATAATTGTAGAGTCTGTTGGCTCTCCCCCACTTTACAGTCTAGATATTTGTTCAAAACTGACACTATCTTCGGATTGTTTAAATTTGTGTTCTTGTGAAACAAGGATTATAGGTTCACATTTAATACTTACCTGATAAAATTTGGCAAGTTCCCAACCAAAAGAAGCTTCATGAGAAAAAAAAAAGATGGGAAGACTGTTAAGAGAAAGATAAAAGGCAATCAAGAAAGGAAATATAAATTGCTCTATCATAATTAACATTAACTTTGGACAGAGTAAACACCATTATCCCAACAATGTATGAGGTGCATTTTCTACATCACTTCTTATTAATAACTTAAATTTTCAGGTAAAGAAGATGCAATTGGATCAACATAGGGACTAGTAAAAAAGGAAATTTCATGATTTACAATAAATTCTATTGAATAGAAAGTGATAATAATATCAAAGTTACAAGTAAATATTCTAAACAATGTTAATGGATGTTTATTTTGACCCAAGAACTGCTCACCTATTACTATTTTGAGTAACCAAGCATTACAATTTTTTTTCGTTCTGAAGTCTGCCTCCTAATGCAATGAAGTAGTCTGTTTCTTCCTTCCTTCCTTCCTCCCTTCCTTCCTTTCTTTTTCTTTCTTTCTTTCTTTCTTTCTTTCTTTCTTTCTTTCTTTCTTTCTTTCTTTCTTTCTTTCTTTCTCTTTTTTGGATTACCAAATAATATGGGGAAATTATGAGGACAATAAAGAAGTGTCTGAGAGACACATATGTTTGTGAGGATAAGGAGTATGGAGATAAGGCCTTTCCAGTAAAACCCCTTTCTTAGTATTTTACCAGTATTTTCAAGTAAGGAAGTGACTACAATGTTTTCCTTTGGTCAGGGAGTCTGTTCATCTCGGAGCTGGTTTCTTCACCTCAGCTTTCAGGTTCCCCATCACATCAAGTTCAGTGGACTTAGGGATCCACAGGGGTAATGTTTTCATACTTCTTCACCTTCAACTGATGCTGGCCAATTTACACCAAACAGTAGGGCCATGCCCAGACACATTCGTGGGCAGCCCAGCTGTTCTGGCGTTGCAGCCTGCTGTTGGCAATGTAGAGGTTGTTTCCAGTATGTGCCATTTCTCGGTCACCTCATCCCACTCCCATATATGGACAAAGACAGTGGTCAGTCATTTCTGGAGCTTCAACACTCGCTCCATTTCTCCTCCTACCACACCCATTTCTGAATTCAAACTGATTACAGTTCATGCTTCTGCTCCTCCAAATCACTCTGATACGGCCCACAGAGTTCTGACTTGTAAATGTAAAAAAATCGAGCTTGACCTCTAAGCCTACCATTCTCTTAATGCCTAAGTCAGTAGAGGGTTTCCTGCAGACAAGAGTTGGCTTAGAAAATTTCTCAGAGTCAAGACTTGTAAAAAGACCACATCACCTTCATTAACTAAATACATCCTACAACACTTTTATTCCAGAAAAGACATGATGAACTCATAGCTCTGTTGCCAAGCGCTTTCTTCTTACGTTTCTATGGCAAGCCAGTGCTTCTCAGCTCAGCAGGGCAAGGTGCCCACAGTCTGGAACTTGTGAACTTGCCTGGGCTAGAAATTCAGGAACTTCGAGAGGCTAAACTCATTTCTAGTATAACTATGTATTTGTGTGTCAGCAAAGCCCATTTTCCTTTCCCTTTATTGAAAAAAATATCAACGGCAAACACTGAGTTTTGAAAGAAGTATTAGATATAGTTCTTGCCCTGGGAAAATTGCCCTGGAAGTGTTTGCAACAAAGTCTGGATGCAAAGACCTGCACATATGAAATAGTTAGAAACAATGAAAGAAAGGATCGAGTTTAGCATGAACTGTGCACTACAGACCATACAGAGAGTTGGGGATAGCTTTAGAAAAGAAAGGGTTAAGGTAAAGATGAAAAGATACATATGATGTATGCATATATGCATAACCCGTGGACACAGACAATGGGGTGGTGAGGGCCTGGTGGGGGCGGGGCAGGAGCGGGCTGGAAGAGGTCAATGGGGGAAAAGGAGGACTTATGTAATATTTTCAACAATAAAGATAAAAAATATAAGATACATACGATTTGTATAAAAAAATGAATAGTTTTTCTCTATGTATTACTTAGAAAGTGACTGTACTAATTTATACAATTTAATACCACTCACTAAATATCATTGTAAATGTCTCAAACTGATAGCCAGTGGTCCAAAAATAACTTTTTTATTCTACCATCACTTTCAATGTTTGTTAAAAAAGTTTGAATTAGTTGCCAACATTAGTAAGTTTGAAGATTTTACATTAAAAATGTGATTTATATTTTCTCTTTAAAGTTTTTAATAGCTTTCAAAACCTGGCCTATATTTCTGCAGTATAATGATGAACTGAAGCTGAGTAAACCCACACTGTTGGATGGAGCATTAGCTATCCAGTCTCCGCCACCTGCACCATTCACTATTGCCTCTCCCACCGAACCTGCTTTGCTCATGTACATCACCTATATGGCCCCTGTGGGCATTTGAACTTGTAATCCCTGCGGTACATTAACAGGGCCTCCTGCACAGGGGGCCAGTGACAAATGCTCCACTCCACCCAATTCAATCAAAACAAGTGATTCTCAGCCTCCTTTTTGCAAGCTAAAGCAACTTAACACAGGAGGCAACTTTAAAAAAATATATTGTTCTCAGTCTAGAGAGGAAAACGTCATGGGCCACACATGCAGAGTTGTGTTCTGATTTTACAAGTGCACGGTGATCGTGACTCACAAGGCACATTCTGCAGTGGAGGTTGGCAGGCTGTGTGTGTGTACAAAGCACTGGTGCTCCATGAACTCTTTTGAATTTTGAAGAATATAGCAGCTAAGTTGAGGTTGTTTTATTTTTTTTTCATAAAATTTACCTATTTTACAAAGATATTTGCGCAAACAGAGTTGTTCTCAAATATTTGAAGTATAGTTAAACCTATCTGCAAGCAGTCCTGTGTATCCTATAAAGTCTGAGTACTTACTGTGCACTATCAATTTCTTACAGACTGTTCTGAGGAAACGTATAGAGCACCCAGATGATTGGGCAGTTCAAGAAACATGTGCTAGAATTAGAATGAATTTCATGCTCATATTGGAATAGTCATTTGTCTGTTCACTCAGCCATCCCAAATGTATGCATTTAGCCCGGAGTGCTTTGTCTTGGCCCTTCTATTAACCAACTCTTGACCTTGGGCAGAGGCATTAACCTCTCCTGGTTTGGGTTCCTCAGATGAGGGAGTCATTGGAATGATCTGTAGGTTTCCTAAAGTTGGAACACGACATGTTTTCAGACAAAGGGGCCTGGACTAAAGGGAGGCAGATTTGTTCTGACTTAGGTGTTGATCTGCAAGCCTTTGAGTTTAGCTACCTCTGTCCAGTCTGGTCAGTGTGCAGGCCAGGTGCAGGGCTGGTACTTAGCTTGCAGCCACCAGTAAGATTACTCTGGTTTTTCACATCTGCCTTCCCTTAGGATTGGTCCTGCAATTCATTAGTCGATTCCCAGAGCTTTCTGGTTGTTAAATAATTCATCACTGCTGCTCATGATCCCCTAAGAAGTCTTCATTCTCTGTTAGTTCTAATCTCCTCTTACTGGCTTAACGGATGAGATTTTACCCTCTCTCTTTAGGGTCATTGGAAGAGAAGAGGGGCCTACTTGTTACATGCCTTAAGATGGAAACGTTGTAGAAAATGTTATGTAAAATATTTGAGTTTCTTACTGTTTTAAGAAAAAGAGAAGTAAATTCCGTGCTTTTTCTTCTTTTCTTTTCAAAGTTTACTTTATCTTAGCAGAGAACAGAGGGAGATTCTATTTTAAAATAGTGCTGGGAAAGAGAACATGAGAGGAGAGGGTACTTTTATTGAATAGGAATCCCGGGGTGGGCAGCAGATTACAACTGAATTATTTAGAGCAGAAGTCAGCCCCTGTAAGGCCGGGGAGATGTTGGCAGTGCTGCCTGACCTGGTCCTGTGGACCTTTATTTTTATTCAAAAAGCAATAGATTCTAATATATTCAAAACAAATTATAACATATTCTATTATAATTACAATATATTAAAAACATAAGTAAATCCTCCAAATTTCCATTAAGCCAGAGAATTATACAGTTAACGTTTTTTTTTTTTTTTTTTTTTTTTTAAATATATTTTATTGATTTTTTACAGAGAGGAAGGGAGAGAGATAGAGAGTTAGAAACATCGATGAGAGAGAAACATCGATCAGCTGCCTCCTGCACATCTCCCACTGGGGATGTGCCCGCAACCCTGGTACATGCCCCTGACCGGAATCGAACCGGGACCTTTCAGTCCGCAGGCCGACGCTCTATCCACTGAGCCAAACCGGTTGCGGCTACAGTTAACGTTTTGATGTAAATTCTTCCAGCCAATATAAATCTATAATAATAAGAGCATAATATGCTAATTAGCCAGGACGTCCTTCTGGGCATCCTTCCGGATGACCTTCTGGATGAAGCTGGGGCTGCGAGGGAAGCCAGGTCCTGGATGTCAGAGGGAAGCTAGTGCCAGCAGTTGGGGGAAGGAAGGCCTACTCTTGCACGAATTTCATGCATTGGTCCTCTAGTGTGTATATAATGAACAGTTTTAAAACATGAGATTGTATCATAAATATTCACACACATACACATACATTAACATACATATATTATGAATATATAAATATATGCATGCTATATATACCATATGCTGTATATATACATGTATACTATATAGATACTTATATACATATGTATACATATTATAGGTGCATATACACATATGTGCTTATTTGTAAACTATTTCACTTAATATGTTGTAAAAGTTTTTCTACTCCAGTAAATATGCAACTTCAGATGATTTGTAATGACTATATAATTCTCCATTATATTGGCATATAATTTACTTAACCAGTACCCTATAATTGAACACTTTAACTTTTTTTCCTATTATGAGCATGAGGTACTTGGGGAAAAAGATTTTTTAAAGTTGCTGGCAGAATCCCACCAGGCAGAAGAGACAAACATGAATTGTCTTCCACGATAAAGGAGCAGCCATTCTGAGGTTCTGGGGACAGTCAGAAAGAAGGGTGCTGGGGAGAGTCTGGGTTACAGAGGGCCTGAGATAAGGCAGCTATATATATGTCAGAGGAAAGTAAGTTTCTAAGAAATTTCCAAGGACTTTTAAAACCAGGGCATATCTAACATTTGGCCATCTATCGTGCCATGCTGTGAGGTAATGACACAAAGCTGTAGGATGAACTCTGTAAGTAAAATAAGGGACTTTATGCCACCAGGCAATAGAGTTAGAGGTAATATAGTAGATGTTACTCCTCCAGGAATCCTTGTCAGTGAGGAATGCTGAGCTTTCCTGTACACGTGGGGAGGAGGACTGAGGAGTTTCATTTAAATACTGAAGTATGAATGGCTTCATGAGCCTGGAGAGTTTGGATACACCCGGGCAGAAAACACAACACTGAAATGAAGATCTTTGCATGTTTGTTGACTAAACTTGAATTTAGAAATGAATTTTCAAATTAGAAGTAAAATTCATGTACTTTTCTAGATCCTTCTTTCATAGTTCTCTGGTTCTTGGTGATACATTCAAACAAAACAAGGACAATCATCATCATCATCGCCACCACCAAAAGCATTCCAACTCTGTCCATTCTGAAGACTGAAAACAATAGGATTTTTTCCTAAATATTAAAGTAAACCCCCAACTACCTTTGAGCAGGAAGCCTACAAGAACATCCCTCTCCTCATTCCATCTGTTTCTGGACCCGGTGGGCAAACCTGATATTGTTCCAACAGCATCTTGATGCCAATAGAGTCCAACTACAGCTGCCCCCAATGGGTTACAACAGTATTTGGCAAGTTTACACCAAGTATAATTACTTCCGGTAAAGAAGTCATTTCAGTTTGGGGAAAATGTGTAATTTGGCCAGCTAATTTGCATTGTTCTGAAAGTTGCCAGACTTGTCCTGCCAGGCATTAGTGTCAAGAACTTTCATCTTCCTTGGCTCCACCTCCTCTCTGTGTGTGCAGAGCAGAACAAAGGGAGGAGGCCCCAAGGCAGTGCCATCCAACCAGCCCACAGAAGTCTGGGATTTGAATGAATGATGACTTTTGAATTATAGAAGCTCTTCCAGGGAAGCTTTTACTCAAGACTTTTGTTGACTTTACAAATAGAAACGAATCCAACCTGTGTAGTACCATCAGAAATTAAGTGACAAGAGCAGGTCTGCAGTGACTCCTCTCATGAATGACCATTTCCCTGTGGTTTTAATTCTTTACAAATACACACACAGGGGACATGCCCATATATTTTTTCCTATATTCTTATTTTGGAAGCTGTCATACATATTGATAAATTTGCTTCTGCAAGTGACATGGTTCCTGACTTTAGCAAATAGAAACTCTACATGTAAGTGAAGTCACTCTGTAACTAATAGGTGAACTGCTTATGTAAATGTTTGCTTTCCCTTCTGCTTGGAAGGTTGTTGCCCTGGGGCTTTTCAAAGGGGCCCTTGACCCTTCTTTCTAAGGCTGTTGTTCTGCTCTTCAGAGGAAGGTTGTTAATTATATCCTTTAAACCACCTATTATCCTGAGCTGTTGTCCATAATCATCTGTCAGAGTTGTTCCTGGTCCACTCTCCCTCAGACCCCAGGACTCAATGCTCAAAATGGAGGCTGCTTAACCTCCTTGGGTCCCTGCAGGTTGCTCTGTTGTACCTCCTCTATTCTCAAAGGGGCCAATTTCTTTTTCATCTCGTCATTTAAAAACTAGAGAGATGTTTGGGCTAAAACAAAGGTTTCTTCCCAAACTCATTATTGTAGAGCAGAAATTGAGGAGCTGAGACAAACTGAAATCATGTAGTGCCTGCCTCAAAGATCAAAGACACCAACGTGAATGCATTTTCTCTCACGCTAATGAGAAGACTATCCAGGCTTAGGAATTTAAATGTTTAAAAGTGATGACAAATATAAGTACAGTGCAGAGAGAGACTCAATAAAGTGGAGTGTAAAACTTGAAGGAAGCTTGTAGAGGGATTAGAGTATAAAGTAATATTGAATAAGTAGCATAAAATAATTGTTTTCACGAAGCAAAGGCTGTTAGAACTTAGGAAGTTTACAACTTGCAATTGTAAGTTATTTATCTTGTAGGCATTCTGAAAATAGAGTTGTTTTTAAGTATTTCTAAGTGTACATTTCTATACAACCTTAATATTGGTGAACAAGCTTGACCATGTCACTCATTTTCAATAGTCATCAGGATTATCAGAGACCTTCTCATATACTTTCTTCATCTTCCCGGTTACCTATTGTCACTGAGATACACATTTAACCCAAGTTGTATTGCAACCATTATAGTTTTTATACGATGCCCTAGATCAGTGGTTCTCAACCTTCCTAATGCTGCGACCCTTTAATACAGTTCCTCATGTTGTGGTGACCCCCAACCATAAAATTATTTTTTTTGCTACTTCATAACTGTAATTTTGCTACTGTTATGAATTGTAATGTAAATATCTGATATGCAGGATGTATTTTGATCGTTACAAATTGAATATAATTAAAGCATAGTGATTAATCACAAAAACAATATGTAATTATATATGTGTTTTCTGATGGTCTTAGGCGACCCCTGTGAAAGGGTCGTTCACCCCCGAAAGGGATCGCGACCCACAGGTTGAGAACCTCTGCCCTAGATCTTGACAGTCATGACTTTATACGAATGAAGTGATTTTAAAACATAAATATAAAGAATATATGAAAACTAGAGGCCCGCTGCACTAATTCATGCACCAGTGGGGTCCCTCAGCCTGGTCTGTGGGATTAGGCTGAAACTGGCTCTCCAACATCCCCTGAGGGGTCCCGAATTGCAAGAGGGCACAGACCAGGCCAAGGGATCCCACCAGTGCACAATCGGGGCTGGAAAGGGATGTGGGAGGTTCGCCAGCTGAGGAGGGACCAGGGGAGGGCTCCAGGGTGTGTCCAGCCCATCTCGCTCAGTCCTGATGGGCCAGACCCCAGCAGCAAGCTAACCTACCAGTCGGAGCGTCTGCCTCCTGGCAGTCAATGCACTTCATAGCGACTGGTCGACCGTTCGACTGTCTGCCCCCTGGTGGACAGTGCATGTCATAGCTAGCAGTTGAGCGGCCTTAGCATATCATTAGCATATTACACTTTGATTGGTTGAACGGCCTACTAGTTAACGGGACATTTAACATATTAGGCTTTTATTATATAGGATTCTTGGGCACATAGGTGGGATTTTTGATTCCTCCCTTTGAGTCTGGGCTGTAAGCAATAATTCTATTACTGTGGAAATGATGCTATATAAGGCAGGATCAGAAAAGGCCATGCAGATTTTTCCTGTTTCTTGAGGGATATTTACTCTTGGAGGAGCTTAGCCGCTATATAAGAAATTTGGCTATTTTGGGACTGTCATGCTGAAGGAGCTACTTGTTGGCACTTTAGTCAGCAGCCCTACTGAGCTCCCAGCCTATAGTCTACATAAACTACCAGGCATGTCAGAAAGAAGCTTCAGGATCACTGCAGCCCCAAGTCACCAACTCATCCCCAGCACTAGAGTCTCCCTAGCTGAGGTCCCAGACATTATGGAAAGAGACAAGTTACCTATGTGTCTGACCCATAGAATCCAAGAACATAATAAATGGTAAGTTTTGGAGTGGTTTGTTATGCAGCAATAGCAACTAGAACAATTTATAAGCACTACAATTCAAATTGTATTTCTTAATTAATTCACCATGTTTAATTCAATTTAGGTTATAAAACCTTATGCTAAAGAAAAGCCTATACTGGCTCAAATCTTCTTGGTAATATGTTTCCCAACCCCATTATGGTTTAGCCACTGCATAGAAATTGTAGTTGGGTTGGAGAGAGTGTAATGGGAGAATGATTTGGATGCTCTTTTATAAGAAGTAAAATGAAGGAGCTTTATCTAGGCTAATACTTCAGGGATCTTACTCAGTCACCATGTATGATCGACTTGCACGTCTACTTATTATGAACTACTTTGGCACCAGGGTTTTCATATGTTGTGAACTACTAGTGTTTAGAGAGTGCACATACCTGAACCAGCTTGACTATCCCAGAGTGCCATGAGGCCTGAGCAATGCTCCTGCCATCTTCCAGCATCTGATGAATGCCATCAAGCACGGCACCCAGACAAAGATGTATTTGTCCACCTAAGTGAGATCTAGATCTAATCTCCTGACCTACTTCCCTTAGACCCAGATCCAGGCAATCTCTGATCAAGAAAGCAATATACTCATTTTTAGATCATGGACCCCAAGGAAGTAGAGATGGAGCAGGATCATTGATATGAGATGTGAAGGTGAGTGATGGCCACATACTCTGCAGTGGTTTGCGCCTCTCCATTGTTATGTCTCAACTTGTCTTGATATTGAAGGAACAATTGGTGCCAGACTTGGCCCCTGAAGGGCCAATAAAACAGGTCACTGTGGGAATCTTTGATTTTGACCAAATTCTACAGAATAGGAAAATAAAGCATATTGGCAATGCTGGAAATGTAGTGTGTTTTTTAAAAAATATATTTTATTGATTTTTTACAGAGAAGAAGGGAGAGGGATAGAGAGTTAGAAACATCGATGAGAGAGAAACATCGATCAGCCGCCTCCTGCACACCCCCCACTGGGGATGTGCCCGAAACCAAGGTACATGCCCCTGACCGGAATTGAACCCAGGACCCCTCAGTCCGCAGGCCGACACTCTATCCACTGAGCCAAACCAGTCAGGGCTGGAAATGTAGGTTTTATAACATGGTTTAACAGCAGGATCTTTCTGCAGGATTAGATTTCTTAAAAAATATGAAATAAATATATTATTAATTTTTTTTAACAATTGGGATAAGGTTAAAACTGAGTTTGTGCTACTTTTCTTCATTTTTATTTTTGACACTATTACAGATGTCCCCATTTTCCCCATTTTCTTTTTTAATGAATCATGATACTGAAAAGCTGAATTAAAATAGCCTGCAAGGATCATAGGCATCATTCAGAAGTCTTTGACCTTCATTGTAACTGAATAAATTTGACATATCCATTAACATGGAGACCTCCGCTTCTGGGAAGTGATTGCTCTTCAGTTCAAGACTATTTTTCTGAAGCAGGGCAGTATTAGGTTACAGTCATTAAGAAACTCACCAAGCCTATTATCAAATTCAATATAATCTTTACTTATAAATCTACTGCTATTTGTGTATAGCTCTGTTACTTAAATATGTGCTTCACAGCTTCAGATTCTGTTGTCTACCAAATATACTTCCCCCACCCCCTTCCCACTCTCTAAGCACTGGTGGTTTACAGCACATCCCTAGTGCTGCTCACAGCAGGCTCTAGTACAAAGGACATCCCTTCCAGGTTGAAGGGACCTTCAAATTGAATTATTTGCTTTCACTCATACGGTAGCCCTCAATGATTAAACATGCCTTCCTTCTAATAGGGTTAGGGTGAGAAGCCACTAGAGAAACACCGTATTGGTAGCCCAAGAAATTAATGTTGTCATTTATACAAAAGAATCCCAGTCACAGTAATTTATTTTCTTTGTAGTCATGCATGGCTAGATTAATCTGAACCCTCCTGACCCACCCTCAAAGGCAGCTGGTGTACATGGTTCTTGTAGAAGAACAGCATCTGAAAAGAGTTATCTAGATTCAGAGAGCAAATGTTCTGTACTCAGAATTTAGGTCAATCTTCCCCCAACTGTGACATTTCCAAGTGGGATGAAAGACTGCTAACTCCTAATCTTCTGATGGTGAGGAGAGGTGCTTAAGAATATGCTCTTCAAAGCTGTCAACAATCCAAGATTCATTTCATTCAATAAACTTTGTTTTCAAAGTGCAAATATTGGGTTACTCTATCTCTACTACCAAGATGATGGATTGGAAACCTTTATTAAGGAAGAACCAAGAGTAATTTTGGTGTTTGGAGAAATTTATGGGAGTACAAGTCACGGTAGGATAGAGAAAAGGCCCCTTTGGGAGGATTCTGGATGCCTAAAGAAAAGAGGCATCAATACAGAGGAGTGGGATTCTTCAGTGATCACCTGCCTACTTGGCCAGTACACTGAGCCCATCAAGGTTGAAAACTCCCTCCCATGCTGCTTCTGACACATTGCCTGTCTACACGAATGCTACTGCACTGTGACTATTGCCACTCCACTCAAGGTGTAGTTTCTTGATAAATATATAGGATACTGATATAAAAGCTTTTCAGTGTTTCTTATCAAAGAATATTTTGTGTTGGATTATGTTCATTTCATTATAATAGGTGAGTCTCTGCTTTCTTATACTTAAATTGGGCTATAGAAAATAATGATGCAAAATATAGATCTACACGTATTTATTCCATGTGGATAAATGTGTCATAGAATGCTAGTGTCTACTATAATGGGAGCTTCAAAATTGTAATAAAACAGTCCTATAATAGAAGAACTTCAAAATATAAAAACTAACAGAAAAATCATAAAGAGGAGAGGACAGAAAAATAATGAATTACTATGTGCAATGTGAAGACTCTAGATAAGCCTGGAAATGGCTTTATCCTTCTAGCTCTTTCTTTTTTTTTTTTTTTTCAATTAAATCTTTATTGTTCAGATTATTACATTTGTTCCTCTTTTTTCCCCCCATAACTCCCCTCCTCCCAGTTCCCGCCCCACCATCCGCCCTCACTCCCCACCCACTGTCCTCATCCATAGGTGCACGATTTTTGTCCAGTCTCTTCCCGCATCTCCCACACCCCTTTCCCCCCCAAGAATAGTCAGTCCATTCCCTTTCTATGTCCCTGATTCTATTATAATCACCAGTTCATTCTGTTCATCGGATTATTTATTCACTTGATTCTTAGATTCACTTGTTGATAGATGCATATTTGTTGTTCATAATTTGTATCTTTACCTTTTTCTTCCTCTTCCTCTTCTTAAAGGATACCTTTCAGCATTTCATATAATCCTGGTTTGGTGGTGATGAACTCCTTTAGCTTTTCCTTATCTGTGAAGCTCTTTATCTGACCTTCAATTCTGAATGATAGCTTTGCTGGATAAAGTAATCTTGGTTGTAGGTTCTTGGTATTCATCACTTTGAATATTTCTTGCCACTCCCTTCTGGCCTGCAAAGTTTCTGTTGAGAAATCAGCTGACAGTCGTATGGGTATTCCCTTGTAGGTAACTGAGTTTCTTTCTCTTGCTGTTTTTAAGATTCTCTCTTTATCTTTTGCTCTTGGCATTTTAATTATGATGTGTCTTGGTGTGGTCCTCTTTGGATTCCTTTTGTTTGGGGTTCTCCGCGCTTCTTGGACCTGTAAGTCCATTTCTTTCACCAGGTGAGGGAAGTTTTCTGTCATTATTTCTTCAAATAGGTTTTCAATATCTTGCTCTCTCTCATCTTCTGGCACCCCTATAATTCTGATGTTGGTACGCCTGAAGCTGTCCCAGAGGCTCCTTACAATATCCTCGCATTTTTGGATTCTTTTTTCATTTTGCTTTTCCGGTTGGGTGTTTTTTGCTTCCTCGCATTTCAAATCATTGACTTGATTCTTGCGCTCCTCTGTTCTGCTGTCGGGAGTCTGTATAATATTCTTTATTTCAGTCAGTGTATGCTTAATTTCTAGTTGGTTCCCCAATATAACATCGAGGGTCTCATTAGTTTTCTTGTAGATCTCATTAAGTTTATCGGCGGCTTCTAAACAGTTCTTGAGAGACCTTAAAAGTGTGGTTCTGAACTCTAGATCTTCCATTGACAATTTTGTCCTGTTTCTTTGTCTCCGCATTTTGTTATGCTTCCTTGGTGCACCCCCTAGTGGTCTTTGTCCGTGGTTTTATAGTTAAATCTTGATTGTTGTAGCTAATTCCAGGGAGGGTTTGACCTCCAGGCCAAGTGGCTATGAGAATCAGCTGCGTCAGCAGTGAGAGAACTTCTGTCCTCTAGGGAGGTGCTAATCTGGCGTTTGCCTGAGGCTATCCGGCAAATGCCTGTGTGCAGGGCTTGGGCGGGGCGGGTCGCACAGGATCAACAGGGTGGGCCAGAGAGAGCAGTTATGGCGGCTCTCAGTCCTGTCCCCAGGGGCTCTGCCTCTCTGAGTCCCAGCACCCGCTGCAAAGCTCGGAAAGAAAGCTGCACTCGCTCTGACCGAAACCAGGCAGTCCCACTTCTCCCGTTTGAGTCTGGGTCCCTAAAGACTCACCTGTATCTGGAGCTCAGAGTCTGCGACTCCCTCCCGATTGAAAACGCCAACCGCGCCCTCCGCCGCCAGCCCGCTCCGCGCACTCCGCACCTCAGAATTTGACTTCAGCACTGCGCCTCCTCTGAGTGTCCGTATGCGTTTCTCTTTCCTCCTAGTTGTAGGACCTCCACTCAGCCAGCGTTCCAGTGGTTTTGGGTGATGTCCGTTCCGTCTTTTAGTTTCACTTTTGAAGTAGTTGTTCAAAGCAGCAAACTCCGGCGTTAACCTATGCCGCCATCTTGGTTCTCTCCCTTCTAGCTCTTTCTACCTATAAAAATAAATGTGCTTAAACTCACTTCCTGAAAAGCCCCCCCCCCCCTCCAAAAAAGGTATTTTCAATACTTTGTGTAACCCAGTTACACATGCAGACTCAGGAAAACGGTCAAGCCGATGGCAGAAATTACATGTGCAGAAAGAAAATGGTTAGCTTATTTATTCTTGGTTAGAGGGAGATTAATGAGGGAGACAGAACATGTTCAAAGGAGGTATACGAGGATATTGAAATTGGAGGTTCTGAAGAGCAGGAAATTCAAGATAACGTGAATATAAGCACAATGTATTAAACAGGAAGCACAGAGGCAGGAGGGAGGTTGACGGAGGAGAATTGTGAGGCAGGTCAGGCTGGAGGAGGTGTAAATGGCTTGGTAAGGTAAATTCTGGTAGGCCTTAGCGCCAACCACCTAGGGAACTTGTTTAAAAAAGGGGGGGGATGAATACTGAGAACCTACTGCCAAATGATTCTGAATGAATTGGTTCGGACTAGGGCCCAAGATTCTGCACGACAGCATTTCATCTGAGTGTTTCTGATGCAGGTGGTCCAAGGACAACACTTTCAGAACCACCAGAAAGGATGATTGTTGGCGTCTTGCAGAAGAGGGCAAACTTCTGACCTTTAAACAGGAAGTGATGGGGCATAAACAATATTTTCTTAGTGAATTTACAGATCTCATTTCTTTTCTGAGTGAGAGTTGGTATATTCTCTGGGGTCAGAAAGTAGGTACCAAGCTACATGAAGTATAGTTTTCCATGCCATGATTATGTGCAACTTTCTCTTATCTAGCAAGCTCACTGATGTAGAACACAGTTTAACCAAAAAGATAAAATAATGCCCCTGAATGGACAAAACTGACTTAAGCAAGTTCACACACAGTTCTCATAAAACAGCTTCCAGGACTTTGCTTCAAGCTCATTTTTGTTTGTTTGTTTGTCTTAGAAATGTCTAAAAATTTAGCTATTGGATTTCCTAACTCATAGGACTTAAAATCACAAAATTTGTTAAGGAGAAGTGCAGGAGATGATCAAGGGGTTGGGGACTATTGCTGGGAGCAGCAAGAAATGACAGCTGACAACCTGACAGTAATGAATATGAAAAGCAGACAAAAGAACTAATTTAGAGGAGGGGCAGTTTTCCCCAAATGATTAATATCACCTAAGGACCACTGTATCAGTTGCTATAACATACAGTAACACTGTATGTTATAGCAACTGATATTTATAATGGTGACTTCTAAGTTAAATTATGTTTAGTCTCTTTGTTTTAAAAGGTGTGGAATTATGACATTTTAAAAGGGATCCTGTTTAAAATGACTAAAATTTTTGGGACTCAAGAGAGTCAGCTTTGGTTTTCTATATTATATATTCAGTTATTTCTTTGTCCATTTGTTACTTTCCTTATAGCATGCAAAGCGCCATGCTCAGTGCCAGGAGAAAATAATAGGGTCCCTCAAACAGCAAAATGTGAGAGCCTAGAAATTCAAGTGTCTGGGGTTTAGAATGAAGATCAGAGATCTGGATCTGAATCTGAATTTGGGAGCCAGGATGTAGAAGTTTCAGTCGAAGCCCTGTGAGTACAGTGGAAAGGGTGGAGGAGGAGAAAGCTCAGGACTGAACTAGGGGATGCTCTCACTTTCCAGTGATAAATAAGACATAACTATGTTATATTTAAGATGCACAGTAATCCTCTTAACAAGTAGGATGGATTATGAATTTGGAACTTGGGGCATAATTAGGGACTCAATCTCCTTTGGGACAGAAATCTTGTCTCATGTTCCTCCTCACTTCCCTGCCCACGAAGGACTTGACCTAAATGCATAATAGGATAAAAAATAAAAGTTGCCGGGAAAGACAAGCTTGCCTGAGCCTCTGTCTGGTAAAGCAATTAAGTAAATGTCACCACAGAGCAAATTTCAGCACTTAAGGTTTGACTGATCATTAAGGTGTTCACCGACTCACGATGCAAATTCTGCAAAGTAAACTGATGCTTTGAAATGTTTTGGCACATGTTGACAAAAAGAAATACTTTCTAATTATTCAGTGACTAATATGAAAAACGAATAAAAATTCATGAAAAGACGATGTCTAATGCATTAAAATACATCAATCTGTTAAACTAAGCAAACAAAAAGCTTTCTAAATTTTACCATTGATGTTTGTGGATAGAAAGAAAGCGGTAATCAAGATGGTATATTCTGAGTTTGCTGTGATTTTCCATCAAATCTCCTGCTAAGTCATAAGCAGAGGTAAACTTTTTAAAAATTCATTCAACAATGAATTAAACAAAGTTTATGAATGCAACATCCACTATACGCAAGGCCCTTTGGTATTTACGTGGGAGATGAAAGGTGGATAATGTTTAGTCCTGGCTTTGAAGGAGCTTATGAGTAGCTGAGGTACGTACAAATGACTACATCAGAAGGCAGGGTGATTATGAAGTGGCTTTGCATATCTCTTGTTTCAACCTTTGAACAATTCATCCAAAGCATTTTGGACCTTACATAGGAGGCAAAATGGACCCAACGTGTAATTAAGTTAACAGCAACTCTAACACTTTAATATATCGCTACTATTTATTGGCTGCCTTTTTAACCAGGAGCAGACCACACCAGTATTTAATTAAAGCTACAAATTTATAAGTGCTTGGAATTAATCAGATGTGAAAGCAATTTTTACATGGCCTAGTTGTAAATATATACATATATATGTATATATGTACATATATACAGATATATATAGGGAGAGAGAGATAATATATAATTATAGAGATACATATAATAAGCAAATACAGTTTATTTATTTTAAATGTTTATATAGTTATTTACATATAATAATATAATAAATGCATATTTATATTTATTTATATATGTAAATATAATAACATATATTTATAACTATAGATATAACTAAATATTGCCTGGCACATCATAGGCAATCATTATTTATTTGTTGAATGAATAATAGTTAGAACATAAAAATAGGATTAAATTCGCTGTGAACTATCTGAGTTATATATTTATGATGTGCATTCATTGCTATGCCTTTATTTTGTTGCTCAAATAGTTTCAGCTTTCAATTGCTCCCTTTGACATCCCCTCACCATTGTAAGTTTTTGGTTTTGTTTATTTGAGCACTTCCTTACTTTTTGGCTCTGCAAGATGCTCCAGGTTCACCTTGTATATTTTTGCCCCAATTCTAAAATCATCCATTACTCCAAGGATCTCCTTATTGGAGCATGATCTTACAAACCTATGTCTGAGCACTAGGTGAGCTCATTGTCAATGGGGTGTTAGGATGCTATTTTGATGTTAAGGTGGAAGCTTGATTTCATCTTCCTAGAGGTTCTTGTGGTCTCTGCTCTCTTTTCCTACTGTTTAGGTTCAGAGCCTGCCCCTCTTCCTCTTGGTAAATCTCACCCCTTTTCTTCTCTTAGCTCTTCATTGTCAGCAATTCCTTCAGGACCAAAGCAGTATTAAAAAGAGCCACCAGGAAAACTGTATCCTTCAGAGATATTTGTGTCTCTTAGAACTAGTTGGTAGGTGCCCTAGAGAAAATCTTATCCATTCTTCTACAATTAGGCAGGCGTTTTGGTTCTGATGCTTTTGCCTATACCAGCAGGTGATTTTCAGGTGACCCATACAGAAGGTAACCTTCTCTTACTAACAGAAAACTCAGATCAAAATAGCTAACCAATAACTAAACTAAGGAAATTGTTAGCTAGTTCAGTGATCCAACAATGGCATTAAACAACCAAGATTTTCTGGACTTTCTGCTATGCTTAGTCCTTGTCCTTAGGCTGGAAACCCTCACGATCACACGATACTTGACACAAGTCTAGGTGTCACATCTAGATACAGAGAAAGTCTACTTCTTGCCTTTGGAATATGAGAAAAAACTTTCTAGAAATACTCAGTAACAGGCTGAAATTGGGTCATATGTTCATCTCTAGGCCAATTAATTGCTGGTAACTTAAATGGGATTATTTGGGTTAGAACAAATAGAGTATATCCTTGAACTTCTCTGAGGGGTAGTTACCTGAACAAAATCAGAATTCTATTAGCATGGGGAAAAGGAAGATGACTATATTTTAGATAGACCACCACAAATGTGTAGTAGAGCAGGTACATGATTTTTATACTCCCTTACAAGCCAAATTAAGTTGGGTTCTTTTACTACACACACACACACACACACACACACACACACACACACACACACTCAGAGTCATTATACAGGGTGAGGCAAAAGTATGTGAAATTGCATATATAATGAATCTTGCATTATTATTGACTAGAGGCCTGATGCACAAAATTTGTGTACTGGGGGTTGGAGGGGGTGTCCCTGAGCCCAGCCTGCACCCTCTCCAATCTGGGACCCCTCGAGGGATGTCCAGACTGCCAGTTTAGGTCCGATCCCATAGGGCAGTGATGGCGAACCTTTTGAGCTTGGCGTGTCAGCATTTTGAAAAACTCTAACTTAACTCTGGTGCTGTGTCACATATAGAAATTTTTTGATATTTGCAACCATAGTAAAACAAAGACTTACATTTTTGATATTTATTTTATATATTTAAATTCATTTAACAAAGAAAAATCAACCAAAAAAATGAGTTCGCATGTCACCTCTGACATGCGTGTCATAGGTTCGCCATCACTGCCATAGGGCCTAAACCGGCAGTCGGACATTCCTCTCACAATCTGGGACTACTGGCTCCTAACCACTCACCTGCCTGCCTGTTTGATTGCTCCTAACTGCTTCTGCCTGCCAGCCTGATCATCCCCTAACCGCTCCCCTGCCTGCCTGATTGACAACTAACTGCTCCCCTGCCGGCCCAATCGCCCCCAACTGCCCTCCCCTGCCAGCCCGATCACCCCTAACTGTCCTCCCCTTTAGGCCCAGTTACTCCAAACTGCCTTCCCCTGCAGGCCTGGTCCTCCCCCAACTGCCCTCCTCTGCAGGTCTGGTCCCCCTCAACTGCCCTCTCCTGCCAGCCATCTTGTGACAATGTGGGGGCAGCCATCTTGTGATGACACAAGAGCATGAGAGTCAATTTGCATATTACCTCTTTATTATATAGGATTAATTACTGTGCTATTTTCCATATGAACAACTGCAAACTACTTTTGTCCCACCCTGTACTTCTTCATAAAATGCCTTAACCTTGAAAGCAATGCCTGAGAAAGGTTTAAATGAAGATAGTTTATTTGGGGATTGACTCAGAAAGCAGAAGTGAGGACTAGGAGAAAAGAAACAGAGAAGGAAAAAAGCCAGTACCAGGATATATTATGCTGTGGGCAATTGATGCTTCATCCTACTGGAACATTTTCAGGAGCTCTTAGAAAAACTGCCCAGCCATGGGATAAAAATGGGAGGTATTAATTTATTAACCTTATTCTCCCACTGATTAAAGCTGGCCTCATGGGTGTTAACTTATCATCTCCCTCCGGCTGGATAATTGTGAGTTCTGAGCAAGTTCCCACACCTGAGCATCCGAGAAGCCCTAGGGCAAGAAGCAAGGAGTAGCCATGGACTGAGGACAGACACTGTCAAATTACACCTCTGTGAAGCTGGTTAAAGGCTGTCTTGTACTTGTTACCACAACAGTGGTTGGATAAGAGGTGGGGGCTGAGAGGATGTGAAAAAAGTCCAAATAAATGTTCGATGCATAGCATTTATACTGATTATAATTATTCACCATTTGTGGGAGTATTTAATAAAAGACTCCTCCACCAGACCATAACTCTATAAGGACAGGAATTGTGTGTCTGGGTTATTTTTTTCTATCCCTGTCACCACTTATAGTGTAGGTACATTGCAGGCACTTACTAAAAGAATAATGAGTGGATGGATGAATAGATGGATGGATGGATGAATGGATGGATGTAACAAAATGAAGAAAAAGGGAATCCAATGGCCAGATCCATTATTTCAAAGAGCAAATCTTCAATAATAAACTAAAAATTGATCCAACTTCACCCAGGTAAGGAACCAAATCATCTGGGACTCTCTAGGTTCCTGGTTTAGGAATGGGCTCAGTCAGATCCTAATTAGTGATTGGTTTGGGGACTATCTAGCTGAGGGAAGGTGTCCCTTCCTCCCTCATTCCAGCATGCATTTGGTGTAGTTCTGGGGGGCACACAGGAGTTCTCATTCAAGCACATTTTCTATGGAGTGAATCCTAGCACCTACTAGATATGAGGGAGGTCAGTTCCTGAGGTTTCCTGCTGGATCAGTCTAGTTCTGACCTGGCCCAAGGAGTCATGGACTATGGTGCATAAAGTGGCCACCTAATCTGACTTGAACCCCAATAGTCTCAGAAAGCCACCACCCACTTCAAGACTGGGAGCAGAGATAGGTATGCCCAATGCCCCCGAAGTGGCCACTCCATTGAGTATCACTCTACTTGGGCTGTGTCTTTCCTATGGATTTGGATTTAATGACCATTTGTACTTTGAAATTAAGTTCAAAATTTCTAGGGTAGCAACTGTCTCAACCTTCATTTTTAAATTAACTCTAATACATGTAGATGCTGAATAATAAAGATGACTAACTATCCATTTCCTTCATAAAACATTCTAACCATACAAGAAAATGTTCTGGGTTTCTTTCCCATGTTATCAGGCAGCACAAATCCCCTGTTTGTATTTTGACGTAACCTGATCTGAGAACCTGATTAAAGCCATGTCTCCATCCTGCAGAGTTAAGGGCATTTATAGAGAAGAATATCTTTTAATGACCATTGTGCAAATGCTATTAAGGCTCTTATCCTGAATGACATTTCCCATCACTTGGCTGGGATTTGTCTGCTTTTGACATCTGCTTCCTTTTAAAAATGCTGTACAGACTTTTAACTCCAGTAGACCTCCAAGAGAAGGTAAATCTGAGGGTTTTTATAATTCAGTCTCAGAGATCTTTTTAGAAATGAGAAGAGCTTATTCGTAATATATTAAGAACTCTCTCTGATCTACTTGCCAATTCACTGAGCCAGGTCAAAGAAGTTGGCAGTCTTCTCTATTTAGACTGACATTACCTACGGTAATTGCCCAGCAGAACTGTCATCTCTGGATTCCTTCCAGCCCCTTATGACTTCCTGCAGGAGCCACTGAGAATCTAGGTCTGGTTTACGGGAAAGGCATGCTGGGCCCCTTGTTGATGGCAGGCACAGCTGGTGTTTTTTAGTTTTTAATTTATTTTATTGTTGAGAGTGCTACAGATGTCCCCTATTTTCCCCCCTTTGCAACCCTTCCACTCAGCTCTTGCCCTACCCAGGCCTTCACCTATCTACTGTCTGTGTCCATGGGCTATGCCTATATGCCAGGGGTGGGCAACCTTTTAGTGAGTACATGCCAAAACCAGCAAAATTTCTGACTCAAAATTCTTCTGCGTGCCAACCCTAATTTTTTGAGAACATGTTACACCTACTTGATATCTCTTAAGGTGTACATATGTGAAGAACCTTGAAGAAATAATAAAATTCATTCGAGCGATAAAAACACAGTATATGATGATAAAAAAAACATTTATGTTTTAATGTATACATGTACATTGATAGTCCGACAGAAAACTTTATGACTCTGTTTGATATTATCAGTGGGACTTTTGCTGCTGCATCACTGATGACAGAGATTTTACATCAGGTTTATATTTCGTGAGCTTCAGAGATATGCACGAGCTACTACTTTCATCCGTCAGGCTACTCCTATTACGAGACTTAACAAAAATCATCACTGAGAACAAAGATTCACAAGCATATGTGGATGAAACCAAAACACTGGTCGGATCTAGGAAGGCAGGGAGAGTTAAGGCAGAGGCATAGAAATTGCTCTTCCCCTCTCTCGTCAATCCTTGTCTATGGTCTTTAAGATAACTTGTTATGTAAAATTATTTATTTATCTAAGATGCACCTACACTGAATTTATCTGAAAAATAAAAAAGTCGATATTAAGAAAAAAATTGTAAATGGAAGATTATAAGAGAGGGTTTCGCGTGCCAGCAAAAGTTACTGGCGTGCCATGTTTGGCAAGCGTGCCAGGGGTTGCCCACCCCTGCTATATGCATATAAGTTCTTTGATTAATCTCTTCCCGTCTTCCCTCCCACCTTCCCTCTGAAACCTGTCAGTCTGCTCCATGCCTCCATGGCATAGCCAGTCTTGGTATCTGAGCTCTTTCCGGCAATTTAGACACCTCTCTAGCCTAATCCAGGGGCTTACAGTCCCCAAGTGGATACTGTTTGACTTGTATATGTTATGTGTTCTCATCACACACTAACTACGAAGAAGAAATGAAGAGGGTGGGAGGAAACTTTTGGAAGTGATGGATATGTTTATGGCATAGTTACAGAAGGGTTTCCTGAATATATACTTATCTCCAGACTCATCAAGTTGCATACATTAAATTTATACAGCTGTTTGCATGTCAACCATACCTCAATAAAGTGGTTTAAAAATTAAAAGTAAATCAAATGAGTGACTATTATTTTAGAATTAGGAATTCCCATAAATATTTAAATTTTGGCTTTTTTTGAAAAAAATTAGAAAGTCTGGCACTACCCGGACCCCATATCAGCACACGAATGGAGTTCAATAGTGGCTGTCCTTGAAAAGGGAGTGGCCACTCCAGTTTGGCACAGTGACTACAGTGGGTTTACATCTGCACCATGCCCAGTCCCCTTCTCGGGTAAAATCACCCCCTGGCTGAGGCTCAGAGGAAGCATTTGATGAACATTGTACCATGTGCTTTCACAGACATGAAAAATGTCCAAGGCCACACAAGTAGTAAATGGGAGAGTTGAAATTCAAGTCTGAGTTTTCGGTTTTCATGTCCGGCGCTGCTCCTCCTCACTCCACCGCCCTGCTGCTACCTCTATACTACGGAGCGTCATCTCAGGGACCCATTGGAGCTGGAGTCTTGGAGTGTCTCCTAAGCTGCTCTCAGATGAGGCTGGCACTGGCGATGCAGCTCAGAGAGAACACCTTCCCAAGGGCATTGTCGATACACAGGCACGAATGCCCTTTTCACCATGTGTTGGAGAAAGAGGAACCATGCGCTATTTATACCATGTGGCTGGCTCTAATCTCCAACAGTTTTTTAATGCAATGAAGTGTACCAATAATAAAAAGGACATCATTCCTACCTCCAAATGAAGGGTACCCTTGAAGAGGTAATTTTAAGGATGAGGAAGGGTGAATGAATTCCTTCTTGTTAGCATATGGCTCTCACCGTTAGCAGGCACAGCGTGAGCACCTTTATGCTGGGTGTTCAGATTGGTGGGCATGCACTGGGTGCTGGGGAGTCAGTGTTTAAGGCGTGGTCCCTGTCTCTAAGAGGTTTATACTCTAGCTGTGGAGAAAGGACATAGCCAGAAAAAAGGATGATAGCAACAGAGGCACAAACGTGGAGTCAGATGAGTTCAGGGAAGGGAAGATAGTCTTTTGTGTTGGAAGATACCTTTCCACTCCAAGGGTGGCTCTATAGGCTGTTGAAGGCCTAGAAATGTCCAATTCATTCTTAAAATAAGACTTTATCGGCCTGGCATGTGATACTGTATGGTGATCATAATATTAAGGAAGCCTTTCCTGACTCAGTAATAACTAAAACCAAATTCTGCCTTGAATTGATTTTTTATGTTCATTCTAAGTTTTCTTTTGAGGGGAAGGGATATCATGCTTTACACTCTCCATCTACCCATCTTTCCATCCATCCATCCACCTCAATATGTCATACACTGAACTAGTTGCTGAGAAACCACAAATCGGGGGACATGGTCCCTGCCTTCAGAGCATGCTCTGCCAAGGAACAACAGTGCACCTGCTACCTCTCGGGTCTGCTTGGCAATCATACCTAGAATATAAATACCTCCTAGACAGAATAAGCCCACTACATGAATTAAGCATCACCAGTATTTATTCCATCAGTAGTTCCCAAATGATAATGTCAATACAAATCACCTGGCCTTCTTGTCAAACTGCAGGTTCTGATTCAGGACTGGGTGGCCAGATTTACATCTTGATAGCTCCCAGATGATGCTGGTCCTTGGAGCTCTCTTTGAAGGGCAAGGTTTTATAGTACATCAAGATGACATTGAAGTCTGGACTTTTGAACACCAGAAAGAGTCACGCTTCATAAATTCAAGGGTGAAGATACCACTGGCAAATTCACTTTTCTTTTCCTGACTCTGGGAAACAGCTTTACAGAATGCTTTTGGCTTTAACTCATGTCTCCCTTATCTTCTCCACACTTCCCTTTTGAAAAACTAGAAATTTAGTCCATTTTCCCCGTCTTTCACAGAGCTTCTTCAACTTTCTCTCAAGAATGGCAAACTGTGGCTTCGGAAATCCACCAAGAATTGGTAGCACTCCAGAAAAGGCGAGGGGACCCAGAGCTAATGACCTAAGCCTGCAGGTTGTGTTAGGGATCCATCATGGTCATGTTTACCAGAGCTGCAACCCCATAGAGGCACCTGCAATTAATTTCGATGGCTAGAAGCCACAAGGGACATAACAGCTTGTGGGTGATTAAGAACGAATGACTAATCTTCCATTTAAAAGGTCCCAGGAAAAAATGATGACAGATAGGTTTGCATTAGCTGTAGAGCTTAGTAATCCTGATCACTCTCATTTATTTTTTGTCATGCCTCTTTTTAATTTGTCTACACTTTTTTTTAAGTGGCACTTGTTCTTTGGTGCCACAGTTGCACAGTCTTCATGATACTTTTGCAAATAATGGAAATTCCTTTCTTGCTAAGATCCAGAAATCATAAGAGAAAAGAAATTGATAGTGATCTCCACTATTTGAAGTTAGCCACACTATTTTATAGTAAAAGGTGACTTCACAGCAACACTACATTAATATTTCTGTGTATTTCAAATAGATGTTATATGATACTGTTTACAAACTCTGGATTGGTACAGTTTCTAGTCCAATTATGAAAGACCTGTTATATTTTTTTTTCAGGGCCACACAGATTCCCAACATCCATCTAATCTTGAAGCCTTTGGGAAATATGCCCACCTTCCAACATTCTTACAGATGCACTTCTTTTCAATAAAATACCCTTCCTGTAGGGTGTGTCCTTGGTACCACACAAGTGTGTCATATTTAATGGTAAGATAAAGTGAACATCAGAGTGATTAAAAACAAGTCACATTAGGGTAGAGCACCATCGAGAGAAAGTTCTCAGGGGACAGAAAAATGGTTCACTTGAAAGCTTCATAGTAGCAAGCAGTATAGGGCTCTCAATACACTGTACATCGCCAGAAGACGTATTGGGTGAGGGCACACCAGGCGAGGATATGAATCATGGAATGCCACTCCAAAGACTATTACAGAATGGGATGTGATAAAAACCAAAAGGGGCTGAATTTTAACCGCCGTGATTCATGCATTACAGCCTGTGGCTTCAAGAGAGGGTTAGGAGTCAGAATGACATCTATCGGGCACAGGCTGAGCAAACGTGCAGCCAACCTTGTTGTCAGCGCAGACCACGATGCACAGAGTGCCATGCGTTCCCTTAGGCAGAATTATGTAGCCTGACAGTGGTGGATACACTGGGGGAAGATGGTTTTGTGCTTTCTTTTTATTCCCGGTGTAAATATTTAAACTCCTCCATAACTTTCGAGTTACGACTTACTTTCCTGGAATGAAATTCTAAAACAAATTGACAGCCAAACACTCGGTGGAATTTCTGCAGGCCAGCAGGTTTGTTTCCATTACAGAACCCTGTTTTACCTCACTCAATTTTCACGGGGCTACTGCTTCCCAAACCTCTCAGGTCGCTGCACCCTGGGGCTCCGGCTCTTGGTTAGCAGGATGGCATTCCAAGAGTAGTCAACTATTATCTGAACTGTCCATTTAAAATCTGCCTGGCAAGTGGTGCTATACATGTTTTTCCTAGCATTTACTTTTGAACACACTTTTATCGGGGTTTCTCAGAATCAGTTCCCTGTATGGCAGGTGTGGGGAATGTCCAGCTCACGGGCTGCATGAGGCCTGCAAAATCACTTGGTCTGGACCTGCCAAGGCAACCGCAGGTGTGACTCAAAATTCAATAAATCTAGGAGTTTTTTCATAGCAACATAAGTTTATATTAAGTGAATTATATTAAGCGACTGATGTTATAAATATCCAAAGGGCCCTTGGCAGGACAAAGGTTCCCCACCCCTGCTGTAAAGATACCAGCTCTATTTCTGCTTCTTTCTGAGTGAGGTTACTCATGGCATCGGAAGTGCGTAGGGCTGAAACTGCCTGAGAAAGTTATTGACAAGCAGTGTGCTTGTGCTGTACCTGTGTACATGAGTTGTCGTCGGTAGCTATTAAATTATGAGAAAGAAAATTTAGAGTGGACAATTATTGTTGGTTGCCTACCATCCATCTCATCTTCTTGGTTTAATAGCACCCCAATGTTTTGGAGGGTGAATTATTGCCACCCCATGAGTCTGTTAGGGGTCTGAAACTAGAGGCAGGCATGTGACAGTAGCAGTTTACCCTTTTGTGGTGGGCATGACTTTGAAAAGACCTTTCCACATTGAAGGTGGAGCTGGGAGCCGCTGGGGCTGCCCTGTGGGGCTGGGCCTGGGGCTCACACAGCTGAAGGCAGAGACACTGAGTGCTCATGACTCGCCCTGCAGCACTCAGTGTTTGAAAACAGGCCTATCCCTGGACTTTTACTTCTGGAACCAATAATTCACTTTTTGACTTAAGATAATTGAGGCCAGGAATTCTACTATTTGTTACAGAAATCCAGATTGTCAGATTTTCTTCTACCAAGTGTTTAAAATTGTCCATCACTTTGTCATTAGTATTTATAATAGAATGTCACTGAGCTGTCTCAAGGAAGACAAGAGGAGAGTGAACATTTTTCATTTAGATATAATCCCCTGCTTTCACATGTTTCACAACTTTCATCCTTTTCTTTCTCTCATCAAATGTTTTGTGAAGATAAAGGATGAAAATGTTAATAAGCACCATGATGAGTTGACTAGGCCTTCACTGCTTTTTTCTCCTGTCTGACCATATTCCCTGGTGTGCTGCTAGTGACAAATCATCGATGATTCATCAATTTGATTAGTCAACAACTGAGTTGTTTGCATTCGTTTTTAATGGCATGGTAGTAGTAGGAGCAGCAGCTAAATTTATGGAACGCTTTCTGTATGGAGGAGAGTAGGCAAAGTGCTGGGCAGAAACTCCTTTTATCCTTGAACCTAGCTGGTAGGCATTGATGTGCTGGGAAAACAGCTCTGGGGCAGGGGGAGGGAACCCTACCTTACAGAGTTCACCACTTTCTCTGGCATAAACACTCCTACCATGGCTAATTTCAATGGTTTAACACTAGCTGGAAAAATTCTTGCATATTTAACAATCAGCCCTTGGGAGCCACTCTAACAGATTCCAGTACATCACTGGAGAAACCTGAATCATAGGGAGACTACACAAGGCACCCAAATCCAGCAGTTTGTAAATCCAGGTTTGTCCTACTCCAGAGCCCACACTCTCAGCCTCTCACTTTTTTCTAATCATGAAGCCATTTTTCAGCATTTATTTAAAACAGCATATGGGAATGTAAAAGTATTTCAAATATTCTTTACATTCAGATAAATTCGATGTAGTGAGAGTATTTAAAGAACACTTGACCTTTCTATATGTTATGGGTAAGGAGCACAAATCTGTATTAAATATGACACTTGTATCAACATCTTTGATTAACAGTCACCAAGCTCTTCTGCTACAGAATGTTTTGAAAACAAACTTTCTATGTCTACCATGTCTGGGAATGTTAATAAAAATTGAAGAAATTATTAAAATGAATGGATCGGTGATCTATCAGCATGTTTCAGTCCTAATCCCTGTCCTAATTCATGGGTTGCCATGTTTCTTAATCTTACTACAAGCCTTTCCAAGAAGTTGCCAGGAAATTTATGTGTGGATTTTGAGCTCATGAAATATACTGAATTATAATCATGAATGTAAAATCATGTGTGTGTGCATAAATAGCAAATATTTTCATACTACAGAAAATTAAGTAAATTATAACTGATAAGATGTTACAGTAATTTCTTTTTATCACCCATGCAGGCTTAACTACAAAGTCTTTCCTGGCTCACAAGTAAAGGATTTTGCATATATTGTTTATTATTTCAATCTAAGCCTAAAAGCTACAACAAAGTAAATGATAACAATTGTAAACATTAGATAATAAGCATCTTTGCACAGCAGACCTATCAGAATTTACTAGGTCATAGGCATGAAAGCACTTTGGAAAATTCAAGGCATTGCACAAATGTGAGGAATTATTATTAAGTAAAAAAATCCCAAAGATAAAATTGCTCAACAGTTCAATTTATACACATTATTTTCAAACTATAAATTTATAACAAAATAGAAACATCCCTATCAAATACTTATAATAAAAGAGCTAATAACTAATGTGGTTCTAGGAACCATTTATTTTGTGTACTTTAAGAAGCATAAGTTTAGTTTTAAGGAAACTTAATCACCTCCCTCCATCCCCTACCACGCATGTTAAAGAAAAATATTTTCTATGGAAAATAAGATATAATTTTATATGTGAATATTTATGTAAACTCTAGAGTTTTAAAAAAAAACCTCATACCATTAAGAAATTGCTAACTATATTTAGGTCGGATAATCCTACTGAGGTTGTACTTTAAAAAGAGTTTTTATCTGTTGGAGTTACATAATAAAATATTTATGGATGAAAAAATATAGTGTCTGAGATTTGCTTCAAAATATCTGGGGAAGGAGAAGTGAGCAGAGGGCATAGATGAAATGAGATTGGCCTTGTGCTGACAACAGTTGAACCTGTGCTAATGGACACATGGAGTTTGTTCACTAGTCAAAGAATATTTACATGCTTGAAGTTTTCTATAATAAAAGTTTAGGAAAATGCACCTCATATCAATTAAAACATTGTTGACCATTTCTAAGGACTGATTAAAAGGATATGGGGAGAATTCATTGCCAAAACACCCATTATTTCTGATCTGTTTTTGTTCATTCTAGTCCAGTCCACTTTCACGTTGCTGTCAGAATTCTATTTCTAAAAATTAAATTCGTTCATGGAATTCCCTTGCCCAAAAGACCTCTTTTGAGAGCCCGCTGCCTAAAGGATACAGTTAGCGACTCCTTCTTGGGTGACCCACAGCACTCGGTCTTACTGTAACTCTTACGGATACCTCCTACATGGCATGATCTTTTAGAGGCCTATGTTTTTATCTCCTGCAAGAATGTGAGACCCAGAAAGACAGAGAGCTTACTTTTTCTTTCTTTTTTAAAAAAATGTATCTTTATTGTTGAAAGTGTTAAAAGATGTCCCCCTGTATCCCCCATTGACCACTGTTCCCCCTCCCCCACCCCCAGGCCTTTTCCTCACTATTATTGTCTGTGTCCAGAGAACTTATCTTTCCATCTTTCTATCTTTAGTTCTTGGCATATGGTAGATGCTCAATAAATTTTAGGTGAATAAAATGAAAGTAAAATACAAACATTATATAAAAATAAATGTTAGAACAATGGAACTAAAACAGTTAATGATGACTAGACCGTTGATACTTAGTAGTCTGTTGTTTTTAGGTTCTAACCCTTCTAAATAATGCATGGAAATTATTTATAATCAAAATTGAAGCTGAAACAGGACTTATACAAAAGATACTTAAGTATTGTTGAATTGAAAAAAGCACAGTTTAATAAAATGTGTATAATTTCTTTGCTACTTTTAGATGTACATAGCTAAAGAAAATACAACTATTAGGAATATACTATGCTCAATAACCAGTACCCTAATACACTCAATAAAAGATTGCATTGCTTTAATATATAATAATCATAAAAATCATATTCAACTTGGGTGCTTTCTGATAAGCAACAAAAGAAAGAAATAGACAAATTGGACTTTATCATAATTAAAAACTATTGTTCACTAAAGAATGTTATCTGGAGAGTAAAACGGACAATTCATAGAATGGGAGAAACTATTTGCAAATCACCTTTCTGACAAGGGTCTAGTTTATAGAAAATATAAAGAACATCTACAATTCAACAAAAAGGCAAACAACCCAACTAAAAAAATGAGCACAGGACCTGGATAGACTTTTCTCCAATGAAGATAGGTGAATGGCCAGCAAGTACACGACAAGATGCTTGACATCATTAATCAGGGAAATGCAAATCAAAAACACAATGAAATACCATGTCACACCCACTAGGATGGCTATAATAATAATAATTTAAAAAACTCAGAACAGAGCAAGTATTGATGAGAATGTGGAGAAATTAGGACATGCATATGTTACTGGTAGGAATGTAAAATGGTGCAACCACTGTGCACAGCAATTTGGCAGCTCCTTAATAAGTTAACATGGAAGCACCATGTGGCACAGTTTTCCATACCCAAAAGAATTATAAACATGTGTTCAAACACAAATGTACACATTTGTTCATAGAGACACTATGTGCAATAGCCAATGGTTGAAACAGCCCAAATGGCTATCACTAATGACTGGGTAAACAAATGTAGTGTGTCATACAATGGAACATCATTCAGCCATAAACCATGCACACATCTCTACATCCTAACAAGGGATCACTTTTGACCTCTGCTCTAATCCACACAGAGCCAAGATCCCTGAAAATCCAGTGGGTATTTTCTCTCAACTTTTCTCTGTCTTCTGCCTCCTACGCCAACCCCAATGTAATCCTCAGTTCAAGCCTAGAAGATAACATACGATTTCATTCCATTCTACCCTGAAGAAAATGAGTCTTAGAGTAGTTAAGTGACTTGTTCAAGGCAATTCAACTAGTAAATATTAAAGAAAAAAATCAAAATCAATCTCTAGATATCAAATGTGGTGTGTCATACAATGGAACATCATTCAGCCATAAAAAGAAATTAAGTACTGATACATGATACAATTTGAAAACATTATGCTAAGTGAAAGAAGCCAGACACAAAAGGTCACATACTATATGATGCCATTTATAGGATTTATCCCGAATAGGAAAATCCATAGAAATAGAAAGCAGATTAGTGACTGTCAGGGGCTGAGGGAGGGAGGACTGCAGAGTGACTGCTTAATGGATGTAGGATTTCCTTTGGGAGTGATAAAAATGTTTCAGAACTAGATAGTGGTGACGGTTGCACAAAATTGTGACTGTACTAAATGTTATTGAGTTTACACTTCAAAAATGTTTTAAATGGTAAATTTTATGTTATGTGTATTTTACAAAAAAAAATGTTTTACAAGTCCAACTTTCAGAGATTCTATTGTGGGGCACCTGGTGCAAGACCCAGGAGTATGTAGTTTTGACAAGTACCCAGGTGATATGATGCAGGTCGTCTTGGAAAAATACTTTGAGAAACACTGATAGACTATTTCTACAGGTATTTAAATTACTTCCATGATAAAAGCCACATACCACATAATTTAGCAAGGAAAATGACTCAGAGACATCACACATTACCCTTCAAAGTTCCTACTACCTCATAAGATGGAAATCTGGTAACAACTTAAATGATACTTTTCCAGGGCCTGGTTACATAAACATGTGTACAGTCTCCTCACTTTTCCCAAGACATCTGGAGTCACAGTCCTGTTACTTGGCCAAGGTTCATCTGTCCCATGTCCTTGAAGTCATCCTTTTCCTCTGGCCCATGTTTTCAACATGGTTTCTTTCTGCTGCTTATTTCCTCACAGGCTAAAACCATGCACACATCTCTACATCCTAACAAGGGATCACTTTTGACCTCTGCTCAAATCCACACAGAACCAAGATCCTTGGAAATCCAGTGGGTATTTTCTCTGTCTTCTACTTCCTATGCCAACCCCAATGCAATCCTCAGAACAAGCCTAGAAGATAGCATACTATTTTATTCCATTCTACCACGAAGAAAATGAGTCATAGAGTATTTAAGTGACTTGTTCAAGGTAATTCAACTAGTAAATATTAAAGAAAAAAAAATCAAACTCAGTCACTAGATATCAAGCTCTTAAACAGCTCAAGATTAAAATAAGTTATGCCAGGATTTATGTTCCATGAGAACAGGAGCATTGTACCTTGAACCAAACAATGAAACAAAGAGACAGGGAATAAACAGTGAATACTTTTCTTTCCCTAAATCTAGAAGACATATCTTAGTCAATGTTCAATGATTATTTATGGAATAAAAACAGCACATACATGATAGGCAAAGATTGAGGAGTAGAGAAAATCTAAGAAAATCCAAACTCAATGATCTTGACCCATTTAGAGATATAACCGTTTGCAAGTTACTAAATGCAAGTAAAGTCATACCAATTTGGAGGTCTGTCACACTTTGTCCCAAGGAATTTTGTTAGGTGGCAACTGGAAACTTGCCCTTGAACACTTTGGAACCTCTGGTCTAAGATACCGCACATCTACATTACTGACAGAGACTGGAAGAGTTCAGAAGAAAAGATCCAATTGTAATTTTGTTCTTTTATTAGAGAGGTATTCTGAAATAGGAGGGAAGATGTGGGGGGTGGGGGTAGCTTTGCATGGTGTTTACCTTCACATGTCAAGTTTAAGAATACAAGTGTTAAAAAAAAAAGAAAACAAGTGTATTTGGGTGTCATACTTCTATAGACTTCCTCCTCCATTCTTGTCTTAATGAAATGCCTGGTATTTTAAATTTTCCTTTGATAATAAATTTAAAAAACCACATCTAGTAAGGTATATTTTCACCTTTGAATCATTTTCCTTTACACTTTATTGACAGTAAAACAATAATTTGATTTATATATTTATGGAATTTAATCATAATCAATTATCTACCCCAAACAACTAAAAATTAAATACTCGACATATTTGCACCCTGTGGTTTAGGAGACAGAATAAGCATCTGAATGAAATAAAAAACAGTAGGAAATGAGCTTTAGTTCACCAGACTGTAACATCTAATTTGCAAAATTAGTTTGGCTTGCATCATCAACTTTAAGATCTTCCTTCCAATTTTCAATGAGCCTCTAATTTGAGCCAGGCATTGTGCTAGATGATAGAAATATACAGACAAACCAGGGTGTTTCCTGCTCTGACAGTCTCATAGCTTCAGAATGTAATGTTTCACTGGATCTAAAAGATTTTAAAATCCCTGGGCAAACCCCCATTTCAGATGTGTCAGGATCATCTAATATAGCTCAAAGTGAAAACTCTACTTCCTAACCTTCTTTCACTGCATGTGAACACAGCTTCTGTCTGGCCTGACAACTGAAACATAGATTCCAAGCACAGAACAGGAAGTCAGTACACACCAACAAAGCTGCAGGCCCACCTCATCTTTCCTTCATTTTCTAGACCCCTGGTGGCTAGTCTTTCTCTTCTCTGTCACCCTTAACCTTCATACTTCCACCCCAAGCACCAGAGTGGAGCCCAGAGTTTTAAGATAATTCCAATGAAGGAAACAAGCAAAACCAAAACCTGTTCTAACTATTCTCACTGATAATGTGCAGCATTTGCGAGTGGGCAATGATTGAAAGGCTCCAGCACACTGTTTCAGGAGGGCCGGCACATAAAGTTTGTTTTCTGTTGCAATGTTCCAAGGAAATGTTTTTCTTGCTAGTCACTGGAACAGCTGGCTGGGGATTTCCCTATTTTTGTTAGAGTGAATTAATTTGGCAAGAAAAATAGATGAATCTTTTCAACTCCTCCCTTCCCCCCAACACGCACAGACACTCACAGTCAGCTGTACCTCAGGAAAGGTAAGAAGCAAAAAAAGTAGTCAGACTGTGGTTATTCATCTATAAATGACTCAGGTGAGTAGACCTTCCTTTCTGGGTTTCCCACCACCAAGTAAGGAGATTTAATGTGAAGGAGAAGAAAAAAAAAACACAACTGGAAAAAAACCATGTTACTGTCTACAGACTCAATGCTTATGCTCTCCCAAGACAACCACATTCCATTCCAGAATTAATTCCCCAGAAGGAGGCCAGATCAGTTAGACAGATGGCATGTGCCCCACCTTCAATTTGTTCCTCCACCACACCCACCCCCCTGCCCCAAGGTCTTACCATGGTCAGATTTCTCCAATGCTAACCATTCATTCATTCTTTCATTCAACATGTACTTGTTAAGCCATCTACTATGTGCCAGGCATAGTGATAAGAATTATAATAGTGAGAAAAATCGAACAGGGGTTTATAGACTGTTGGGGAAGATTAACATAGTCAAGGGGTAACACAAATGAGAACAAACACAAATGAGAACATAAATAAGCTGAGGTAAATGTTGAGGGAAAACACAGTATTACGGTGGCTTGAAAAAGGACCAAATGTAGACTGAGCTGGGAGCAGCAACTCAAGGAAAACGCAGGAGAAATGTGAGATCTAGGCGGAGAGAATGGCATGTGCCAAGGCCCTGTGACAAGAGGGAACTTGGCATGTTAGAGAAACTAAAATAAGGTAGAATTCAGGAGACAGAGTGGGGTGGGGCGGGGGGGGGGGGGGGGGCGGGCATAGTGCAAAGTAGATCTAGATCCACCAAAAATAAACCTATTAGAATTAATAAGTGAGTTCAACCAGGTTTCAGGATACAAGATCAATATATAAAAGTCTATTGTATAGCCAATATTTGGAAACAGCCTAAGTGCCCATCAGCAGATGAGTGGATTAAAAAATTGTGGTACATCTACACAATGGAATACTATGCCGCTATAAAAAAGAAGGAACTTTTACCATTTGCAACAGTATGGATGGAACTGGAGAGCATTATGCTAAGCGAAATAAGCCAGTCAGAGAAAGATAAATATCACATGATCTTACTCATATGTGGGGTATAATGATCAACATAATTTCATGAACAAGAATAGATCCAGAGACAAATGGCGGGGGGGATTAGAGAGCAACCAAAGGACTTGTATGCATGCATATTTGCATAACCAATGGACACAGACACTGAGGTGGTGGGGGCTTGCCCGGGGTGGTAATGGCTAGGGGGGAGGGGGAGTGTCAATTGGGGAAAAAGGAGACATATGTAAAACTTTAGACAATAAATTTTAAAAAGTCTATTGTATTTATACATACTAGCAATGAACAGTCCAAAAATGACATTAAGAAAACAATATCATTTACAATATCATCAAAAAGAAAAAAAATGCTTAGAAATAAAATTAAGAAAAGAAGTGTAAAGCTTGTACATTGAAAACTATAAAACACCATTGAAAGAAATTAAAGAGACCTAAGTAAATGGAAAGGTATCTCATGTAACTAACTAGAAGATTTAATATTATTAGGATCCAAACTGACCTACAGATCCTCACAATCCCTATCAATATCGTGGACTATTTTTTTCCAGAAACTGACAAGAAGTTCCTAAGGTTTATGTAAAAATTCAAGAAACTCAGAATAGCCAAAAAAGTAAATAAAATAAAAACAAAGTTGAAAGGCATGTTTTTCCCAATTTTAAAATTTATTACAAAGCTACAGTAATCACGACAGTGTGGTATTAGTATGAAGATACACATACAGATTCATAGAATAAAAGTTAGAGTCCAAAAATAAACGCTCTTATTATTATGGTTAATTGATATTTGATAAGAGAATCTACAGTCAATGTCAAAAACAGTCTTTTCAATAAGTTGTACCAGAGAAGTAGATATCCTATGCAAAAAATGAAGTTAGACCCCTACCTCAAACCATATATGAAAATTAACTCAAAATATATCATCAAACTAAATGAACTAGCTAAAACTGTGAAACTATTAGAAGAAAACATGGGAGTAAATCATCTTGACCTTGGATTAGGCAATGATTTCTTCCAAATTCACAAGTGACAAAAGAAAAAATAGATAAATTGGATTTCATTAAAATTAAGAACATTTGTGTTTCAAAGTACACCATCAAAAAAGCAAAAAGACAACTCACAGAATGGGAAAAAATATTTTCAAATCATACATCAGATGTATACATCAGGGATGTTATATTTAGAATACATAAAGTACTCTAACAAATCAACAATAATAAGACAAACAATTTCATTTAAAGGTGATCACAGTTTATACTAAAAAAATAAATAAATAAATCTAGAAACAGACTTTACACCCTTCACAAAAATCAACTTAAAATGGGTCCTAGACCTAAATTTAAAATGCAAAAGTATGAAACGCATGGAAGATAACATTGGAGATAATCTTGGGAATTGCGATGGTTTTTTAGATATAAAACCAAAACCATGGTCCATGAAAAAAAAATAGTTGATAAGCTGAACTTCATTAAAATTATAAATTTCTGCTCTGTGAAAGACACTGTCAAGAAAGTGAAAAGACAAGCCACAGCTTGAAAGAAAATATTTGCAAAAGATAGAGCTGATAAAGGACTATTCTCTAAATTATACAAAGAACTCACAGTCTACTGGGTTTGGCTCAGTGGTTGGAGTCTTGGCTCTTGGACTGAATGGTCTTGGGTTCGATTCCAGTCAAGGGGTCAATCCCTGGCCCCTGTCAGGGTGCATGCAGGAGACATAGTTATTATATAACCCAGAAATTTCACTCCAAGGAAAATGCAAACTTATGCTCACATAAAGACATGCACACAAATATGTACAGCAATATTATTCATAATAAACAAAAATTTAAAATAACCCAAATGTCTACCACCTGATTATGTGGATAAATGAAATGTATGTCCACACAGTGAAATGTTATTTGGCCTTAAGAAGAAATGAAACACAGACAGATGTTACAATATCAATGACTCTTGAAAGCATTATGCTAAGTGAAAGAAGTTAGTCACAAAAGACAGTCATAACCATATAACCACAAATTACATAATTCCACTTACATGAAATGTCCAGAAAAAGAAAACCCATTGGTAGATCAGTGCTTAGAGCTAAGGGGGTGGGATGCAGGAGTGGGATTGTGATACCTAGCCAGTGTGGGGTTTCTTGAGGTGATGAAAGTATTCAAAATTGACTGTAGTGACAGCTACACATATTGCAAATATACTAAAAACCACTGTACTGTATACTTTAAAATGATGATGTCTACATATAAAAATTGTATCTTGATTTTTTTACATGGAGTTAGACAGGTGGGCAGACACCAGACCTTTTCAGGCCCCATGAGCCACAGAGGTACCAAGATTCCCTGCCTGTGGGGAAGCACAGGACTTGGTTGAAATGTCTGTAAGGAGAATTCTCTGAAAGGTCAGGGGCCTCTAGGAAGACCTTGCTGAAGGCGGCAGCCCCTACCTTGACTTTTCCAAACAAGTCCGAGCCCCTCGGTGTTTTACTGGAATCTCTATGTTTAGTCCTTAGACACGACCTTGTAGAAGCATGTGCTTTCTCAAGGATACTTACCCTGCTGATTGTATCTAGAGGTTAATTTTAGTTCAAGCTGTTGTTACAATAAAAGCCTAAGGAGGCAGGTGAACAGGGTGGTCCTGGCCAGGCAGCCCCTTAGCCCTCTCTTTCACAGAAACGTGTCAGAGTAATCATTCATCCGTTGCTCAGGGTCTGCTGGTCAGTCCCGGCACCTGTCTCAACTAGAAGATGACTGAATGAGCTCAAAATGTCCTTTCAGCTCCCCGAGCCTTGGAAGAGAAAGCTTTCTAGGGCATCTACACTGTGTAGCTCTGTATGTGGGTAACGGCTAGGTTCCCACTGCCTATGGATGAACAGCCCTCTGCCCTTCCCTCCCCAGATGTGGAATCTTTATTTCCCCTGGGATCATCCTGGGTCAGTGGCATTTCATCCAGCTCCAGGGCTGTGCTCTCCACTGGAGAGTACCTGGCACATGCTTTTCCTCTTATCTGAGCCCTTGTTCCTCTGCCTGGCTCATCAGTTTTTTATGAAACAAGCAGGAAATCATAAACTTTTGAGTCATGCAACTGACCTTGCTCCTCAGCTGAAGTTCAGGCCTTTGTCCAATTGCTCCCTGACCTACTTCCTGTGGTGGCAGATACTAAATTTTCTCGTGAAAAAGTAAGTATTCACCCATTTCGAAAGGCTGAGGATTTTAATCCTCAGATTTAGGGGAAGGATTGTGACACTAACACACCTCTAAGTAGAATGTTATAGAAGGAAAAACTCAATGAAGTCTCTCCGGGCAAAGGAGAGAGACAGTGATATTTACATAGACCTGACAGGTACACAAAATAGGAAAGGTAGAGAAAGGTTTTAAAAAACAAACATCTCAGATTGTCCCCCAGGGAAGGAATTCCCTGTAGCCAGGCTACAGGTACTTTTCCAGTAAAAAGCAAACCATCACAATCCAATAACTCCCTCTCCAACCATCTGGCACTGCTGTGACTAAGATTTGAGTCCTAGTGACTAAATCACATACTGCCATGGGTAGAGTGAGAAAATCCTTCCTTTCTTTAGCACTGAGATGGAATGGGCAATGGCTGCTTATATAAATGAAGTTGATTTAAGCATGTGGTTCAGGGGAAAAAAAGCTAGTAAGCAGCCTTTGGAATGAACTGATCTACATCCATTTGTACTGTGTGAACAAGTCCCTGCAGGTAGACAGGAATGGGGTGCGTTCTCTGTGCCCCCACCCTCCACCGACTCGCCTCCTTGGTTGAGCAAGGAGCTGGCAGAGTTGCCTCACCCAAGCGCAACACCACTGCAAATTAGGTTGTCTCCACACCCACCCGGAAGCGGTACTCCTGCTGTCCCTCACAACACTCCCCTCCCACTGGTCTCACTCCAACTGACAGAGATAAAGGGTTCGACACTGAGGAAAGTAGCCTGCATTGAAAAATAAAAATGAGGGGAGTTGTGCCAGTGTGCAATGACAGGGCACGACCTCAGCCAGAACTTGGACTGAGTGAAGGGGAGATGGACAGCTTCCTAGGAAAGAGTAGGAAACTTGAACTGAGGACCTAGTGATGTCATTCTGAGACCATGACATTTATTGATAGAGTTCAAGGGGATGTTCCTTTAAAAAAATATTGATTTCAGAGAGGAAGGAAGAGGGATAGAGAGATAGAAACATCAATGATGAGAAAGAATCATTGATTGGCTGCCTCTGGGGATTGAGCCTACAACCTAGACATGTGCCCTGACCAGGAATCAAACCGTGACCTCCTGGTTCATAGGTCAACACTCAACCACTGAGACAGGCTGGCTGGGCAGGGATGCTACTTTAAAAAAAAAAAGATGGAATTAGTAGGTGTGACAAACTGGGTAGAAACATCTGAAGATGATCATTTCAAAGTTTCCAATTTGGTGAGTAGGTTGAAGATCATCAACATTGGGTGAGACTCAGTAACAGGTCAGGCATTATACAGAGAGGCAGCCATGATCTCCATGCATGAGGCTCCCATAAAATACCAGTGTCTTATTCAGACTCTGAGCCAGTAGCCTCAGGAAAAATAATTTATGCCATTCAGGACAACTCATACAAATGTAATGTGGAACCTGTTTTTATCTAGCCTTTTTTAAGGTAACTTTTATGTAAATCAAACCACCTTAAAAAATAAATCCTGTAAACACTGCTGAGTAATTGCCCTAAGCAGTTCCCTTCCTCCAACCTGCCCTTTCCCAGAACTTCAAGCTCTTTTTGAAGCACAACAAATACCTAAGTGGGTCTTGGCTTTGTTCAACTCACATTGCAATTCCTCTAAATGTATAACTCATCATTGTGTTAAACTGATGCAAAACAGACTGAGCTGCAAAAGGTGTGCAACCCATGTCCTATTTGGTTTGGCTCAGTGGGTAGAATGTCAGTCCACAGACTGAAGGGTCCTGGGTTTGATTCCAGTCAAGGGCTCCTTGGTTACAGGCTCCATTCCTGGCCTTGGTCAGGGTGCGTGTAGGAGGCAATCAATCAATGTGTCTCTCTCACATCGACGTTTCTCTCTCTTTCTACTTCTCCCCTTCCTTTACACTCTCTTTAAAAACCATTGGGAAAGTGTCCTCAGGTGAGGATTAACAAAAAAGAAAACAAAAAGGTGTGTGTCCCAAATATTTGGCAGACACGAAAGAGGCGGACACACTTATTGTTGGTAGGACATAGCAGTTTCCAAACTGTCCTAGGGCAACATTCTTCAGAGGGACCTAGTGGCCATGCTTCCGCTCTCAAAAGGCTGAGTAATATTTACAACAATTAGGGCTAAGAGCCAGGCAGTGTGCTCAACACTGGGTTGACAAGGACTTACAACATGAGGTGGAGGGGGCTGTAGTACAACCTAACGCTGACCTCTGTCTTACTGGTGTCAGAAGGTTAATTGTGGTTTTTAGCCCTGAAACCCAGGGATAACAGGTTCTATGCAAATGTGCACTATGATGGTGTTAATGCTTCTATCTGAAAGACTCAGGAGTATATAGTTCCCAGAGACAAATAGTTTGCTTAAAGATTAGAGGTTAATGTCGAAGAAAGTAATTAAATCTAGAACTTCAATTGTGCTTCCCATTTGTTTTTAAAAGTAGTCAACAAATATTTACTGAATATACAGTAAGGTTCTGGAAAGATTTACAGAAGCATAGGAAGCAATTAATCTCTTCTGGTAGGGGCTTAAAGTCATGCTGGAGGATAACACATAAATGTACACACACACACACACACACACAAAATCTAACAGTCTAATGTATCATGTAATTTCCAAATGGGAGGTACTGTAGGAAGTAATCCTATAGGAAGTAATATAGGAGTAGCAAAGTAGCAAGAATGAAGAGAGTAGATATCTTCCATGGAGAGCTTCATGTAAGAGGGAAAATGAATTGATGTTGTGTCTGGTAAAGAGGCAAGATTCATCTGCACACAGAAAAATGTAGAAGTTACTCCAGACAGGAGTAGAGTGATGGGCAGGCATAAAAGGCAAGAAGATAATAAAGTGGGTCCAGGCAACTGTGAGTCCAGCAGACTAGCCATGGCAAAGGGGAGGTGGGGTGGGGAATGCATTTGGTGGCTCCCATGCATGGAAAAGTAGCCTGGGTGGAACTGACAACATCAAAGGGTAAGGGAGACTCATATATCTTACTGGTGATCTCTTTGTTAAGGTGGTATCTACCAGGCCTTGACACTGCAAAGTTAGAAAAATTAATAAATATCTTGAGGTACATACAACACACTTTTAAATTTAATCCACATTATTAACATTACCCCATTACTAAGTCTACATAATCAACCGAACAATGAGTGAAACCCTGATTTGTAGCATTTGCCCATTTCTGTGGTGTAAATACTCCCACCATGGCTATGAAGCTTCCAATGTGACACCAGTAAAAATGGAGTTGGGAGGAGATACACAGTACCTAGTTGTATGGTATGCCCATCAGACACAATTGATGCATGTAACCTCTAGAGCATAGGTAATAGTAAAATGTAGTAAAGTAATTAAGAAGTGATGAGTTGAGTATTTTTTATATCTGTTTAGAATACAATTTATTTAATTGTAAGTCTATAGAATTTAATTTTTAAGAGTAAATATGTTTAACAACTGCCTCACAAGATTCCTGAAAATGTAACAGTTGGCGGTTAGGAGCTGGTAGGGAGTGAATCCAGCACATCCCTGCAGGCATTATTGCCTGTAACCAGGTGGCCTCCCAGGGCATCTGTCACAAAGCCACAAATAAGTGGTTAAATCTCTTAGATCCCTGTGGTCTGGCATGTGCTGCAGTCAGGGGAAATGTGCATTTTAACCAGAGGAAAGAGTGAAAATGGTTGTGTGGGTTCTTCATTACAGGTGTCTTTGCCTGGTGAGATGTTTAAGACGTGCATCTGCCAATGTCCAGTGATCCATGGTGAGACAATAGGACTAGGAAATAAAACCCCCAATTTTATACCTACTTCTTGCTTAGGGTGAAAGTTCAGTTCTTTTTCCTCATCCATAAGGCTGATATGATCGCTAGTAATGATATTATAAATGCATAGATACAAACAATATTGATAAAATGCCTGGCCCAGTACCTGGACAACAGTAGGCTATGTGTATGTGTGTGCATGTGTGTATATGTATGTTTACTATATATTATATATTAATTACATATTATAGTATATACTGACACACAGATATGTGTATATATATGTATATATATACTAGTATGTGTATATATATTTCACATATAAAATTTATGTATTAAAAATAAGTTATATACTATAAATATTGTATATATACTGACATGTTATATATGTATGTGTGCAACCATTTTATTTTTTTAATTAGAAAATACTTTGGAACTGATTTTTAAATGACAAGTACTTTACATGCATTAACATATATTAACTCATTAACTGTCATAATCCTTAAAGGTAACTAGGTGTTATTATTATTGTTATTCTTCTTTTAATAGATATGTAAACTAATGTAGGGAAACTAAGTAACTTGCCCAAGGCCACAAAACTAACAAGAAGTACAGTAGCTAGGATTCAAGCCCAAGGTGTCCAGCACTGTAATTGATATGTGCTTTCAGACACTCTAAAGTGTTCATTTTCTTCCTCATTTAGAGCAAAGGCATGAAATAGCAACACCAAGCGCCATGTTTCTAGGTCTACGGGCTGTTCTGCCAGCACGTCCCACATGGCAGACTATTAATTTTGTGTGTCTCAGAAAGAATGGTGTGGTCTGTGGTTACAGTAAGTTTCTGGACAGGAGAGGAGGTGTGGAGCTGGTGGAGAGCCTTCACAGTGAAGTTAACTGAAATGGTGGAGAACAAAGCAGCCTATGGTGGGAAAGCTCCACTGAGCCCTGGGTGGCAAATGGGGCCTCGTGATGGTGGGAGGGTCGAGGCTGCAAAGCTTCTCGGTTGCTCCTCCATTGACTGGTATTGCTAGAAGGCTTCTCTGCACTGGCAGGAGACCTTCTGTCCTGCTCTGACATAAAAGAATGCTAGGATGTCAGAGCAATCAGGTAATATCCTTTATGTTTGCAAAGTTAGGAAGAGTAGGTATCAGGACCAGTCATTTCCATGCATCCTTTTTTGAGCAATAAGAAGCCTTTTTATTTATTTTCCAAATGCAATCTTACATCAATAAATTCAGGGCGAGGCAAAAGTAGGTTTACAGCTGTGAGTATTGAAGGATTATTCTGATAGTCTTATTTATTAATTACTAGAGTCCCAGTGGATGAAATTCATGCATAGGGAGGATCCCTAGTGGCTGCTGGCCAGAGCCTCCCTTTCCATGGTTGGCTGGCCGGCTCTGCCCCCTGGTTGAACTCCTGGTCAAACTCCCGGTCAAGGGGACAGTTTGCATATTAGGCTTTTATTATATAGGACTAGAGGCCCAGCACACGATTGAAATCACATGAGGAGGCGCCCTGCCTCCTGCCGTGCGAGGAGCACCCCGTGGGCGGCCGCGACAGTTGGGCCGGACCGACCCCATGGGCGGCCGGGACCCACGCCTGACTTCTGCCCCAGGCCCCCCCGCTCCCCTGCCTGTGTCCGCTCAGGGTTTCTGGCTCAGGCAGGCCCCCCTGTGTCTGTCTCCGTCTCCGCTCCAGGCCTCACCTGAGTGCACAGCCTCCTCCTGTCTGGTTGTGATCCGCTCCGGCATCCTGGCCTAATTTGCATATCACACAAACATACACACACACACACACACAGTATTCTTTTCCATATGAACAACTGTAAACCTACTTTTGCCCTAGCCTGTATATAAAAGAGAAAGAAGTGAGACAGCTGGGTTGAGGATCACGGTGTCCTGCCTTTTGGGACCTTGTTAGTGACCCCTGAAAAATCTTCTGAAATGCAGGGGTTTTGTGGTAGAGATGGAAATTTACAGATCTGGCTGAAACTCCCTATCATAGCCGAGGGTCTGAGAAACAGAAAGGTAAAATGATTTTCCTGAAGTGTCACAGCAGGTACAACCGGCCTGAGAATCTGCCGGTTCCACTAGTGTCTTTGAGCCACAAAGTCACTCAGACCTCTCCACTGGTGACCCACTGGCCAAAGTGGGAAGTGACTCGCTCACACCAAGGCATAAGCAAGAGACCCGGGCAACAGCCAACCAAGTGGGTCTGCCACGATGTCTTGATGAAAGGTTCTAGCTTTGTTTGCAGAACAGATGCTGAGACAGAGGGATCGTATTTTACTGTAATGGAAGCCGTTTTAATATATGCCTCCCCCATCTGTCTTCCGTAAAGGTGCAGTGCCTTCTGTCTTTATCTGGCTGAAAGGTACGGTTATTTTTATTGTCAGGAGCATAAAATATATAGCGCCACTTGAATGGGCTTCTTTGGAAGGCACAGAGGCTAGCTGCTCAGCACAAAGCCACTGCTAAATATTTCGTAGGGTTTTTATAATTCATGAAACCTGCTATTCATGGAGGTTTTCTAGAGACCCCACTGGGGATCCCAGATTGCTCCCAGGAGGAGCAGAGAAAGGAGAGAGTGCCACTTTCCTTATGGGCCTGCCGATCGGATCCACTTGTCTCATCTACCCAAATGTTTACGTAGGGCTCTCTCTTGATCACCAACTCGCCCAGTGGGAAGCTGTTCCTTGCCCCTGACTCGGGCTGTTTTTGAAAGAGCTATTCAGCTCTGTCAGGACCCGGTTTATTAATTCACGTAAAGGGCCGAGCTGGATGTTGTCATGAGGACGTCGTTGGGTTAATTTTATAAACCATGGTGATGTTCGCAGATGAAAGCTGTTCAGTGGCTATAAAAATACTCTGCTGTGATGATTAACGCGTGGTCATTGCCCACGAGCTTATTTAAACGATGGAACAGTGGCTACTATTTTAATCGAATAGAGTCTCACTGAAGTCTCAAAGCACTTTTCCGACACTAAATCACGGCGAGTGTTATTTAATTCTCGCTGCAGAGACAGGGACAGTGAAACGCACTAATGCATGTGCTTTACCCACCGACAGCAGTCACATTTCACAGTGGCGAAGGGATGTGGGTGCTTCTTTTCCAGAACATCATGCCCCAGACTCATCTTCCTTGTCCCTCTTGCTGGGCATTTTGTAACATATCCTGAGTGGAAGCACCCCCGGAGAAGGAGGGCAGAGCCCACGGGAAGCCCCGTTAGCAGGCACTTATTGAGGTCCGGGAGGTGCCAGGGTTCTAGACACGTTCTCAGAGCCCCTGCAATTCCAAGACAGAGGCTGAGCAGCGAGCCCGTGGTGAACTGAGGGCTGAGAGCTCCACGCGTGCAAAGAGAGGGAGAGCAGCCAGATGAAGAGTGACGAGAGTGATGCTTTGTTTGTTTGCAAAGGCATTTTATTCACAAATCTTAATTTGGGTTTTCTCAGAAGCACATTTCATCCCCAATTTACAAGAGAAGGAACTGAAGCCCAGAAAAGTAAGTTCACTCGCCCAAAATGACATGCCTAGTTAGAGGGGGGAGGCAAGGCTTGAACTCAAGACGTCTTGAATTCAGAGTCCAGTATCCTAACTACACGATGCATATAAACCACATGCATTGATTTGTATATCGTCGTACTAACGGGGCATGTACGTACACAAGTAGGCGACTGTTAAATGACAAGAGCGTGACGGTCTAAGGAGCTGGGCCCTGCCCCCTACTCCGCATCTCTCAGGAGACTTTATCTCTGACCTTAGCAGCCCAATATAGTCTGCAAAGCACATTTACACCAGATGTGTAATAATCTGCTTCCCACCATATGCATGTTATTGTGCACAATCCAGTCCACAACATGTTACAGAACACACTTTCAGAATGCGAACACTGACTGCAAGGAACTTGGGTTAAGTCTGCCTGACATGTGGGTGTGCATGTGTGCAGTGGTTCACTTCGTAAGCAAGACTTAAGGCTCCTGATACCTCCTTGACCCCCTGGAGCTATCAGGTGCTAGCGGAGTTCCCAAGCAAACCATTTGGGAAGGACCTTGAAGTTGTCACCATTCTAATCTGCATTACAAAAACCAGATGGCCAGTGAAAATAAGCTGGTCAGGAGCCATGCAATAAACATTCACAGAGGACCAGCCATGTCCAGAACATTGTGTTAGATGCTGGGGCATCCACTGTGTGACTTGCTGTTCTCCAGAGTTAATTGCCTAGTTCACAATCCATAGCCACAGACCAGGGTTTCCCAGCTCTGGGCTGGAGGACCCCAGGTTCCTCCAGGATCACACGAGACTTAGGGGAAAGCTCAGCTGGTCCCCTGCTTCTACTGCCCAACCAGAGCGTTCCTCTCCTGCTTGGTCTTGTGTGCTGGGAGACAGCATAACATTTTACATTTATAAAAAGCGTTCACGGCTCAAAATAGCTTGAAAGTCATTTCCCTAAGGTATTAGGGCTTAAAGTAAAAAAAAAAAAAAAGTGTTTTTTTTTAATTCATTTTTTTGTCAATTCCATTTTTGTCCTCAGGTAGTCAAACATCTTGAATGAACTATCATTTATTTTACATTTTGAAATGATAAATAAAAACATATTTTATGCTTAAATGTTTATTTTATTTTTTTGATTATGAATTTATACATTCCTATTGTTGAAAATATTAAAAACACAGAGAGGTTTAAAAATTGTAGTCACATTTCTCAAGATAATTACAGTTTGCATCGTATTATAGTCTGTGTAGTTTTTATCCTATCCCAATCATGATGGTAACTTAACATTTTTGGAAAATGAGAAGCATACAAGAATTTGCATGCAGTCTCTGCACAGGTGCCATGCTAATCATCCCCTATTGTTCCAACCTGAGCACACAGGCTGCTGAAGGATTGTACACAAAATTTTATGTGTTGCATTTTCAATTTCTATTATATTTTTAACTTCGCCCAAAGCAGGATTTCTTTTGGGTCTGAGTCCTCCAGGCCAAATCTAAGTTGCTCTAGTTGCTGGAGAAATTGCCAGCACTGGAAGTATTTTCAATCCACAGGGACGTACAGCATTCTCTGTTCTAATTCCCGCACGGGCACCCTGTGCACGTTTGTCAGGCCCGTGTCTTTGTGATGCTGCTGCTGAGGCACACACACACGTGGCTGGATTTTAAGTGCGTGCTCCATTTCCTAGAGCTCTTTCCAGAAAAGCAGGAGGAAAGACGGGCACTCTCGTGCTAATGTTGCCATTCCTGACCATGGAGCTGCAGGGGTTTAGAGCAGCAGCAAGATGGACAGAAACCCAAATGACAGAGCCAACTGAACAACGTGAAGTCCACGTGCAAAGGCTAAGTTTCAATTGCCCATCATTTTGTTGTTTCACTCTTCTCCCTGCTCTTTGGACTTATGTCTTCATATAAAAATAACCATATGTAAAATATGCAACTAAAAATGATGCTGTTTGCAGGTCACGCATAACCTAAAAATTCTGAGGTTAAGACCAGATTATTTTCTGGAATCTAGAAATAAGACGTTTTATATAGGTATCCATTTTTGATTTGATGGGTGGTCTTGGAAAAATCAGTATGAAGTGTACGCAAGCCATCAAGAACAAACCTAAGGGACAGCTAAATTAAGAATGTCATCTTTTCACTTTACATTTCCACAGATGAGTCATTCAAATGGCTTTTAATCCCGCGACATTTAAAATGATTACCACACTGAAAACTGTTCATTCTGTAGGCCACATTTTCAATTGTGTGTTAAGTGGGTTCTTTGCACTGCTCAGAGAAAGGTCTATGTAAATAAATAGGCTTAAACCAGATGCAACCAGATATATAATCTGTCCAAAGATAAACATTTATGGCACATAAATATCTCTTCTGCTCTTCACACATTTATTTTGGTGAGTTAAAGGGAAGTAGAGGAACAGAATTTTAGGGTTGAAATAAGACCTGATCGTTTCACAACATGTGTCAAGCTTCCCACGTGCCAGTTACAATGCCAGGGACCCGGGGTGGAAGGTGGGTGAGCCATGGTCTCCATTTTGGACTAGGTCATGTTGAGTGGAAGAGTCTCAGTGCCTTCTATAGAAATAGAACTGACCATGATGTATTCCTGGGAAAAGGAAGGGAGTAGATGGAGCCAAGACTGGTATTTGTGTCTACAAAGTGCACAGAGCAATTCACTGAATTTTGGCCTCCCTGGGAGACTAATTCCTCATTCCACAGCATCTCTTTAGTGAAAAGTTATAATTTCAAAACAGATGGCCTCTGCAAAGCTTCCTCCCACCCCCACGTCCTCCTCTTCCTTCCCTTAAAAAATAAATATGTGTTTATTGATTTCAGAGAGAGGAAGTGAGAGGGAGCGAGGGATAGAAACATCGATCGGCTGCCTCCTGTGTGGCCCCCAAGCCTGGGACCAAGCCTGCAACCCAGGCATGTGCCCTGACTGGGAATTGACTAACGACCTCCCAGTGTAAGAGGTGATGCTCAACCAACTAGCCACACCAGCTGGGCTCTTCTTTCTTATCCTCATGTTGTTCTTATTCCTCTTCCTCCTCCACTTTCTTCTCCTCCTCCTTCTTCTTGAGGTTAAGACCTACTTCTTGGTTAGGGTTTTCATATTTAAGTTTCTTAACCTGTTCATGTCTATCAACAAAACAATTCTCTACAGATTTAAATAAAAGTGACACCAGTCCCTGTTTTTAATGCTATATGTTCTCTATTGGAAGATAAAAAACATAAAGTATGTAAATGTTTATGGAAGATTTCAGTGCACTGTTTCATATTCTCCAAGACATATCACAGTATGACTGTTAAAAGAACATATAGATAACACATCTTAATTTATGTACTCCAATCTCATGTTAGCTTTTTACATTCCACTACGCTAAAAATACTTTACTACAAGTTGTACATAAAGTAAATACTTTTTATCTTAGTTTTACTTTAGTAAATTGTAAGCATGTCATTTCATTATGTCAGTTTTTAAAATCAACCTTACGGAACTACGACTTACACATGACAAAATGCACCTAGATTAGTGTACAATTTCACCAAAGGCATGCATCTGTATAACTATCTTCACAGTCAAGACACAGAACATTCCATCACCTCAAAAAGTTCCCTCTGTAACGACATTCTCCTCACTCCCAGCCCTAGTCAACTGCTTATCTGCCTTCTGTCACTATTAATTAGATTTGTCTTTTTTGGCATCATAAAATGTGCATTCTTTTGTGTGTATCTTCTTTTAATATATTTTTTAATTTATTTCAGAGAGGAAGGGTGAGGGATAGAAACATTAATGATGAGACAGAATCATTGATCTTGATCAGGGGTCCTCAAACTACGGCCCGCAAGCCACATGCAAATACAAATATTGTATTTGTTCCCGTTGTTTTTTTTTTTTTTACTTCAAAATAAGATATGTGCATAGGAATTTGTTCATAGTTGTTTTTTTAAACTATAGTCCGGCCCTCCAATGGTCTGAGGGACAGTGAACTGGCCCCCTGTTTAAAAAGTTTGAGGACCTCTGATCTTGATTGTCTGCCTCCTGCATGCCTCCTACTAGAGATCAAGCCTGCAACTCGGACATGTGCTCTTGATTGGAATCAAACCTGGGACCCTTCAGTCCACAGGCCAATGCTCTATCCACTGAGCCAATCTAGGGCTGTGTCTATCTTTTTTTTATCAGCATAATATTTCTGAGATTTATCCATGTTGTTGCATATATGAATAATTCATTCTTTTAAAAAGCTGAGTGTAATTCCATTGGATGAATACGTCATACTTTGTATATTCATTTAACTCTTTCTTTGTTTGTTTTGTGTTTCTTAATTCTCATCTGAGGATATTTTTCCATTGATTTTTTTAGAGTGAGTGAAAAGGAGGGGAAGACCTAAAGAGAAACATCAATGTGAGAGCGGCACATAGATTGGTCCCAACCAGGGCCAGGGATCAAGCCTGCAACCAAAGTACTTGCCCTTGACCGGAAGGAACTGAATCCGTGGTCCCTCAGTCCCAGGGCCCCTGAGCCCAACAGGTGAGGGCTCATTTAACTTTTGACAGACATTTGGGTTGTTTCTAGTTGGGGACTATTAAGAATAAAGCTGCTGTGAACATTCATGTACAGATAGCTGTGTAGAAACATATGTAGAAGAAGAAGAAGGAAAAGCAGGTAGCTTATTATTTAGTTATAAAGCTTCTTCATGTGTCTGGAGATAGGTCCTTTGGCAGGTATATGTATTGTGAATATTTTCTTTCCCCATTCTGTGGTTTGCCTTTTCATTTTCTTAATGCTGTCTTTCAAAGAGCAGACATTTTCGACATTCCTTAGGACAAAGTGGGCACATCTGTTTACAAAATAGCTTTGCTAATGAGCTCTGTGAATATTTCTTAAAATGTTATGCCAAAGCAAATTGCATTACCTGTTTCACAGTATTAATAATGGGTTTGTGGCAGAGTCCCAGGGCGTCACCAAGCACAAGACTCAGCAGTGATGCATGCCCCCATGTATCACTACCGGGAGTTTCTGCCTCAATGCCACGTTCATTTCATTCCTTTCTCTCCAATACTCCACAGAATGTCTTCCTCACTACACAGCATGAGTCATCAATGAATAACTATCAACACTATTTCCTTACAGTGTCAGGCTGGCCATGACCTCTGTGTTGTATCGGAAAAGTAGTTTAAACATTGGGCTTGTTCTAGATTTAAGAAAGAACAGAAATCTCTGATATATGTGACTTAGAATGCTCAAGCCTCTCCTTAGCTCTCAAAATTGGAACCCAGTGAGTTTGTCTTTTCTTCTAGAAAAACTAGTGGCCTGTATTTTATTTGTTTCTTAATTATACCAAATAGCAAATATTTGTTCAAGTGTACCATATTCCAAGCAGGAAAAGAAAAAATATCTAGGGTACCATGTGTCAAATCTTTTAGTTATTGCTCGTGAAACAGTGAGCATCTTGACAATAGGACACTGAATTCATTTTTTGTGTGTTTAGTACTGGCACATAGGTTTTTGTTAAATGTAGTTAATGGATGAATGATTGTACGCATGCGCACATGAATGAAGTGTCAGAATGCGTTCCCTGGCTTGAGTTTTCTTTCTTTTTTCTCTTATGGGAATATTTTCTATGATAGGAGAGCTATAACCAAATAGCCACAGCCACTCAAGGGGAAACAATGCTATGATAGCAGTAAGATCTGCCAGCAACACCACAGCCAGCAGGTCAGTTAATACCTGGAATTAGGCTTGTATCATTTTGATTTCTAATGGTCAAAATTTCCCAAAGTGAGATAAAATGCACCAGACATCAGAAATGAGGCGGACCATCAGAAAATTACTTTCTTCTTAGATTATATCAGAGGAAAGATAAATGGTAAAAAGATTGACTACCATTATAACCAATACTATTTAGTGCAGTTTGCAAAAACAGTTTTATACTTTTCTCACTGGACATTTGCCTCCATTACACAGAGCTGGAAATGAGGCTCAGCGAATGGGAACTTCTTGCCCAAGCTTTTACAGCTACTTAACAGCAAAGTAGACCAGCTGCATTCTAGTGTTCTTTTTTGCTGCCTAAAGGGATGACCTCTTGCAGATGGATGCCATGGATGGTAGTCTACATCATGTCTACCTTTCTCTCTTCCCCTGGACTTTTAAATAAAATCCCTTTGTTGTGCCATGAAATGAGATTAAATTATTCTTACTACAGTATAATTTTATGATGTATGAGGCACAGTATTAAAGAAAACAATTCTCAAATAAAACTTTGACACTGTGCTTCATCTAACTCCATGGGGAAGAGCCCCATGGAAGCCACGACTCCATGAGCCCTCAAATTCCTTTTTCTATGCAAACCCTGTTTTATAAGTTGGTAGTGAGAACATGCCAAAATGACCCTTTTCTCTTAATTATGCTCTACTGTCCAGGAGGAACTCCTTAGCTTAGACACATTTATTCAGGAATGTCTATTGCCTTGGATTGCCTGGAAGGTCAATGGGCTTGACAGTTGTAGACCAGAACTTGGGAGGAAGGACCCTAGAGCTACTGATCACCCCTATTCAACCCTCTGAGGAGCAGCACTGCCTGTGAGCGATCCCATCGGGACCTTCTGGGAACCAGCTCGCATTTGGAGAACGGTCTTCAATTCCAAACATGGCTGAGACTCTGAAATAACAGATTCCCACTAATCTTGTAGCAGGATTACATTTCAGGCCATTGCTTTGCAAAAGATGAAGTGTGCTTGCCTCTGCCTCACTGATGACAGTACCACTGTAGGCTTTGTAACAGTCAATTTTGTTCAGGATCAGGGCTGGGGAACTGAACAAGATGTGAGATTCTATGTTCCCATAATAGTTGAGAGCTATGACAGAGAAAAAATACAATTTAATCTCTCTCAAACAGCTACATTTCTACATTCTATTGGCCTCTACAATAACCACGTGAAATATAAATAGCTCTCTTTATTAAGGCTTCATTAAGAATTTTTATATCTATGTGACAAGTGGTGCATTCTTTGCACAGAGCAAAGTACTTGAAGCTTTGATTCCAGCTGGTCTGGATTGGAAAACTCATTACTGCTCCTAGCCTGACTGCCAGCAAACTCCTCTGGGAGAGATATGGCCTTATATGTATAGAAACAGTCAGACTGAATTGGTCAACTTTTATAAATAAACCATTGGAAAATGTAATTTAGAAGGAGGAGTAGATCAATTACAGATTGTTTCCTTAATCTTCTCCATCATTTTCCAGTTCCAAATTTTAGGCATTTTTCATAACAAGAATAATAATTATAGTATGTGACAAAGCTCATCATTCAGTCTTTTATAACACGTCATCTATCTATAATGACAGAAGGAATTACCAATGACATTACAATTTGGAGGCAGAATTACAAGTTTATTTATAGTTCAGGCAACTGATTAGCTATCTTGACCAAGTTCTAGATGGAAATCACCATCTCTTGACTCAGAGAGTGGCACTGGGTTAAAATAAACAAGGAATCATTTCCAGTGGAGAAGATTAAAATGCAATTATGAATACATTTATCTTTCTTTGCCCAGGGACTCTCCATCCCATAATACTACTTGCATAATGGGTTATTTTGTTCCCTTTTAAATGTTAAATTTGGAACATTTCATTCTAAGTGTTATAAAAAAATAAAAACGTGGAATTCTAAACCCACAGATTTCCATATTTATCTGAGACAAAGAATCAATCCACTGTGCCTGCATTTAGGGAAGCACTTTCTCATCTGTGACTATAAACAAATGGAAATTAGTATTTTGCCTTGTTTATCCCACTTTCAAACACACACACACACACCCTCGCTGCTCCCTTCAGAAGGCATCTGGAAGTGCCATTTTGTTGGTGTTGGTTTCTGACTGCTTCTGCTCCCTGCTGGTCTCATGTCTTCTACCCCAGAGCTCTATTCCCCATTTGACACTTAAGTCAATGCATGCCTGCACTGCTTCCTCCTACTGGTCCCCAATGCAAATGGACCTGTCTTCTGTCTAATTGCTTGGATGGACCTAAAAAACAGTCTCTGCACATGGAGAATCTATTATTCAACTCAGATGGAACACATGTTGCCTTTTAAGAGGGTGTCTTGGGATACACAATAGCTGAGTTTAGTCCTTAGTGGATGGAATTCAAGGCACAAGATTGACTAGTGGCAAATATCTGGCAGAAGGAAAAGCTTCCAGGTTCCCCCATAACCCCCTCTCCCCAGTGCAGCTCTGTACTGGGCCAGATGCACATGCACAACAGCCAACCTGACCTGAGGTTCAGGAGTGGTGAGCGGAACAGTAACCTCCCAGCGGGTTAGAAAGTGCCCCTCCCAGCTGCATCACTTTGCCTGACAATAGGAACTACTTTGCAGCATCTTGGCCTCCTAATGCTTAAAGCTCTGCTTTTCTAAGCTTCTCATATTCTTTTTTTAAAAAAATATATTTTATTGACTTTTTACAGAGAGGAGGGGAGAGGGATAGAAGAGTTAGAAACATTGGTGAGAGAGAAACATCGATCAGCTGCCTCCTGCACACCCTCTACTGGGAATGTGCCCGCAACCAAGGTACATGCCCTTGACCGGAATCAAACCTGGAATTCTTCAGTCCACAGGCTGATGCTCTATCCACTGAGCCAAACCGGTTAGGGTTAAGCTTCTCATATTCTATTTGCATTAGCAGCCAGCTTTTCTTCAGATTCAAACTCTATTGGCTAGGGCTAGGCTCTAGGTAAAGAGATGTTATCCTATTTAATATTAAAAATTCAGCCTCTGGAATGGTTTTTCTCAACACAGCTATTCAGGTAGCCAGTGGATGGACCTCCTTGGAAATATCAGTAGCAGCTCGATTGCCCTGCCTCCTGACAAAGATCTTTCTGCATCATTGGCAGCCAATTTCAAGCCATTGGTGCCCCGACAAGAACTAGACTCTGAAGACCATGCAGTCAGGAACAGTAAATATATTGTCAAGGGGCAAGACACTGGTGAGGGATAGGCCCAGGTGACAATGGAGGTTCTGCCAGACCAAGACACGGTCCAGGGAGTATAGCTAGCTCTCCTACAGGGTCCCAACAAATGGGGCACTTGTTGTTCTAGAAATGGGTGCCCCTCATGTGGGTGGAGTCCAGCCATGGGGAATTTGGGCAGCAGATATGTTGACGTTCAGGCAGTGGTACATTGAGAGGTGGAGAACAGAGACCCTGCTCCTGGGCAAAGGGCCTACTTAGAGACAGGCAGGTCTGAGTGGGAGAAAGAGGCTGAGGCATGTCCGAAAACCAACACCCAGAAACAGGGGCAAAGGAGAGTTAAGATCTGAGTTATGGGAACAGAGGTGGGGGAGAATGCCTTGGGATTTGGGACTAAGGGACATTGTTTCATGATCAGGACTGGATCCCTGAAGGAGGGGAAGGAGAAGTGTGTAGTGTATTTCTATTTTGTAGCACAATCTAGAAAAATAGGCATAAGAAATTTCTTGAGGGTGGGGGTAGGGGGTAATGTGGGGATAAGGACACATATGTAATGACTTAATCAATAAAGAAATTTTAAAAAAAGAAATTTTTGGGATGGGATTTGGGGGACAACTATGATTAAAGCACAGGGTTGGGGACTTAGGATATGTGTGAAAACTCTACTCTTGGTTGATGTGAAAAAAATAAATTTAAGAAAAAGCTATGCCTTTTCTACCCATCTTGTGTCTCTTGCTTCCTTTCTCTTCTTGTCACCAGAGTCTTATTAACATTTTATCTTAAAAATTGTTGAGAGGCATCACCTTTGGATGCCTCTGTCTCTGCCCAACTGCCTTCTGCTGGGGAGTCTGTTGTCAGTACTGGCTGCATTCAGGGTAAGACGAGCAGGGAGAGACACGTGGGGGAGGTAAGCCAAGAGCCCGGAGGTGATAGTAGTGACATTACATCACATATTGAGCACCTTCTATGAGCCAGGTACCAGGTAAAACATTTAATATACATCATCTAACTTAGTTGTGGCAAGGTAAGCCTTGTCCTTCTCATATACACAAATAAAGCCACTGCAGTTGGTTAGTGCTCCATCAGCCTAAGCTCTCCCGGACATGGTAGCTGAGAAAGCTTAAATACCTCTTGCCTCCCAACAGGATTAGAGAGAAGAGACCAGCCTCAGCTGGGGAGATGCCAGGGCCCCCTATGAATAATTGAGAATGGATGGGCATGGACCAAAGGGTAGTGACATAGAGCTTCAGAAAGGCTGAGCCCAGGTAAAAGACTAAGCTACTTTAACTGGCTGGTACCCAGACCTGACTCCGGGTCATTAGGGAAACTCTTAATGGTAGATAAGTCCTCCTTCATTAAAAAATAGAAATTCAGGAAGTAGCTAAGAACACCGATTAATGAGTACTGGTTCCCTGGGAACGTAAGAACTTCTGCCTGAGCCTCAGACATCCAGACTTGACCTCGTAAAGCCAAAGCAGCCATTACAAAGAAAGGTCCGACACAGGGCGCTCTTAGTAGGTGCTGGATATTTAGCAGACCCGTGGGTCTGGGCTGAGGGGAATGGCCGGCAGGTGCTCAGTATTCCGTGATTAGCGACTTACAGGACATTTTCTCAGAAGAGGTGGCAGCCACCTAACGTGCTGGCTGATGGGATGGTTCCTCTCTCCTCAGGAAAGCAGCACACCCAGCCTGTTTTGGTCATTGGCATCAAACTTCAATCAAGACTGGTCTCACCAAGGAGTGTGGGTCAGGGGAGTGTGCCAATTCAGGGAAATGTGGGGAGCTTGTTAAAATGCAAAGTCCCCGACCCCCAAATTCAGGACATTCTTTGGGGGATTCTGACGCAGATGGTCCTGCAGGGACACTTTGGGGATTCCTGCACAGAGAGTCCTCCACCCACCCACTGTGCTTCTCGGGGCTGAACTGGACTGGACATTCCTGATTTTGAGAGAGTGCAGGTAGAGAGATTCCCCATTGGCCTGTGAATGGCCGCTTTTCCTATACACACCAGCTCCCAGTGCTGAGGAGGAGCAGGCCCTCCTGGTGCTCAGTGGTTAGCACCACTGTGGTCAATCCCAGAAGGTACTGTGGCAGCAGGGAGAGGAGCCTTCTCAATGCCAGCTAGAGTTGCCTCCTTCCTGAGCCCAATCTTTGCTTTTCTTCTATTCTAGTCACATGACCAGAGCTGGGTAGGTTCTAGAAATGAGGGACAAAAAGGCCATTTTCTACTAAAGCCCACCAATGTGTGCTGCGTGCTGAAGACTTCCATGCTTTTTACCCATCAGGAGGTTGGGACTTCCTTACATGGACCAACTTTAACGACAAGGATTTGCTGAGGTAGAAAATTCCCCAGTGGCAGGCTTGATGGATGATGCAACATGGTCTCCTGGGGACACAGTGATTTGCAGCAGCGTTTCAGTGACCTAAAATAAACCATCACTCTGCACAGGAGTGACAAGCTTAATGTCTACACTCTTCATCATAATTCTGGTGGCGGAGCTTCCCAGACTTGAGGTTAGCCCCTCTCACTTTGCCCCAAATATTTGGAGCAGGAACATGGGAGGGATTGTATGAAAATTGTTCTTTAGATGATCACCTTTCATCTGAGAAACTCAAGCACTTTATAAATATTAGTTAAATAGTCACAACACCTTAGTACAGCGGTTCTCAACCTGTGGGTTGCAACCCCTTTGGGGGTTGAATGACCCTTTCACAGGGGTCGTCTAAGACCATCGGAAAACACACATATAATTACATATTGCTTTTGTGATTAATTACTATGGTTTAATTATGTTCAATTTGTAACAATGAAATTGGGGGTCCCCACAACACGAGGAATTGTATTAAAGGGTCGCGGCATTAGGAAGGTTGAGAACCACTGCCTTAGTATGTGTAATTATTATCCATCCACCACCTCCAAATTCATGCCAACTTCTTAAAGATGAGGAACTTGAAGGTTAACATGTCTAGACTTCAGTGGCTGAGCTTATCACAGAGGCAATGTTTTTCATTTCTAGTCTCGCATTGAAGAGGAGTGTTGGAAAAGACCATACGATTCCTATGCATTTATACATTGTAAAGTACTATGTTTAGGAGAATAGAAGAATAAAATATTGCATTATCATTTAATTATAAGGACTACATTAATCCTACCTTTGAACCAACCTTTTCCCTCCCAAGAAACTTAGCTTCTCTTTCAGTCTTTCCATCTATAAAATAGTGTCATACCTGAAGCAGTTACTGTCTGCTGCTTAGGTTCCAGTGCCGATACAAGAAAAAAGGGTCCTCGTTCACACTTTCTGTTTGTCTGATTGTGGCAGCCAAGATTTAAAGGGGGAATATAACAATAATAATAACATTAATAATCCTATATAATAAAACCCTAATGTTCAAATCAACCGCACAGCGGAACAACTGGTCACTATGATGTGCACTGACCACCAGGGGGCAGATGCTCAGGGGCTGCCCCCTGGTGGTCAGTGTGCTACCACAGGGGGTGTGCCGCTCAGCCAGAAGCTGAGCTCACAGCCCCAGGCCTAAGCTGGCAGGCGGAAATCCCCCAAGGGGTCCCAGACTGCAAGAGGGCGCAGGCTGCGCTGAAGGACCCCTCCCCAGTGTACGAATGTCATGCACCAGGCCTCTAGTAATTAAATAAAATGAAATAGTGTCATAATGGATTCCCTAATCTCTTACATTAGTCTACTATAAGCATTGATGGCTTGTCAAATGGTGTGTTCTAAAACCTATAAAATGTGTTCCTGTTTCCTGTAATAACAGCATACCCTCACAATTTGAAATGGATTATCCTAATATATCACCCAACCCTGAAGAATTTTCATGATCAAGGTTGTTATTCATATTATCAGATATCCTTCCTCTTCATATTAGTTCAAGGCCACTGGCTTGGATGATACTTATCTGAGTCAGTCACAATCCTTCTTTTTTTGGAAATCTGGTATTAAAACTACCACCAGGTTAGAAGTGAAAAACTATAGTTAAGACCAAACATTGTTAGTGATTCTAAAATCCGTCTCTGCCACTATTCTGTTTGAGGAACATCAGTTCTCGTTTAATATGTTTACCTGGAAATAGCCACCTGAGAGGAGATTGGAAAATAGTGGGGCTACTAAGAGGTACTGGAGACAGAGTTGTTGGTAAATAAAACAGCTAAGTTAACAGTCTTTGCTCTCAACCCTCCAGGCTTACTCGGGGTTGTGGGCCATGGAGGAGACTAGAAGAAAGAGAAAATCCAGTCACAACCCCAGAGGGTCCAGGGCAGGGAGCAGAGCAGGGCATGTACACACAAATAAATAGAGAAGGCAGCCAAAATGAATCCTCAGGTGTCAGCCATGGAGGGGTGCTCCCTGAAGGTAGATCTCTAAGTCCTGGATGAGGCCAATTACCAGGTGCATTTGAGGGAACTGGTGACCACATAGTATACTATGTTTGTTAAGATTTCTAATAAGGTTTACAAAGAAAATAATGTATGTCTCATATGGTATGCCAATGATAACTGTTTCTACCCAGTCTCTTTCATGAGGCAAATGAGAAACATCTACAAAGGAAGTCACAGGCTGGAGTAAAAATCTGTAGTACTGAAATATTCTTGGATTTCTCTTAGAAATCATGAATATTCTAGAAACAAATAGAGAAACAAGTTCTGGGGTGGGAAATAAGATATATATATATATATATCTTATTTAATTATATATATATATATATATATATATATATATATATATTAACTCTCAATATATATATATTTTGAGAGTTAAGATGAAACAGCCACATAAAGAAAGGCATGCACACGCCTTTGTTTAATGCTGAGCAGTTTATGTGCTTTCATGCAGGGTCTTATTTGATGCTTTCAACAACCGATGTGTTAGAAGCACAGAGAAATCAAGTGACTTGCCTCAGTTGGTAAACGGGTCCTGGAGTCAGCAAGATGGGTCCAAACCCTGGGTCTGCTCCTCAGCTATGTGACCTTGGTCAGTTACCTGCTCCTCTGCTATGTGACCTTGGTCAGTTACGGGCTCCTCAGTGCTGGGGTCCAACCCCAGCAGGTCCAGGGGTCCCCAAAGTTGTGGACGGAGTCGGCGAAGAAGGAATGACACGGAGTCAGTGTTCAGTTGATCAGCAGCCTAGCTAGGATCTCCAGCCAGGATCTCCAGCCAAGTTCTGGTCTGGATCTCCAGAGAGGTTCTGCTTAGGATCTCCAGCCAGGTTCTGTGTCCATGTTCTCTTGCTAGGTTCTCCAGGTTCTCCAGCCAGGTTCTCCGGCCAGGTTCTGTCCAGGTTCTCCAGCCAGGTTCAGTCACCAGGTTCTAGTCAGGTTCTCTTGCCAATTTCTGTAGTCAGGTTCAGTCCAGGATCTTTTGCCATGTTCTCTCGCTAGGTTCTGTCTCTAGGTTCTGAGGCCAGTTTCTGTCCAGGATCTTTTGCCATGTTCTCTCCAGCGAAGTTCTTCTGTCCCTAGAGAACGTTCTGTGTAGGTTCTGTGCCTAGGTTCTGTCTCTCTCTCTGTCTCTTGCTGTCTTGTTACATCTGTATTTATACCAGTTGATTCAATCCTATCAATCTCTATTACAAAGTTTAGGGCGTTTCTTATCTCCATTCCAGGGAGTAAAGATTATGTAGCTTAAGCATGATTGTTCATAGTTAAAGTGATTAATTACCTGCCTGGCACTTAGTTAAGAGGTTTTATTCCCTCCCTAACTTCAGGGGAAAATCCCTACCTGGGGAAACAACCTTTCTCAGAGAGGTGACCTTGGTTAAAACACATAGTGCCAAGAAGGTGAGCAAACATATTAAGAACAGTATGCCATATATGCCAGGTCCCTTGAAACAGCAAGCATGGACCGGCTCCTGGCACCTCAGCTGTGTGACCTTGGTCAGTTACCCGCTCCTCAGCTATGTGACCTTGGTCAGTTATGGGCTCCTCAGCTGTGTGGCCTTGGTCAGTTACCCGTTCCTCAGCTGTGTGACCTTGGTCAGTTACCCGCTCCTCAGCTGTGTGACCTTGGTCAGTTACCCGCTCCTCAGCTGTGTGACCTTGGTCAGTTACCTGCTCCTCAGCTATGTGACCTTGGTCAGTTACCTGCTCCTCAGCTACGTGACCTTCTTCAGGATTTACTACTTCAGCTTTCTCACAGGGTGTTGGAAAATTAAATAAGATGTTCACATCAAAGGCTCAGCACAGAGCTGGGCACATCACACTCAGTATATGCCAGCGCCCATCACCTGTCACCACAGCCTCCCTGCACAGCAACAAGACTGATGCAAAATAAAGGCCATCCAGCTTTTCTGGGCTAATGTACCCAACTGAAGCCCTCTCTTCCAACACAGCCACGCTGAGGGCCAGGCCTGACTCCAGCCCGGCTCTGCTTTCACAAAATGACCTTGGACCATCCACTGGGACTGTCCTCAGGGCTTATTTAAATTCTACACACATGGGTGTGATGTTATTGGTGACAAATCTTGGTCCTTCTAGAGTGTTCTTTTTGTTTGTTTTGTTTGTTTTTTTTTAGTTTACAATTTGTCATTTATAGCCAAATCTAATGAAAAGAAACATAATTAAGAGGGGACAGTCCTTGAAGGATGTCCCTCATCTAAGCTTGACTTTTTTAATATGATGTTTTTAAACATAAGAGCCTCATTCTTTCATTGTCATACTTGAACGGTTGGCCTTGCTTCACTTTTGAGATGGGGAACGCTGGGAAGAAAAGAAAGAAGGAAAGAACCATTAAAATAGTTCTTTCTTCTCCAATGGGAGAAGAAAGGGAATGAGAGGAGAGAGAAAGGCCCAAAGTGAAAGGACAAGTCGAGGCAGAGAAAATCAAACCGGCTTGGAAACATCACAGGGAAATCAACCTTGTAGGCCAGAGATGTTAATTATAGTTTGCTTTTAAGACATAACTCATACTACTATTTGTTTTGTGAAGGGGGAGAGTGCTTATAATGGGCTGCAATAAACCTTCCAGCCAAGGCCAGGCTGTTTCTTTCTTCTGCACTGAGAAAAACATCATGTTCAGTAAAATACCTTAGTCTTTTAAAAAATTTAACCATCTTTAGAATGTTCATTTTGCTTTTTTTTTTTTTTTTTTTTGAGTTTCCTGGAAACAGCTCTTTCTTTTATTTTTATAAAATTTTTTTAATTCTTTATTGTTTAAAGTATTACATATGTCTCCTTTTCCCCCCATTGACCTCTCCCCAGCCGTTCCCATCCCCCAGCACATGCCCTCACCCCCCTACTGTCTGTGTCCATGGGTTATGCTTATATGCATGCATACAAGTCTTTGGTTGCTTTCACTGCCCCCCACCTCCCTTGCCTTCCCTCTGAGGTTGGACAGTCTGTTCGATGCTTCTATGTCTCTGGATCTATTTTTGTTCATCAGTTTATGTTGTTCATTATATTCCACAAATGAATGAGATGGTGTGATATTTATCTTTCTCCAACTGGCTTATTTTGCTTAGCATAATGCTCTTCAGGTCTATCCATGCTGTTGCAAATGGTAAGAGTTCCTTCTTTTTTACTGAAGCATAGTATTCCATTGTGTAGATGTACCACAGTTTTTTAATCCACTCATCTGCTGATGGGCACTTAGGCTGTTTCCAAATCTTAGCTATTATAAATTTTGTTGCTATGAACATAGGGATGTATATATCCTTTTTGATTGATGTTTCTGGTTTCTTGGATATATTCCTAGAAGTGGGATTACTGGGTCAAATGGGAGTTCCATTTTTAATTTTTTAGGAAACTCCAAATGGTTCTCCACAGTGGCTGCACCAGTCTGCATTCCCACCAGCAGCACAGGAGGGTTCCTTTTTCTCCACATCCTCGCCAGCATTTGTCGTTTGTTGATTTGTTGATGATAGCCATTCTGACAGGTGTGAGATGGTACTGCATTGTTGTTTTGATTTGCATCTCCCAGATGATTAGTGACTTTGAGCATGTTTTCATGTGTCTCTTGGCCTTCTGTATGTCCTCCTTTGAAAAGTGTCTATTTAGGTTCTTCGCCCATTTTTTGATTGGAGTGTTTATCTTCCTTTTGTTAAGTTGTATGAGTTCCCTATAATCATTTTACATTTTCCTTCATATTTTGGACTCTAGTTCAGCACCTGTTCGCTTCTTTGCTCTTGTCTCCTCCCGGCTCCCAGACAAGCAGGAGCTTGGGGATGAGGACCTGCGGGGAAGGAAGGAAACCCTGGCGCTCCCCTATGTGAATAACGTGATTCGCAGAGAGGACAGAGGATAGAAGCAGGTTTTCTGCACAGCTGGCAGCGCTCCCAGACAATTTGCTCTGGGAACAGACTCCGGCTAAACTGCTGCCAGTGCCGGCCTCTGGGGCCTCCAGGTTGATGAGTTTGGGCGGCCATGGCCAGGGAGCACTCGGGAGGCAGGAGGGGTAAGCACTCCATGGGGAGCACCGGGCAGGGCTGACTTGGGTCACTGGACAGCAGGAGATGTAGCTGCGAGCACACAGCAGGCTGGGTGCACTCCCGCCTCTGGCCTCTGAAACAGACACAGGAAGGGCTGAAGGGCTGGAGAGAGAGAAGCTGGCTCCAGGTCAGAGATGGAAGAGCCTGAGTGGCCACAATGCAGGGTGAGGAGTAGGAAGGATGAAGGGTCCTTGTGGGCTGGCCAAGGGCTCAGGCTGGTTCCAGCTGCACAAAGCAGCTTAGAGGGCAGAGTAACCCTCTCTGTTCTCCAGCACCACGTGAGTCTTGTCTCCTGACTCCCTGCCCAGCCCAGGGGACTGACCACACCATCCTGTGGGTTTAGGGAATGACCTAGAAGCAACTGTTGCTTCTCTACTCCCTGGATCCTGCTCTGTCACTACAGCCATGCCCAGCCTACCCCTCTTGGCTTCCCCTGGGTGGTGTTTTCAACAAACACTCACTCTAGAGTACGGCTAATTGAGCTGGGCAATCAGCAAGCTCTCTGTGAACTACAGTGTGTGGGTGGGGAAAGGAAGGGAAGGGGGCCAAGGCTGTCCGGGCTTCTGCCAACGTCCCCGCTGGGTTTGAGCTCAGCCAGACTGGGATTCCTGATATGGACACTTTTAAAAATGATTTTCCCTGCAGTAGAATTTTGTAAAGGTCTATAGCTATGAATTATTCAGGGCCACTAGCAGATGTAGCCCCCAGTATCTTCTAGTTTTCCTCAAATGGGTTCTTGGCTAGCCTGGATATTCAAGAAAAGGTAATGGGACACATTGCCTCTCTGTTGCCTTCACTGTCCACTGGCCAGGCTGCCCTGAGGCTACTAGGAAGCTGGGACTGGTGGTCAGGGTGAACTGAGTGGCCCACTGCTTTCTGCTTTCTCTGCTCTTTCCCCTAATGAAATAGCCTGTGTGTGATTACACACCTAATTCCTGATAGGTTCAAAAATTCAGAAAATACAGAGAAATGTAAAGAATACCACCAACTGGAAATAAGCGCAGTACACATTCCTCATGATTGTTTCCAGGCTAACATTTTAAAGTGAGATTATAGTATACATATATTTTTATAACTGACTTGTTCACTCTATAATAGATCCCAGATATTATTGTTCCATCTTAGTAAGTATAGATCCAGAATATCATATTTTTTAGTAATAAAAGTATTTTCCCTTCTATGGGCCCCAAAGACAGGACAATTACCTGTACACAAAATCAGAAATAAAACAAAATAAGAAATAAAAAACTTAACTTGTGCCCTGATCGGTTTGGCTCAGCGGATAGAGCGTCGACCTGCGGACTGAAGGGTCCCAGGTCCGATTCCGGCCAAGGGCATGTACCTTGGTTGCAGGCACATCCCCAGTAGGGGGTGTGCAGGAGGCAGCTGATCAATGTTTCTCTCATCGATGTTTCTAACTCTCTATCCTTCTCCCTCCTCTCTGTAAAAAAAAAATAATAAAATATATTTAAAAAAACAAAAAAGAAAAACAAACAAAAAAAATTAACTTGCAAAAATCCTGGAAACAGATAATTTTTAATGGCTATTTAACCCATTATATGCCATAAGTGTCTGTAGACGCAAGCAGCAGACCTTCCCCACATGCCACGCATGTCTATACAGTAAAAAAATAAATATAAATAAAATATTTTCCCTAAGTGGCAGCCCTGACCAACTTTAAAATCATTTTTCGTGATAATTTTCAGCTGAAAATATTCAAGAACACCCGAATTGTGAGTAATATATTTATTTTTATAGTATTCATTGCAAATTGATTTTTTAAATTAAATTCAAAATATTGTGGCGTGTGGGGATGGTTTCCATTTTGGATGTGTGGTAGTTAACTGGTTAATAATCTGGAAGAAAGATGTGCTGTGGTTACTTAATCAATTGCCTGTAGTTAGATATTTCAAACGTCACTAGGTTATTGCTTATAGAAACAAGGATCTTTATATCAACATCCCTGAATCTTGCGAGATCATTCTCTTAAGATGAATTCTTCAAACTGGAATTTCTGGTTCAAAACCCATCTCCCCGCTCCCCCCCCCCCCCCCCCCGCAAGAAAATTACCAAGTTTAATACATACATATGTAAAATCCCATCATCTTTGTAAAGGCTTTGATGCATCCTATAAAATATCCCTCCATTAAGTCTCTACCAATATTCCGTCTTTGCAGCATTAAATAAAACTGCCCGTCTTCCCCCCTGACTCTCAGTACTGGGGATTGTGAGTCTTTCCATCTCTTCCAATCTGATGGTTATGAACGACATAGCTCATTTGCTGTTTTAATTTGGTGTTCAGTGTTTTCTCTTCTCTCTCCCACATCCTCTGACATCTCTTGGAGCACTTTTTCCACCAGCATCCCCCTCATTCAACAATAAACACTAATGGAGCACCTCCTGTGCGTGGGCACTTCCTGTGTACTGAACATCCAGGCTAATGAGCAGCTCTGTATAAAAGGTGCGGGGGGGTCGGGGGGTGTGGGGCGCGGCTTGGGGGAGCTGGAGAGAGCTTAACAGAAGGGGTGATATTTACACTAGGTCTGATGCAATGGTGAGAGCAGGATGGATAGAAACATCCATTTAATGCAGAGGAAAGAGCAGAAGAAAAGTCACTAAGGCCTGTTTCAGTGTGGCCAGCAGCAATGGCAGGTAGATAAAGGAAGAGTTTTTAGCGGCGAATAATGATCAATTCGTGTTTAGATAGTTAATTTTGGTGGTGATGTGAAGGAAGAAATAAAGTAAGGAGAGATGGAGACAGAAAGACCAATAAAGAGACTGTAGCAATAGTGTGTGTGAAGAAGCTGAGAGGCAGAAAGAAGTCAGGAGCAGTAGCGACGTAGAGCGGAGAAATGGTGAGTTGAAATGGTCAGGACTGGTGACTGGGCTGGGGAAGAGCGGAGAATTCAGTAGGACTGGTGCAGAACAGAAGGTGTGAGTTTGGGCAGAAAAGAAGAAAAGATGCTTTGAACACGCTACATTTAAGGTGATTACTGGACTTTAGAGGGAAATATCCGAAGGGAGATTGCAAATACGAATTGGGGACGCTGGAGAGAGGCTGTGGGTACAGATGTGGGGATCACTGGCACTCAGAATCCACACATGGATTGCCAGGAGCCCTTCCTCTACCCCACCCAGGCCTGCTGTCCTATGTTCTAGACCCGTGGTTGGCAAACTGCGGCTCACGAGCCACATGCGGCTCTTTGGCCCCTTGAGTGTGGCTCTTCCTAAGCCTTAGGAGTGTCCTAATTAAGTTAATAACAATGTACCTACCTATATAGTTTAAGTTTAAAAAATTTGGCTCTCAAAAGAAATTTCAATCGTTGTACTGTTGATATTTGGCTCTGTTGACTAATGAGTTTGCCGACCACTGTCATGGCACATCAGAAATGAGTCTGCAACAGAGGCACCTCACTCACCAAAGCCAGGGAATGAACAAACAGCACCTCTCTTATTTCAGCAATAAAAACTTGACTGGAGAGGAGATCACCAAGTTAAAAACAGTATTTTGTTCCATGATAAGTATCACTTTCTCAGGCTGCATGACTTTCCCTTTACAAATACGGATATCATTATCTATAAGTCAAAAAATTAAAGGTTTTTCTTATGTACACTAAGAACCTGAGGTGTAGAAAGACAGCACAGGAAACATACCCTAATCCGACCGCACCATCACAGAACCAACAACGCAGGGTGTGGGAATAAAGGGCTCCTATTAAGGGCAAGTGCTGAAATTCCACAAGATAAATCCGAGCTAATGCTCCAAAAGGTTTCCTGCTGGAAATGCCAAAAGGCTGTTTATTTAAAATGATGTAAACACCCAGATGAGGAGCAAGGCCTACAGAGATTCTGAATTTCTGTTTCCAATTTCTTACTCAGTACATAGCATGAATCTAAGCCCAAATGGTTAGTTTCTGTGCAGAGGAAATGATTTATACGATGAGGGAGGAAAAAGGAAGCTCTCTGGAGCACCAGCTTCCTTAATAACAAACCACCCTGATAAGTTGGCAAGTTTCCCACAGAATTTGTGTCAAAAAAAGCCCTGCAACATCAAAGATCAAAATGGCTTCCTAATTTAGGCTAACACCCCGAAACTGTTGATACTTGCAATAGAAATTAACCTAGAAACAGTCCACTTCACCGCTCACTGAGCGGGCTTCCAATTCAGGGTGCTGAAGGCATGTGACTCATACCCATCTATACCTAGGCAGCATCTTCTATGGCCTCCACGTTCCTTTAACCTCATACATCTGCCTCTGTTCATTGAAGACACATTGATGACCCAGGCCTTTCTGTGTCCACACAAACAAAAATTAATGTGAAACCAGTTGGGTAGCATAGATCTTGCTCCATTCAAAACTTTTCTCTTTGCATGCATACTCCCTTATACTACCTCACCTTCGTTTATATGTTTAACATGTCCCCACCACTTCCCAAAATGTGTGACTGGCAAAATCCCTTCGAGTACAACTCCAGCCACATCTCGGCAGATTTGAGAAGACCTGGCTGCGAATGTGAGCTGCTGCTTTTCCTCACCCTGCAAAGTTGGCAGCGTCACCTATCCTAAACCTCGATGTAGCAGCGGCAGAACAGAGTGACTGTTTTCTGTTGGGACCTGTGTGTCCGCCAACAGCATGGCAGGAGCCCTGCCGAGGTCCTCTGAGGCACAGCATGCTCTCTGGTCAGCGTTCGGGACCACCGAGCCAGTATTTCCACATCACACCAGGATATTTCCAATTTAACAAGCTCGGTTCACATATGAGAATCGTGAGATCATCTAGATATTAAGTGCCCCCCTACACATCTGCCCTGCTTGGGAAAGCTGGTCAGCAGAAAAAAAGGGTTCTAGAAGAACAGTTTATACAGAAAACACCAGGACCAAGCCCCTGAAAGGAGCATATACAGATTCTGGAGTGCTGCCCCGCTCCCCTCGGCACTCTAGGCCCTGTGTTCCTGTGTTCACCGCCTCGCCTGCTTCCCCTGTGTGTAGAAAGCTGTGGGACAGTGATTACGAGCACTGTCTGGGCTCAAGCTCTGCCCCGTCTCTTCTTTGCTGTGTGATCTTGGGCCATTAACTAGCTTCTCTCATTTGCTCATTTGTAAAATGGACTGCTTTTAGGGTTAAATGAGATGACATAGTTGAAGCTTTCTTCACAATTTCTGACACTTGTTCTATCTGCTTAACTCTTCGTTCCTCCTTAGACCAGGACTAGCAGGCGCATGGATAGACCTTTCCAAATGTAAAGTGAAATAAACTTGAGAACCGAATTCTAGTAACTGCTGGTGGGACTTGGAGCAGATTTGGAACACTATCACTAAAAAGTGCTTTATGTATAAGTCATCGCATGTAATCCATGAGATACCTGTAAGACATATTATGACAGATTTACACTAGCTTTTCCTCAACCAGTCACACCTCCTAGAGCCCATGCCTGTACTTGGTTTTCTCCCATATTGACTCTGGGCTTGGCTGTGTGCTTACTTTGACCAATGTGATCAGTAAATGTGAGATTACTAGAGGCTTCATAAATGCCTACACATTAAAGCTTGTACCCTTAGACTGCTACCACCACCATATGAGAAAGTCTAGCCTCCTTAAGGATGAAAGAGCACATGGAGAGAGAGAGAGAGAGAGAGAGAGAGAGAGAAACAGACTCAGCTGTCCCAGCTGAGCCCAGCCCTTCAATTGATCTTCAAGCTGAAGGAAGCTGCATGAATAAGCCCAGGCAATACCAGCAATTAAACTAGCCCATCAACTCACAGAATCATGAGAAATAATACATTGTTGTTTTATGTCACAAAGGATTAGGGTTGTTTGCTAGTCTACCATGAGTAACTAAATGAGAAATTGGTGAGAGGGTGCTGCCATAACAAAAACTTATAATATGTGGCATAGCTTTTGGGACCAGATGGCGGGCAGAGGATGGAAGGGCAGTGAGGAATTGGTTCTTGGAGGCTGGAGGAAAGTGCGACTTGTATTACTGAAGCCATCAGCAAGACTGCCATCTGTAGTAACTTGTCAGGTAAACAAATATATCTAATCAATTTGTGGGTCTTGCTAAAGAAGATTTCCAGGCAGAGAGCTAAAAGCACCAATGGATTATTTTAGCTTTATGTAATATGGTACAAGAAGAGAGAGGGATGAGTTAAAGCAGGAACTGCTGAGGTTGCAAGTAACATTTAAGAGAAATAAGAAGGGCTCAGGATCTGCTGGGGCGGAAAGTAAAACTGTTGCTCGTGTCCATCCTCTCCAGCTGGCAAAGGATTCTTAAGGTAAGAAATGGTCTCCGGGTACAGATTAATCCCGGATGTGGGTATAAGATGCTCTAAAAGACTGTAGGAAGTGCTGAGTAGACCCTTTCAACTGAACAGAAGGGCTTCTAAGATTCATAGAAACCTAATCCCAAAATAGTTCTGAGTATCTGAGCTGGGCTGTCCTCATGGTAGTCACTAGCCACATGTAGTTTATTGGGCATTTGAAAAGTGGCTAGTCTGAACTAAGATGTACACCAGGTTACAAAAACCTAGTATGAAAAATGTAAACTACCTTATTAATCATTTTTATATTGATTACATGTTGAAATTATAATATTTTGGATATATTGAGTTGAACAAAATATATTACCAAAATTACTTCTGTCTGTTTCTTCTTACTATTATTTAAACTGTGGCTCTTAGAATTAAAAAATAAACATATAAGGTTCACATTTGTGGCTTGTATTGTATTTCTATTAGATAGCACTAGTTTAGAGAGAGGCTTGTTCCAAAAAAAAGAATTGTGGCTGTAGATTTTGTCTAATGGAGTGAAGAATTATGAGATTTACAGAAAATCCACATAGTTTTTAAAGGAGTTTTATCAGATTAAAGTAACAGTTTTAAATGATAGAAGACTTCTAGGCCCCCAATTTTCTGCAGTCAGGATGCAATCTGAGAAATCTACTTAGCTACAGACATAGGCCACTTATTTAAAAAAAAAATACATCTCAGAAGATGGAACCAAAAACCGAGAGGGTTGAGTCAAGAGTAGAACCAGACCCTGATACAGGAACCCTGCTTACTTGAGTAGAAGAACCAGATAATATGTGCCCAGATAGATTTCAGAATTTCTATGGACCAATTACTGCTATTACTTCCTTTTACTCTATTTTTGAATGATGATAACTCTTGGGGTCACCATGTCTCTGTTTTGGCATTGTATGTTGGGGATATGATTTAGTTTACCAGCAGAATTTGAAGGAAATAAGCAGAACCCAGGACTTGCCAGGCTGGGAGGCAAACCAGAGCTCTGGCTGAAGAGGAGCTATACACTAGAAACCAACCTATGTCTGAACCAGGTGCAGATCACAAGATCACGGACCTCCAGCCTGATGTAATCACCAGATGAGACTTCAGGGGTCTTCAGAGGGAAGGATGTATTTTACATATAGGAGGGATTTAAATAATTGTGACCAGAAGGTAGACCTGACAGTTTAAAAAGGATCACACACTATTTACAAATCTGCTCATTAAGAGGTAGAACTTATTTCTCCCACTCTTTGAATCTGAGCTGGCCTTTTTCTTGCTTTGTCCAATAGAATGGCAGCATAGAATGGCCATATGGAGAGTCTCAGCTATCCCAGCTGTTCCATCTATTCCTATATGAGGTCCCACATGAGAGAGTCACCCTCTTAAATCTGCAGCTGGCTGCATCACACGAGTAGGCCCAAGAAAAACTAGAATAAAAACTACTCAGCCCAAAGAACTGTGATAAATAAATCATTATTGTTTTCAGCCACTATTTTTTGAGTGGTTTGTTCTGGAGATAACTGGTTTCTATCCAAGGTCTAATAGGGAATGAGAATTGAGCAGATGGGACAGGTTTCCTGGCAGAAGTGTGACTTGGGATTCTTTGCAGTTGGAAAGTTGTTCCCACCACATTCTTCATTACGGGTCTCTCCAGAGTGTCACTCCCAACATGGCAGCAGGTTTCACCCAGAGTACGTGATCCAGGAGAGGGAGAAAGTGAACAAAATGGAAACCACAACATCTTTTATAATCTAATATCAGAAGCAATATACCATCACTTCTCCTGTATTCTGCTGGATATAGACCAACACTGGTAGGATGTGGGAGGAGACACACTAAGATGAGTACCCCAAAAACTTTTGGAAAGGAGAACTATAAATGAATTCAGCTCAGTAAAGAACAGGCCAACCTGGAATTATAGGGAAACAAGCCGTTGTGTTGTCGCTGAGGACAATGTGAGGTTTCTGAGGAAAACAATCTGAAAATTTGTTATAAGGGCTATACAATTTGTCATACTATTTGACTTGATTTCCTCTTTGGAGACCATTCCCTCAAAAAGAAAAAAATGAAGTTGTATTCTTTGAACCAACTCAAATGCGCAATAATAAGGAATTCTCCTGAGTAACAGGACTGAACACTGTATCAGTATAATTGACAAGTATGTCATTTCATTGTCACAGACCTGTGTCTATAAAATAAAATCATATGGGAAGCATAAAGAAGGGCATTTGTATGTAAATAAACACACTGTAACATCAAGGTTTGAAAAATCAAAAGTGATAAATGAATTACTCTCTATCAGGCATTAGGATTTGGGGGGGTTAACTTTTTTCACATGAAAATCACTTCTCCAGGAAGTCTTTGAGATGAGTAGGAAGCTAGCAAACCTTACCAAGATATGATTTCATTAATCCAAGCAACACCCTGGGAGTCTTTTGTCTACCAAGTAGGTGTCACACACCTAATCCCAGGACTATGAGATGAACCATCTGAGGACACTGTCCACTGGGAAGAGTTTCATAACTAAGGTGACATAGTGGGGGGAGCATGGAATAAAGGAAGCAACCTACGCTCTGAATTCTGTCCCATGTTTGTATTCCATCTTCACCACACTATGTAGTTATACCTCTGCTTCTTCAACTGTAAGTGGGCCTTTCTGCCCTCCTAAATTCTGTCAGGATTAAAGATAGCATCTATGTAAAAAGGCTAGTAGAGTACCCAGCACATTGTAGGTGCTCCATTAATACTAGTCCCCTTCCTTTAGCTGCCTCCAACCTCCAACTCATTCTCTTCAAATAATATGCAACACAAGAGAACTCTTTCAAAACTGGAAATAAGCAAATGGAAGCCAAACTTCAAAGGTGATACTTCACTAATTTGTTCTGTGTTTGTCTTTTTGTTGCCAAGTCACACAATAAAAATAGCTTCTAAGAAGCCTAAGGGGCTGGGGTTTTGATGTGCTGCTCAAGTTAACAAAGGACCCTCCAGTGGTCTTGGTGTGGGGGCTGATATGAGCCCACCCCTTTGTCTTGTGAGACAAAGCACATTACAGAAGAGTTTGCCGATGGTTCAAGACCCGGGAAATGAGTCTATGGCATGACTTGTAAATTGTGGAGCCCAAGGGTAAACAGCCTGGAGACTTTCTAAACTCTTCCTCAGAGTGGTTTCAAACAGGCGCAAGGAGTGGTGATGGGTGAAATAGAAATCATTCCGAAAGGAACTCGTGGTTCCTGGTCAGCTGGGGCACAGATTAGCTGAAAGTGAAGGAAAGGCAAAGAACAGATTATGGATGCTCTTTCATCTCCTCTTAAGGCTGGAGTCTAAAACACCGGCACGGTGGAAGGACAACATATGCTCTTTTAGAGTTAAAGTCAGCCCCAAACAGCAAGAAAAGAACAGGCTGCATGGCCCTTGTTTGTAAACAAAGATAAATGTCATAAATGTCGGCTGCCAGACCTCAAAAGGAGTTATGACAGGCCACTTAGAGAGAGAAGCCCAGGCAGCAGAGCCAGCCCTTTGGTCTCCCTGGTGGTCTCCAGCAGACCTTTCCAGAAGCAGCAGAGAAAGCTGAGCGAGCCAGAGAGCATCTGCCTAAGCGCCCTCCTCACAGGTCCCACTGTCTCCTCTTGCCCAGTGTTCACAGGGAACTCAACTGCCACTCTCATCACAGGCTGTGGTTGAATGCTTTGGAGTCAGGCATTTAGATGTAGATCATTAGCAGCAGGTCAATGGCTAAGCCTCAGTTTCTTTGTCTATATAACGGGAATACTAGTCCCGCCCTACAGGTGTTTATAAGGAATAAATGAGATTATGTAGGTAGAGCCTTTAGTACAGTGCCTGGCGCATAGCCAGCTGTCACAAATTTTAGGGGCTATTATTATTTTGGAGGTGGTGGTGTTGTATATTTCATCCTCCCCTCGGGGAGACATGCAGAGCTAAGAGACCATCCATGGCAAACTCAGAGGTTGTTCTAGAGTGGGGAATGGTGTGATTTAGAGCAACAAGAGAAGCAGCAGCTGTAGGGAGAAAGTGAAAAGGAAGAGCAGGTGCTGGTAATGAGGTGACATTTGTATGGATTCATTTTGCCTCTGCTCTGCCTCAAATCAGTTAGGACCCAGCCTCTGAGGGCAGGGAGATTTAATCATGTTTGTGGATGGCCCATTCACACCTGACACAAAATGAAGAAGAAGGTCCCCTGGGAGACATCTAGAGACGAGTTCTCCAAAGGGGAGAGGGTCCCTCTGTCCCCACCCCAACCCTCACTCACTGGTGCAGGGTTTCAGGGAGATAGCCAGCAGAGAAGGCATTGCCCCTGCCTCAGAGCCTGCCCACTCCAGCCCAAGCTTCCGATGGGGATCAGGGCCTCACCCTCACGGATGCTCAAGACTCACAGACATGACCCAAACCTAACAGCAGTGCTTGACTATTCCTTAGCCGCAGAGAACTGGATTATTAAGGAAGATTGGGAGGTACTGTTTATTTTCAAAAGGATGTCATTTCCAACGAGAAGACAATATATATTTTTCTAGCAGGCTGGCACGCAAGCGATTTCGGTAGCCAGGCCACCTTAGGAATCTCATTATAGTAATTGCACTAACATTCTGTGTTTGTCTTTTTGTTGGGGACACTAATAAGAAATTCAGCATGGTCCAGGGCCTAGCACAATGGCTGGCAGACAGAGGGGACTTCGGACTTCTCTCTCTCTCTCTCTCTCTCTCTCTCTCACACACACACACACACACTGGCAAACAATAGACAATTTCACTTTTTGGTCATTTAAAAAAGTGATATAATGGCACACTTTATAAATATTTTCTCTGAGATTTGATTCTCTGGTTCACAAACTTAGTTTGCCTTAGAAAGTAGACATAAATTTTTCATAAACTCATTTTGTTCTTTTCTATATTCCCTTTATTACTTCCTTCTATTACACATGCAACATATTTTACTCTTATAACACTTGGGATCTGGTTATGACAAACTACAACAGCTCATCCTATTCATTTTCTGGTCTCTTGTGTCATTTTAATAAATGATATCCCCTATAAAGAAGTGCATGACCCCCAAATACATAAAAGTGCACTTTTGTGCAACTCAGACACTGAATGTGTAACTGAGATTTAGCTGACATCCACTCAATATTTTTCAGACTCCTAATAACTTACTTTTTAAAAACTTGTAGTATCTTTTTGAACATATTAGGGTGACATTGGTTAATAAAATCATATAGGTTTAAGGTGAACAATTCTGTAATACATCATCTGTATATTGCATTGTGTGTCTCCTGTGGTGTCTTATAAGAAGTCAGTTGATGGGCTCTTGAAAAAGTGAATCAAACAATGTATCAAAGGGGCCTGTATTCTGGTCTCTGTGTTTCTGAGTTCTTAACAAAGGTGATTGTGCATCTGGAGTATGGGACACACACATGTGTAAACATGCACACTACAAGTGAAGATCCAGAGAACACAGACGCTGTCTAATTCATCAGGACTTGAGTTTCTTCCTGGTACTGACTACAGTGGCTATTATACTGGACAACACAAGGCATGCTCCTCTTCAAAATCATGGTAGAACCAATTCTCTCATTAGTCTTGAGTGGTTTATGGACAGAAATCACACTATTTAAGTCATTTCGTAATTCTACGGTGCCCAATATACTGATATTAAACATGAGATTTGCCTTTAAATGATATGTTGTGAAAAACAAAAGGAAGAACAGTCATTCTTTTCCTACCTGATGCTGCAGCCAACCAGGAGCCAGGCTGCTGCTCTCCGAATGGGGCAGACTTCAGGATTTAATCTTCAGTTCCCTCCCCTGGAACTAGAACACCGAGAGAAAACTTTCAATTGCTGTGAGCAAGCAGACTGTCTACTCCCAGCCAATGCTTTCTCATTCCCATGGCTTGGTGAGTGCCAGGGTGTCTGGGGAGGCTAGGGGTGAAACAGAAGAAAGAGTTCCCAAGGCGAGACTTAGTTCATCCAATACCCTTTTTTCAAGGAGAGAAAAGCCCTCTTTTCAGCTTCAATTTCTCACAGAAGGCCTGCCACTGCATTACTCACTGGTAATTACTACTTGCCCCTTCAAAAACAGCAGACATACTTTTTGGGCAAGCCTCCAGATTTCTGATGCATGCCTGTACCTGTCCACAGGGATATTGCTACGCCTGGGAAAATTGGGAGGGCAACAAGCCCGCCCAAAGGGAGGACCTAGTCTAGGCTATTAATCAAGGTCCTGGGATAAAATGTGCCACAGAAGAAGATCAGAGGCTGGTGTGAGCCACTCCGTTCATCGGGCATCATCTCCCTCATGGGATCACCAGGGTAAGGCTTGAACTTCTTCCAAGTAGATCAGCAGCTACACTTAGTTAAGCTTCAACTTGTTTCCCCAAAAAGGAGAGGAGCAGCAAGAATTACTACTGCAGAAGGAATGTGGTTTTCTTACTCTGGGCAGTCAACGTAGGAGAGTCAAAGATGATAGATGTGCAATTATAGTTCCTTCACCTTTAATATCAGGAAAGACGGTGTTTAAGAAGACATTTCATGATAAGCATGTTATAGAGGCTTTGTGTTTGATTTATTGCTGGCTTCCAAGAAAGTGGAGGTAATGCAGTAGAGAGGATAGATCAGGGGTGGACCAACTTTTTGACTCGAGGGCCACAATGGGTTCTTAAACTGGACCAGAGGGCCGGAACAAAAGCATGGATGGAGTGTTTGTGTGAACTAATATAAATTCAAAGTAAACATCATTACATAAAAGGGTACGGTCTTTTTTTTTTTTTTTAGTTTTATTCATTTCAAACGGGCCATATTCGGCCCGCGGGCCGTAGTTAGCCCACGGCTGGGATAGATCAAGACAACAGAAATCAGGAAACCTGGGCTCTGCTGTTTACTATTGTGACCTCAGATAAATCACTTCACCTGGTTTCCAAATAAGTAAAATGAGAACATCGAGCTGGAAGATCTTTACATAATAGAACACCGTTTCTCACTTTCACATCTCGTCTGCCTTGTTCTTGTACCAACCGTTTGGTTCTCTTGTGGCGAGTCAACCCTTCCTTTCAGCTCATTGGGATGGGGTTGACACCACCCCAGCCTTCTTCAGAAGTGCATATGTGGCCAAGTCCAGCCAAAGGAAGTGACTGACAGATTCAGAGATTGGTTTCTGCCAACAGGAGTCCCTGAGACATTTGCTGGAACAAGGCGTTCTGATCTAATAGGACAGAGCCTCGTGCTTCTGTGGCCATCCTCGGGAGAGAGGGACTGCCTGCAGATAAAGCCATTGCCAAGGGAAGCAACCAGAGATGGCAAGAAACCAGTTCCTAAAGTGTCATTTGAAGACTTGGATTCACCCACAGCTGAAATCAGCATGTCCCTTGGATTTTTAAAAACATTTCCTTTGGCCCCTTAAGCCTGTTTCAATTAGCTTTCTGATGCTCTCCACTGAAAAAGTTCCAGCTCATATGAATCCCTTCCAACTGTCTTCTACACCTAACACTCCTGCTTTTTAGCATTCATATCTGCAACGAGCTGGAGAGCATGGGAATGCACAGGGCCAATTGATCAGTTTCTTTTAGATGCACTCTTAGAAAAATAAAATTTAAAGGCTAAGCCCGCATAGCAAAGAAATGTAGAAGTAAGGCAAATTCTAATAACATATTTTTAAATTTTCTCTCCAACTACAGCTTTTGTTGAAAAAAAAAATAATTCAAATAACACACCAAGGTGAAATGCACAAAGTGAAAATCCCCCACCTTTTCACCTTCCAGAAATAACTGACCAGCAGGCTTGGCCTGAAGCTGGTTAGAAATTCAGAACCTCAGGCCTCAATCCAGTCTTGCATTTTAACAAGGCTCCCAAGTAATCTGTATTAAAGTCTGAATCAAAGTTTGAAAAGCACTAGCTAAATTTATAGTGCTCCAGAGATTTTTTTTTTTTTCTGTATAGTCGCCAGCATTATTGTATACACATACATTTTTGGCTATTTATTTTAATGATTTTGTCAAGGAAAGGCATACATGAATACAATGAATCAGAAACAAGGTAATCGAAATCCTTTACAAAACATAAGTAATTCATTTACTAGAATAATGTCTAAGTTATAAAGACGTTACAAACCCATACTATACCCAAAGGCACTATATACTAGTACTGTAGCAAAACATCCCAGGACAACACACTAGAGCAGTGGTTCCTCTAGGTGAGAATGCATCATCTCATCTGCAGGTCCTGCTGCTGGCCCTGGTGGTCAGTGCACGTCATAGCTACACCCAGAGTTTCTGATTCAGTAGGTCAGGGGTGTGACCTAAGAATTTGCATCTCTAACAAGTTCCTGTGTAACGCTGATGCTACTGGTTCAGGAAAAAATGATACCAGTATTTAAATAAAAAATAAAAACGGGTTTGTACTATCTATATATATAAAAGGCTAATATGCTAAGTGTCCGACCATTCAACTATTTGATCGTTCGACCGGTAGCTATGATGCACACTTACCACCAGGGGGCAGATGCTCAATGCAGAGAAACATGGAACAGACTGATGAATCTCAGAGGAAAGGGGGGAGGGGAGAGGGCAGGAAGAGATTAAACAAAGATCTTATATGCATACTAGAGGCCCAGTGCACAGATTTGTGCACTGGTGGGGTCCCTTGGCCTGGCCTGCACCCTCTCACAATCCAAGACCCCTTGGGAGATGTTAGAGAGCTGGTTTTGGCCCGATACCTGCAGGCCAGGCTGAGGGACCCCACCAGTGTATGAATCCGTGCACCAGGCCTCTAGTATATACATAATATTCTGAAACCTACTTTTTTTCACTTAATACTGTACCTAGGACATCTTTCCATGTCAACCTGCAGCATTACAACCTTCTTTTTAAAGGCTACAAGGTCAGAGATTTGGGGCTAAGATAAATATATATTAAATGACATATAAAGGGAATCACTGGCATCTTCAACATCAGGACAAGCATCCTCACCACCACAATCATCACTTTCAACATTAAGTAAGCATTTTGTGTTGGCATTTACAGATTGGCAAAGTTCTGGACTGATCAGGAAAGTGACTAGTCTTGTGTAAGTGCCACGGTAGAGTCAGTGAATGAAAGTGCCAATGCACCCAATGCATGGAGCAACTCCACATGGGAAACCTTGGCATAGAGCTTCTATACCATGCTGCACACTGCTAACATTTAGTCACACACCCCCTCCGGAGTCTGCTCAGGCTCCCAGAAAGAAAGTGAGCCATTTGCAACAACATGATGAACCTTGAAGGCATTATATTAAGTGAAATAAGTCAGACAGAAGATAAATAATGTATGATTTTACTGATATGTAGAATCTAAAAATAACCCTGAAAACACAAGGGCATGGACGTAGAGAACAAATTGGTGGTTGCAATGACTAAATTGTGGAGGTGTAAAATACAGTATGGTGACTATAGTTAACAATACTATATTGCATATTTGAAAGTAGCTAGGAAAGTGGATCTTGAAAGTTGTCATCATAAGAAAAAAATTTATAACTGTGCATGGATGTTAACTGGACTTATTGTATTTTGAAATACAGTGGGGCCTTGACTTACGAGTTTAATTCATTCCATGACGGAGCTCATAACACAAATTACTCGTATGTCAAATCATAAAGTGAACAAGACATGAGATGCTGGGCTGATGTTGTGGCGTTCACTGTGACGTTCGCTGCACCAACTAGCGGTGGGGTATCTGATGCTGGCTCGTAACCTGAATTTTAGCTCGCAACTCAAAGCAAAAAATCGGCCAAGAGATGGCTCGTATCTCGAAAAACTCGTTATTCGGGACACTCGCAAGTCAAGGCCCCACTGTACGTATGTACAAATACTGAATCATTATGTTGTATACTTGAAATGACTATCATGTTATTTCAGCTATGCCTCAATGAAAAGAAAGGAGAGTGACCAAGCTTGCAAATATGTCTGGAACTTCAAGAGGGCAGTGCAGGAAACAATCAAATCTAGTATTTTGAGGCAATTCCTGAGAAGCACATGGCATGTTTCTGAACGATACCTCTGCTCATCTGGAGATACTTTCTAGATGTCTCCCATTGTTAAAATGCTCTGGTTCCAGATTTCCCTCCTCAGGAAAGTTAACCTGCCAAAATAGTTTTTCCCATAGTTAGAAATATATAGTCATATAAATGAAAATATTTTGAGCAATTCTTATGCTTCTGTAGCCACATATGTAATCATCATCAAAGGGATAATGTAACTACAGTGTGCCCTGAAGAATCACATGCTCAATATTATAGTATAGAAATCAGAAATTTCTAAGAGCCACATATTGGCCCCAGTATGGATAATTACTAGTCTTAAACTCTGCTTACTTACTGAACAAACATTTACTACACCTACTATTGGCCTGGCATTGTGCTGATGTCTAGAATATAGACAACTGGAATATGGAGAAAAAAGGTACATACCAGGAAGGAACCTAATATGAGAGACAGACAAAAAAAATCAAGGATGAGGAGGATAAGATGTGTACAGAAGAAGAGTATGCCTAACCCAGCGTGGAGTTATCAGCGGTGGCTTCAAAAATAAAAATGGGCTTGACGTAAGTCTGCAAGGGTGACCAGAATGTAAACCAGATAGGCTTAATGGAGCATATTGTGCCAGAGAGAGGAGGTGAAGAAGAGCATGGTGGGCTCAGGGGACCATAATATATTTGGTGTGGTTGGAGTGAGGATGTGAGAGAGGGGATGAGCTGGAAGTCCACAGAGATAATAGATGGTGTCCCTGAAGGATTGTCAGCAGGGATGTGAGTTAACCAGATTTGGAAGAAATATGGAGATGGGAAGACCATGTCTTGCTGCTGGAGACCAAGACATGAGGAGAGATTCAACTGGGACTTAAGAGAGAGAAGGGCTGGTTGAAATGGCGGTTTGGAGGTAACAGTGAGGGCACTGAATGAGCCCAAGGGCATACCTAGATTTATGGTCAGGTAGAGAGCCAATACAGGAACAAAGAATTTTGTATAGGGATTGGGGAAGGCTAGAAGGGGTCAATGGGAATAGAAGGGGACATATATAATACTTTCAACAATAAATATCTTTTTTAAAAAAATTTTTGAACAGGATTGAGTTAAGCAGTGAGAACGGGATGGAGAAATAGTAAATGACATGTACCATGGGTTTATTTTACAAAAACAAACAAAACCATAGCTCTCCCCACATACTGCACAATTTAAAGGGTTCCTATATGGTATGAATAGTGTCTCCCCAAATCTGTGTCTACTCAGAATGTGACCTTATTTGGAAATAGGATCTTGCAGATGTAGTTAAGATGAGGTCATACTGGATCAGGGTGAGCCCTAAATCCAATGATTGGTATTCTCATGAGAAAGGAGAGAGGACACACAGAGAAGAAGCCCATATGGATTCAACTGTGGAGATTGGAGTGATGCGGCCACATGCAGGCGATTGCCAGGGGCCATCAGCATCTGAGAAGGGGCAGGAAAATGTTCTACCCTGGAGCTTTCAGAGAGAGCATGGGTCTGCCTACACCTTGATTTCAGACTCCTAGCCTCCAGATCTGTAAGAGAATAAATATCTGTTGTTTTAAGCTACTTGGTTTGTGGTGCTTTGTTCTTTTTTTTTTTTTAAGATATGTTTTTATTGATTTCAGAGAGGAGGGGAGAGAGAGAGAAACATCGACGATGAGAGAGAATCATTGATTGGTTGCTTCCTGCACACCCCACACTGGGGATCGGGCCCATAACCTAGGCATGTGCCCTGACAGGGAACTGAATCATGACCTCCTGGTTTATGGGTCAGCGCTCAACCATTGAGCCACACAGGCTGGGTGGTTTGTGGTCCTTTGTTATGGCAGCTCTAGAAAACTAATAAAGCTCCCCTCCCTCCCCCCGCAAAGACCCTTTGACTTAAATTTTCTTAAAGTTTCATTATTATTTAGTTTTCTGGGTGGGTTTAGATCTGTTATTTTGGGAGGGATGCTGTAACAAGCCAAGAAATTTCCCGCATGTTTTATGATTCACTTTATTTCACAGCAAGACCCTGTGGGATTGGAACAAGGTTTAAGACTGGTCTGAAGAAGGGGGATGTTCTTGGGGAAACAGGCCCAGATAAAGTTTCAGAGCAGATTAATTCTAGAGATCAGGGACATTAGGTGATAGTGACACACAACAGATTCTTGGAAACAGGTAAGATGGGTATTTCCAGATGAAGAAACTGAAGTTTACAGATGTTCAGTAATTGTGTGAAGGTTACACAGTTAAACTTCACACAAATGTTGGAAACATTTTCTTACTCCCAGCTTAGGGGTGTCCCTTTGGGCCATTGCAGACTCTGCCATTCTGTCTCTAAGGAATAATCTTAGACTGAAGACAAGAAAGAGAAGACATTATCAGTTATTGTCACAGAGGGGTTCTTCCACACTAGTAAATCTCCCATACATCTAAAAGCATTCGTGTAAATACCAGTTTCTTGATCTGAACAATCACATGTATTTCATGCCTTCTAAAACTAATTACACTAAAATGATTTATCTCCTCCCGGTGGCATGAACATACATCATTATTGATTGCATTGTGAAATTGCCTCAGTTCCTCTAAAGAAATGGGCAGAAAAGTGCAGGCACAGACTGAGGAGGTATATTTGGTGGCCGCACAGATATGCCCACCAAAGAATCTATCAATAGGAAAATCATGTGGGTAAGGGTCAAGGCTTCCATTTATTGAGTGCTAAATATATGCCAGGAAATGTGCTAAGTGCTTTAATACATGCTCTTTCTCATGCAATCTCTCAACTTCCTGTGATAGGAAGTTGATTTCAGAGAGAGGAAGAGAGAGATAGAAACATCAGTGATGAAATAGAATCATGGATCGGCTGCTGCCTGCATGCTCCCTACTGGGGATTAAGCCCGCAACCCGGGCATGAGCCTTTACCAGGAATAGAAGAGTGACCTCCTGGTTCATGGGTCAGCACTCAGTCACTGAGCCACACCAGCAGGGTTGATGTGACTATTTTTAATCCCATGTTACAGATGAGGAATCTGTGACTTAGAGACCCTCTGGCACTCATCCGTATTCAAGATTGGTGATGTTCACATACCTGGTATATATATCTGCTGAATAACAATCAAATTAATAAACATCCATGTTTAAAGCCTGGAGTCCAGCCAGTGTTCCTGCGAGGATTAAAGGAGAAGGGTTGTGTCCTCAACTGGCATGGAATGCTCTCAATTTTCTCAGCTCAAACTTGTTATGAATGCATTATGACCCACAAGCTGCAATGGCTAATCTAAGTTTCATGTCAAGTCAACTCTGCAAATAAACTTCTCATGTAAATAAGATGAGAACAGGAAAGGCCCCAGAGGCATCCTGCATTCTCTCAAAGCTGGTGGCTGGTGACAGGCCCACCAAGACTGCAATCTCAGGCTGCATAAAAGCCTACCTTCCACAGATGCTCGCGAGCTTGGTTAAACACTTGGCAAGAATGTCAAGAAACCGTGTGAGCTGAAATCGCACTGTGTTCTTCTGAGGACCTCCCAGGGCATATTGTACGCCCTCAGTTCTTTCCTCTTTGAGGACAGAAACATCGTGGGACACACACAGGCCCAAGGAGCTTCTCACACAGGAAGCCAAGAATGCAGCCCTTCATCACTCACAGGGTAGCTATAGCTGAGTGATTTTAGTGACAACTAAAAACTCCACCTCGTTGGCTGCATTTCTCAGTTTCAAATCTGCTTTCCTAAGTGGCGGACATTGCATTTGGGTCAGAAGGGGAAGACCATGTGGATATGAGAAATTGGCACCCATCATCCACTCCACTTTCCTTCTATTGTGTAGAGGCTGGAAAGCTAAAAACTACATATCCCAGGTTCCTTGCAGCCAGGGTTTGGTTTGCAAATCAGTCTTCCAATTATACGCCTGTGTAGGAGGTTTGGAAGAAGGATGTGAGGGAGGGACTGTTTTCCCTGCTGCTTCTGCTGTTGCTGTTGGCCAATAGGTGTGTGGTGGCAGGAGCCTCTAGCAGCGGTTTCAGGTGCCAGGGGCCGGCGGTGATGGCAGTGCAGCATTCCTGACTCTCTTTGCAGCAAAGGGGGTTGTGTTCTTGAAGTCAAGAGTCCAATCCGTAAACTCCTGCTGCACACCCTGTTCCTGAGGCTGGCAGGAGACAGAGGGGCTTCTCTGGCAGGTCAGATAAGCGATTCATTCCTGAAGCCATCCGGAGTCCCAGCGGAGGACCCCCTTTTCCAGCCTTCCCAACAATTTTGAGATCCTCACAGAGGCGTCTGGTCTGTGAACAGTTGTGGGTTGCTCTTTCTGCGAGGGGGCTCTGAAATTGGGAACCACCTCATCCCCCATCGTGCTGTCACTCTCCTCGATCTGATCAGATAACTCAGGCCCTGTGACTCCCCATCCTTCAATCACAATCCTCAAGAGGTCAGTTTTACTCTTCAAGAATTGTGACTGTGCCCAAGGTCTGTGTTAAATGTCTTTCTGCTTAAGAAAGCTAAGTGGTTTTTGTTTCCCATGACTGAACCCTGACCTAGGTTCTAATTCAAACCCAAGTCCTGATATCTTTCAGATACTTTCTAAAAGTGTTCAGACTCTTATTAAAGTAGGAATAAGACTATTATTTTTCTTTACCTCTTGCCCTAGGCCAGTGGTCCGCAAACTGCGGCTCGCGAGCCACATGCGGCTCTTTGGCCCCTTGAGTGTGGCTCTTACACAAAATACCACGTGCGGGCGCACATGTACAGTGCGATTGAAACTTCGTGGCCCATGCGCAGAAGTCAGTATTTTGTGGAGGAGCCACACTCAAGGGGCCAAAGAGCCGCATGTGGCTCGCGAGCCGCAATTTGCCGACCACTGCTAGGCCCTCATTTTGGGATTTGGTGTTATAAAGACAGAATTTTTTTAATGGAAATGTTTTCATACATTTAACAAAAGTGTATTGAATATTTTTTTATGTTCAAGACACTATACTAAGCCGAAACCGGTTTGGCTCAGTGGATAGAGCGTCGGCCTGCGGACTGAAAGGTCCCAGGTTCGATTCCGGTCAAGGGCATGTACATGGGTTGCGGGCACATCCCCAGTGGGAGATGTGCAGGAGGCAGCTGATCGACGTTTCTCTCTCATCGATGTTTCTAACTTTCTATCTCTCTCCCTTCCTCTCTGTGAAAAATCAATAAAATATATTTAAAAAAAAAAAAGACACTATACTAAACACCAAAGTGCTAAGACAATGCAGCATAATTGAAATAGCGCACGCTTTTGGTAAGGAGTTGATTTCTGGCTTTGCCCTACTCATGTGACTTTGGGCAAGTTACCTAATCTCTCCAAACCTGTTTTATCATCAGGATGAAAAGATAGTAAGAATAATTACCTCTAGGATTGTTCTAAAAGTTATATGAAACATAAGGGAAATGTCCAAAGCAATATATAGTACATAAAAGGTTCTGAATAAATATTAATTCCCTTCCTTTGTCCTAAAACATGAGAAAAATGAAATGGTATTGATTAAATAAAAGTATCATTTTGAGTAATCTTAAACAGTATTTGCTGGTCATTTCCAAATCAGATTTTGTCACTTCCCTGATTAAAATTCTCTAATGGTTTCCTACGGCACTTAGAATAAAACTCAAACTCCTTACAAGCCAACAAGGTCTTAACAAACCCCAGCTTGTAAGGAGTTTGAGTTTTATTCTAAGTGCCATAGGAAACTAGAGGATTTTGATCAGCACAGGAACCATGTCTCTGTTATGCATCTTGCCAAACTCATTCCAATCTCAGAGACTTTGCACCAGCTGCTCCTGTGCCAGATCTTTTCATGTCTGCCTCTGTTCATTCAGGTCTCTGTTCAGAAGCCTCTCACCTCCTCCCATTCAGTCTCTAACACAGTGGTTCTCAACCTTCCTAATGCCGCAACCCTTTAATACAGTTCCTCATGTTGTGGTGACCCCCAACCATAAAATTATTTTCGTTGCTACTTCATAACTGTAATTTTGCTACTGTTATGAATTGTAATGTAAATACCTGATATGCAGGATATATTTTCATTGTTACAAATTGAACATAATTAAAGCATAGCGATTAATCACAAAAATACGTAATTATATGTGTTTTCCGATGGTCTTAGGTGACCTCTGTGAAAGGGTCATTCGACTCCCAAAGGGGTCGCGACCCACAGGTTGAGAACCGCTGCTCTAACACAACTGCCTGCTTTAGTTTACCATGATGCCTGTTTTCACCTGATAAATTCTTATTTGTGTATAGTCTGTTTCCTGAGTTAGAATGTCAGTACGATGAGGGCAGACACCTCCACTGTTTGTGTTGTTCAAGTTACCTCTCCCATGTTCATAACAGTGTCCAACAAATAAAAACATGCGGTAAGTATTTACTGAATGATGAATCCTTTAATCTAAAAATCCCTGAAAATATGGTTTAAAGAAAACACTATAAAACCAAGCTGTTATTGGTAGCAATTGGTATGCCAATGTGTAACTAAACTTAAAAACTTTTTTTAACCAGAACAGGAGGAAATAATCACTAGAGGTATTAAAATTAAACCACATAAACACAGACTATCTCTCCAGAGTTCCCTCCTGAATTGCATCTCCCTGCTTCCTAGAGATAGTTGTGCTATGTCTATTTCTGTTCTTCCAATTCTCATACTTTGTAAGAATTTTTGTGGCATTCCTAAGGTTTGCTATTCCCAGTGATTCTAAATGATCAAAGATGGGGTTGAAGATACAATTCTGGCTTCCTGGTAAATGCAGACATGGGAACATCTACACCCTTTGCCAGCCTGTTCTGCAGCAGTCCAAGCTTAGTTCTAAAAACATGAATTGAGGAGCCTCTTCACTGACCCTGGAGGGAGGATGTGGCCTGCAGCCAAACTTGGGTGTGGGCTGCTGCAGGCTCCATGGCACCAAGTGAAGGGGGTTGGCTCCAGAAAGAAGGCCTGCCTCCTGCCCATGTGCCATGACATAAGCCTCAAATGGCAGTCAGCAAATAGCTCTAGGGAACATCTGGGATTGAGCCCAAAGTAGGTAAAGCCAGATAATTCTACTAGAGGCAGCATCTCTTTGTGTCATGGAAAGCACCATTCAAATACAGATTGTCATCCTTTGTTAGACATGTGGGTGTTTTGTGTGTGTGTGTGTGTGTGTGTGTGTGTGTGTGTGTGTGTGTGTGTGTCTGTACTGAAATGCTCCCTATTCTCTGGTCTCTAAAACTTTCAACTCCTTTGAAAAATGGCAAGAGCTGAGGTTCCCATCACCATATTGTTTGCCTTCTGGTACACCCAGGGGAAAGTGCAATTATAAGTCATGATTTAAACAAACAAAATAAAACATAATGCAAATTAGGGCCAGTTCCTGGCAAAATGAAAGGGCCTTTCCTGCATATGTCCTCATGTCTGTCACTGATCTATTGGCTGAACGGCCTGCTCCAGAGAGCATTTGGAGGAGCCCACATGCCAGAAAGCACTCAGTGCTTCCAGTTTTTAGTCAAGTGACTGGGCGTCTTCCTTTGGCAGCACCCACTTATGGTAAGCTGGCCTCTTCACAGGACCTACGACATAACTTGCCTGCAATGGAAGAGCTATAATTAAAGCCAACTTGAGCAATCACAAAACATGATCTAAGGGAGCTCAACCTGGAATCCAAAATGATATCAACAATGATATGAATGGGGTATCTGGTCCTTTATACCTTATACTTTTACAAGCAGTAGGCACTGAGTATTTTCACTCTTACCTTTCAAGTGCTGTATCTGTAAGAATGCCATGTGCACAGCATTGCTTTAATTAAATGATCATTGCATAAATGATGAGCCAAGGTTCATGAAACCTAATAGATATCTTCCCAGATATTTGCTCTTTACTTTTGGTATTTGTACTTGTGGTTGCACAGGAATTGCCTTTGGCAACTATGCTTTCAACAGATTGGTTTGAGAGCCACTTCCTGAGCAATGGATCACAATGTTTACATTCACTGGGGTAAAGTGATCTACTATCCTCACCGCTATACCATGACCCACCACCACTAACTATTACAGCTCCCCCTAGAAGATCAAGCACTCACCAAGCATCACTTTGAGCACATAGCATGTATTACTTTTCCTAAGCCTCACCATATCATTGTGAGATGGATACTATTATTACTCCACTTTAGTCATGCGGGAGCTAAAGCATAAAGAGGTTCAACAACTCACTCAGGGGCATCCAGCTAGGCCGGTGGTGTCAGAATCTAAACCTGGCACAACCACAAAGGATACATATAAACATGATGCAATCTTACCCTCAAGCACCACGTAGACCAGTGGTAGATAACACATGTGCAAATAGATTGATACTGAAAGGGCGAGGACTACTCCCTCCATCTTGCCCCAGGGTAAGGGCTACGCCCTCCATCTTACCTTGGCCATGTGCTCGGCAAGGCTTCTTCCCGGAAGCCCAAGCCTCTGCTAGCCACACCCAGGACTTCTTTAAACTAACCAATGACAATCAAGGGAAGTCGCCATAGATATGACCACATCCTGTGTAACAAGATACCAACTTGCTCCTGGCCAATCGGCAGGGCCCACAGTCCTTTCTCCTCCCCTTACTCCAACCCCCCTATAAAACCTCTCTCCACACAGAGTTCTCGCTCTCTGCCACTTGGCTTGCCGCTGCGTCGGTGAGTGTGGTTGGGGAGCCGAGCTAGCTCGAATAAAGACTCTTATGCTTTTGCATCGGACACAGCTGGCTCCTTGGTGTGGTTTCTTGGGGATCCTGAAATCTGGGCATAACAGTTACAGTCCTGGATTTTAAACCCAATCTTTGCTTTTTAGGTCTTACTTTTCTACACAGACACATACTAGCATGGATAAGCTCAAAGAACATCAAGAGGACATCAGATTTCCCCCCCCCCCAATTTATTATTAATCTTTGTTCTCTGCCTGCCCATGCACTTACGGCCCTCATAGTCTCATTTTCAGCGACCTCCTCAGTTATTAGGCCTCAATTGTCCTATAAACACATGTATGTGTCAACCTCCTGGTGTTGGGCTCAGAAAATGTAGCGCCAGATCTCAAAACACAGCCCTGCCTTTCATTGCTCTGCTGTTTCTCCCCACGTGTCACTTCTTTCACAGCTCCTTGGCTCCGTTCCAGGCTCTGTTTCACCAGCCAAGCCCTGATTACAGCTCCACTGAGCTGTTGTAACAGCCTTTTTCTCTGGCCACCCTGACTTCAGCGATCCACTCCTTCCAACCATCCAGACTCCTGCTACCAAACTGTTTTTGTCATATTACTTCTTTCACCTAAGTATAGACAATTCATTGCTGATCATATCAAAATCCAAACTCCTTTGCCTGACTTGTAAAGTCTTCATAATCTCACCCCACCCTACCTATTCAATTTCCTATCCCACAAAGTGCAACACACACCCACTGAACCAGTTAGGCTGTTATCCTAACTGTAGAGGCAGCAACCCACATGCCTCTACAACTACTATTTTCCTACCTTCCATGACCTCCTCATTGCTTAAGTCAAAAGCTAGCTAAAATGTCCCAATCATTCAAAGGCCCAGCTCAGATCTCAAATATTTAATTAACCTTTCTTCATTGCTGCAGGACATATATTGGCCATTTCTTTCTCCTACCTTCTATTACATTTACATATTAAAATTTTTATTTTAAATAACAGTAACGATGGGCTAACCTCTATTGAGCACTTGCTATGTGCCAGGCCCTGTTGGGATAAGCAGTTCTAATATTCCTGGTTTACAGATGAAAAAACACGGGCACTGGAAGACAATCCAATCAGCTTACCACCTGACTGTTTGCCAATCATTCCATTTGTATTGCACTGGTCTCGCTAACTAGCTTCCCACTGCAGAGACCAAGATTCATATTTATTCTGTGTCTTCAACACCAGCAATGAAGTCTGCATGCACTGGGAGGTTATCAGTTCTACTGGTTGGCTGTTTGTACATGCAGATGTTTACATGTTTTAAAATTCCTAACCTGCAAGGGTGGTGCCATGTTTGTACAACATGCAAATAAATGCTAAACAAACCCTTTACAGCACAACGATGAATGGTTTTGGAGAGTTCATAGTCTACAAATGGCCCTAAGTATTCTATGTCACCCTCACTGCGTCCATCCTCTCCATGCTTAAACATAGTAAAGATGGAGAAACAGGTGAGCTGTCAACAATCAATGACAAACTTAATTAGGATTTTTGGAGGGTTATAGGGTAGGGGAGGTTGTTACTTCTTTCCTGGCCAAGAACTGGGTCTTCTCTTTTTTAAAAAAATCAAGTAGCAGCAAGGTTTCCCCAAGTAACTAAATATGTGCACCAAATGCAGATTTTCTCCAAATCTCTTCCAGTGCTTCTTTTTTTTCTCTTTTAACAATTATGGTTAGTACAGACATCCATTCAGCAAAGATAAATATCACAGGAAGGATGGGGAGAGATTATGATTTAGACTAAAGCGTTAATATTTTTTAAAAGTCACAACTATTTCTCATATTCATCATAGGCATAATTTCCAGTTTCTCATTCCCACACCCATTCTATGAAGAACAAACATCACATGTAAAAATTCATAAGATTCCTCTTCCCTCTCACTTCACATCAAAACCTTAACAAAGGCCAAAACTCTAGAGAAAAACATCTATTTCAAAATTCTTACATTGGCTCAACTACAACTTATGAATTCCGAAGAAAACTCTCATAAGCAAAAACAACCAATTTTTTTTAACAACATATCAAATGAGAAAAACCGAGTCTGAGTTTCCACTGACTACTGCTCACTTTCAATGCTAGCGTTTTTCTTCACTTGAAAAAAAATTACATGAAAAGAAAGAAAATCATTTATATATCTTGTCTCTTTGTGTAGTTTCTTAAAGCCTCAGCTTATCAGGATTTCCTTCCTCGCCAATGGAAGCCAGATACATGGCCAATCTGATCCTCTAATAATTTCAGTGTTAGAGGTAAGCTGCCTTGAAAAGCATTCTCTTGAAGAAGTCACTTCTCAAACTAAAACTATTCGGTCTAAGAAAACATTGTTTTATGTTAAATGATCACATTTTATAACTTTCCCCCTAAATATGAAAACACACCAACTCACTGTGGAAAGCTTAGAATATACTCTTCCTTCCTCTTTCATCAGTCTTTGCTCATAGAATGTAAAGTCTGTAGACCTAAGTAAATCTTTTTTTCAACACAGGCATTAACTTTGCATACAATTTTGTTATAATATTAAAAACTATTCTTTCTCTTATATTTTTAATAGTCTCCAATGCTCACTGCAAGTCATATTGTACGTGTGTGTGTGTGTGTGTGTGTGTGTGTGTGTGTGTCCTCAGGCAATACACCTGTTAATCAATTAGACTGCAAAATCAGATATTTTCTTTTCAAAAAGGGAACATGTAGGATACATTCCCTGCATCCCTGTAAATTTGAAAATGAATTCCTAGAGCCTTTGCACATAAGCATCACATTAGGTGAATGTGGAATTTGTGAGACACAACCTTGTCTTCTAGAACAATTCTTTAGCCTTTGGGGCTGAGCTCAGCCCAGCTTGAAGTCTGTTGCATTAGCAACCTGTTCATTTTCATCTAAATGCCTGAAAGATTCTTTAATGTGGAAGCTCAAACATCTCTTTAAATTATGTCTCTAAATGAGTCTGGTAATTTTAATTTTATCTCAGATCTTCTCCAGCTAGAAAAAATAGTTTCTTCTGACATATGGTTGACCATTGCTTCCCATGTTTGGTTCCTCTTCTTCACTGGGAATAATGGAATTCTGGGATTAGATCTGAGTCCTCTCAAGATTTTCATCTCGGTCCATTTGCTCCTTTCTTTGTCTTCTCCTGATTTGCTTTCTGCAGACTTCTCTGTATTTATGCACGTCAATATAGGTTTTACTTCCGCTGTTATATTTTCGGGATACCTGCCCTCGTTTTTTGTTCCAGCCTTTGCAAATCTTCCTTCATCCTGTTTTTTCCTGGTGGCCCCTGACTCCTATTTCACAGTGGCTATGCCTTTTTGCAACTTTTGGAGAATACAAAAAATATGACTCCTAAAATGTTTTTCTCTTTCCCGGAGAATTTTTTTAAAAGATATAATAATATATATCTTACATATGCAAAAGATTCTTTTCTCTCATTTTGCAGCATTCTTTTTTTAGGCCCCCTTTGGCATTCTTCTGTTTATTCATACTGGAAAAGAGAACAATATGTTCAAATCTGGCACTTCCCAGCAGAGAGTAGTGGTGGAGTCTTCATATGCCCCGCTTTCCTCCTGGGCCCAAGCAAAGCAGATCTGAAGGGCAGGCTGACTGACTCACACAGTGCCTACCTTAATTCTCAGGATCTGACAGATATTTAGCTCTCACACGTTTCTTGGAATTAGGTTTCCTGCTCTAACTGCTGAAATTTCTGACTAGAAAGAGAGAGACTGAGAGGCAATCTATTGCTCTGGTTTAAAGAACAGCAAACAAAAAATCATATGCCCTCCCACCATGCATTGCCCCTGCTCCTTCTTGCCTCTCTCCCTATTACAGTATTTTTTTGTGACACAAGTAGGCATTCCAGGACACAATACTCCTCTGCTTATCTCCATCTACCTTCTGCCTGACTGTGGTGTGGAAGCCACACTCTCTGAATGGATGTGGAAAGGGAGAAAATGATGAGCTGGATGGGAGGCATGAATCTGGATTTGACTCTGGCTGCTTCAGGAGACAGTTCCTTCCCAGTTGGGCCATTTGTTTTTCCAGCCAGTACAGCTCCAAGGTCCTGGAATAATTGAGGGCAAATGGTGGGGGCAAGATACATTTTCTTTCTACTCTCTTTCTGCACCAGCTGGGCTTCTGTGGTTCAGTATGTGAGGCTTTTGGTTTGTAAGCTTAAGAATATGCTTCTCAATCCATCTCATTGACAAGTGTTTTATTAGACATTCCCTGTGTACCTCAGCATATGGCCTTCCTCTACCCTAAATTTACAGTTAATTGTCCTTCCTTTTTTCACTGTTTCATGTAACTTCATGGGTATTCTGGTGAAAAGTTTGGAAAGAGACCTCTCAGATATTACCTGTCTCCTCCTATGATGACCTGGGAAGTTTATAAATATGAACTTTAAATATTGATAGCTATAATGATACAGGTAATCCATAATATCACAAATATATCAGGTTTTGAATGCAACGTGGAAAAGCAGATGTTTTCCTCATGCCACTCACAGATTCAAAGGACAGAGAAATCATGAATTATGCAAATAGCACCACAGTGGCTCATGTTTTATGTAGGGAGACAAAGAGAGCTATGATTCAAAGTGGCCACACCCCTCCCATAACTTAGAACATTCTCTGAAGTTGAAAGTATCATCAATGTAGAAAGGGAGAAATCAGCCCCCAGCAACAATTACGCCTGAGATGATAGTATTTCCTAACTCTCCAGCAAGGGGGACATCTTGTTCATCCAACTGACCCAAGAGAAACAAAGTGTTTCTAGCATCAAAGGAAGAGGCAGGGTGACCCATCTGCATCCTCAGGATTGGAAGGTTGTTAATGTAAATCAACTTATAATGAAGTAAACTGCATGATCTCCTGACTGGGGAAATAATGAAAAAAAAAAGCCATCTGCTTAGAATCTAGGAAAATGAGAAGCAGAGAGGAGGAATTTGTCAGCAAGTCTCTCTCGCACTGTCTAAGGGAGACAGCATGTTCTGGCTAGCTGAGACAAGCACTGTCATTCTCTTGGCAGGTGCATGCCTATATTGGAAGTGGGATGATTATAACAGATGACTCTATTACTATGTCATCTAGCTCCTTTCCTCTGAGCTAGTGAGCAAGCTCTCACTTTCTACATAAGGCTTTCCTTCGGTTTAGAGAAAGATTTGGGAAGGAAAAATGTGGCTCTAATGTTGAATGGATAACAGAACCCAATTTTGGAGTTCAGGGTTAGCATCTTGACTCTAGCTACAGTCATTTGATATGTGTATGGCGAAATGACGCATGCTGTGTAAAAGTTCTATATGAATTTTTTTGCCTATCTTTCCTATATCCAAATGCCTTCTGTGATTCCCCATTGCTTTCAGACTTAATTCAAAACTCTGAATATGACTCTCAAGATCCTTCTCCGACTTATCCTCCACCATTCCCCAACCTGGGCTGCTCTCCAATCTGGCCCGTCTTGATGCCTTCCCAGGTGTCCACACTCATTTTCTCCTTGCTTGGAATACCATCCCTCTTCCTTTCCACAAACCAAAGTCTCATTGGTTTAAAGACAAGTTCAATCCCACCACTCTCGATGAAAGCTTCTCCAGCTAGACCCACTGATCTCTGCATTTCAGAGCTACTGCCTAGCATTTTGAGGTTTAACTCGTCCCTGCCAGCCCTAAATTGCCACTGTGGATTCCTGGTGACTTTGTCACTACTCCATTCTCTTCTGTTATCTAAACTTAATGAAATTTTATTATGTACTATTTAACGGTTCGTTAAATTTCTAGGAGCAGAGAAATTTCTCAACTCCCCTCTCTGCCTTCACTGTGCTAATCACAGTGATGATGACAAATGAGCACCCACACATTTTGCTGAACTGAACTGAAATTTAAATCAGCCCACACTGTTAACATCCAGAACTGGACGTGGTCTGCTATGGGTCTCGTTGCAGTGAGGTGGCTGGTATTCTAGGTCTTTGCCAGGTGAGACCAAATGGTGCAATGGTTTAGCCTGGGCTCTGGGTTCAGAGTGGCCTAGATTCAAATCTCTGCTTAGCTTTTTTCTCCACAAACTTAGGACATATTTCTGAGATTCTCTAAGCCAGGGATTTCTCATCTGTAAAATGGGGAGTTCATAGGGTTTGCATGAAGATTAAATGAGATCCTGTTAAGTGACATGTTTAGCACAGTGCCTCACACATATTAGGTGTGGAGTAAATGTTAACTATGATTGGCAAGAAGAGTTCCAAGAGAGGCCTTCATCTGCATCACTCCCTTGACAACTCTGGGATATAGCTCTAGGAGAAGAGAAATCTTATTGCATAAGACCTTAAGGCTCACTGGGATTAATAAAGAAGTTAATGAAAGCATCACAATTAGTTCCAAGACCAGGACCATCAAGCAAAGATGCTCCTGCCTCAGATGTGTATGGTTGGGAGCAAGAGAAAGGGGTAAGGGAAGGAGTTCTGCTCTAGGAAGGCAGAAAACTCCCTGAGAGAGAGCCAAAACCTATGCTCTAACCTGGGGCATCAGTCCAGAATCAACAAGGAAGGTGCTTGATGAAACTCCAGATAGTATCATCAAATGAATTGTGTACTGGTCCCAACCTCTTCCAATTTCCTCAGCTGAGGGTATGTGAGATAGAAAGAACAGGACTACCTGTGGAAGTAGGAAAAGCTGTGCTCATTTATTGGCCAGACCACCAGGTGGACAGAAGCTGTGATCAATGGAGAAACCCTCCATCTTGTTCAGAGTCCGCTGGGAGAGCAGGGGGACAGCAGTGGTGGTGGCCATGTGGGGTTAGCATTGGGAACTGCAGCAGAAACTAACCACTAGATGGGTCAAGATATCCCTTTACTGGAAATCTTTTCAAATGAGCTGGGATATGGATTCAAACCAAAGTAAAACTGGAAGGTGGCTGAGAGCCACATAAAGCATGATTTAAGGCCAAGTCTTGATGGTCCCCAAGGGGAAGGCCCCAGAAAACGGGTTGTAAATAATTATCCTAGAGTTGGGGGGCATAGCAGCAAGGACTGGCAAGGACATAATCCCTGGCCCTCACTTCTTTCTCAGTACCTGGATGATCTCCAAAATAATTGAACTCATTATACCTAATTTGAAAAATATTTCCCAAACTGCTCAAGGGTATCAACTAATAAGTGTTCTAAGTGTAACCATTAGGTCTTATCACATGCAGGGGCAAATATTCTAATGAAGCGTACAGTACATTATTCTTCATTAAATCTGGTAATGGACTTAAAGCACAACCTGGGGATTAACTTGCTAAAGTGGTTAAACAAAGATTCTTGGCGCCTAAGAGCTTCACTACTAAGAACATTTCAAAGATTCACAGGACTCAGGTCAAACCAGAAACCTGGGTGAGGAGGACAGGGCTGCCCTGCGTTCTTGGCAGGACCGCTTCCACTGTGAGCCTAAGTGCAGGCCAGCTGAGGACAAGACTCGGGAAGAAGCGAGAGGAGGGACTCTGTTCTCCTCACACGAGGATTTCTCTTATGGCTGAAGTAATTGCTTCAGTAGTTGAGCAAACGAAAGGGGTCCCTACAACACTGAGGTATTCAGAAATTTCACAGTATACCTTGGTGTAGCATTTCAACCTACTCTATGCTGGATCCTACCTAAATTCTTTGAATTTGGTAAATTGTGTCCTTTACTTACGGGAAACATTATTATATTATTTGTTGGGTAATTTCCACCTCCACTGTTTCATTTTTTTTAAAAACAAAACTTTTACTATTTGAATGCTGGGCCTCCTACAGTGATTCTCTCAGTTTCTTTTTTTAAAATATATTTTTATCGATTGAAGAGAAGGGAGAGGGAAACATCAATGATGAGAGAGAATCATTGATCTGCTCCTCCTGCATACCCCCTACTGGGTATTGAGCCCACAACCTGGGCATGTGCCCTGATAGGGAATGGAACTGTGACCTCCTGGTTCATAAGTCAATGCTCAACCACTGAGCCTCACTGGCTGAGCAATTCTCTCAGGTTCTTATTATTTACCTACCAGTTTCCATCGCAGTTGTTTTCTTAATTGTTCCACTTGCTTAAAAATTTCAATTTTATATTCTGAACCTTCTTTTAACATATACACAGGGTGTCCAGAAAATGTATAAACACCGTGAATGATTATAAAAGCAGTGTTTATTAACATACAGTTCCTTTTCAAAATTTAGAAGAATCTACACAAATGAATACTTTTTTTGTCAATGCCTGTTTTCAAGTTGATGATCCTTTTGGTCCAGACACTGCTGATAATGCAAAGCAATGGGATCGTAAACATCAAGAATCATTTTGTTCAATATTTGTGTGCCCTCAACTGTAAACTTTATCTCTTATGTATCTCCATATAAATAAGTCTAGTGGCACTTTAGGATAAAATTTCTTTGTTCAAAGCTTAGTCTGGCTTCATCCATTGTTTCAAATCAGTTAAACCTGAAAAGGAGTGAAAATTAAGTGAGTTGTCAGCTATTAAAGTGTGTATACATTTTGGGGGGACACCCCATATCCTAATATTTTGGTTATAACTCTCCAAGAGCTTTGCATGTTTCTTTTTAAAAAGCAATAGGAATATTATAATAATAAAAGGTATAATTCATCAGGAGAAACTGAACAATTATAAATGTATATGCATTTCATAACAGAGCCTCAAAATACATGAAAAAAAAATGAACAGAATTAAGGGGAGAAACAGATAGTTTCACAATTATATCAAGAGACTTTAACATCCAACAGTAAGCAATTCAGAGAAAAGCTAGATTAAACATCTGCATAGACACAGAAGATGTGGACTATACTATCAATCACCATCTATTGACACTTATGGAACATCACATCCACAACTGCAGAAAATGTGGTCTCTTCAAGTGCACATAGCACATTCACAAACTCAGGCCATAACATGGACAATGGAACAGGTCAATACATTTCAGGATTGAAAAATACAGATTTATTTCTTGGCCACGATAGAATTAAGTTTAAAAATGAATGACAATATGCTATGTAGGAAACGCCCAAATATCTGGAAATTCAACACTCTCCTAAATAATTCATGAGTCAAAGATAAAATCACTAGAGAAACCAGAAAATATTCTGAGCTGAATGAAAATGAATTCAGCTAAAATCGCTTTAAAATACAGCCTATATAATAAAAGCTTAATATGCTAAGTGTCCGACCATTAGACCATTCAACAAGTCGCTATGACACACACTGACCACCAGGGGACAGATGCTCCAACTGGTAGGTTAGGTTGCTGCTGGGGTCTGGCCAATTAGGACTGGGCGAGATGAGCCAGACATAACCTAGAGCCCTCCTGTGGTCTCTAACTGGCTCCAATCGTGCACCAGTGAGGTCCCTCAGCCTGGCCTTCACCCTCTCACAATCCAGGACCTCTTGGGGGATGTCAGACTGTTGGTTTCGGCCCGATCCCCACAGGCCAGGCCAAGGGACTCCGCCGGTGCATGAACCCATGCACCGGGCCTCTAGTATGCATATAAGATCTTTGGTTAATCTCTTCCCACCCTTCCCCTTTCCCTCTGAGATTCATCAGTCTGTTCCATGTTTCTATCCCTGTGCATTGAGCATCTGCCCCCTGGTGGTCAGTGCGTGTCATAGGTACTGGTCGAATGGTCGAAGGGTTGTTTAGGCTTTTATATATATAGCTACCCACCATGTCACTGCCACCCTAGGTTCTGCCTGAGGCCCTGGCTTATGAGCCCCTTAACTACACTCTTGAAGTGGGATCCCCACCTTTGGCTATGATGCAGAAGTCCAGTTGCATAGGCAAAAGGAGGGGTTAGTTTTGCTAACCCAGTTCTCCCATTCTCAGTTCTAGTCTCACCTCTACCTTCAGAAAAACCCAACTCTTCGGTTCTCCAGGGTTTCTGGGGTTCTCTAGCACAAATTAGCTGGCTTTCAGCACACATCCTGCTTTCTCTGTTCCAAGTCAGATTCAGCTTCATCTGTTTTCTATCTTCCAAAATTTTATCTTCTCCTCTGCTGTTGATCCTTCTCCTGTTCTCATCGTGCTGGATTTATAAATATTTATTCCTTCCCTGTCATTAAAGTTGAAGTTTTGGTTGGAGCAGAGATAAACATGAGTATAATTGTTCTCTATTAAAAACCCAGGAAAAAATAATGACTATTTTAATATTGAAGTACAAACGGCTATTATGGGCAATGAATCAATATGCCTTCCATGAATGCCTACGATGTGTCCCGTGGAGTGGGAGGTGTTGGAAGCCCTGAAACCTGCCCACATGCGCTGTGCTCTCCAGGACTTCTCACTTATATCTGTTTTAAGGCCATTATTAAAAGTTTTCTGCTATTGACAAAATCAGGTCCTATTTTGGTATTCCTCTCTAGAGCCTCCCAGGGGATATTTCCCATGAATTCATGCTGGGCATTTATTTTTAATGTGGAAACAACAAAGCCTTTAGGGGCAGAGAAAACAAGTACTTTCAGTCAATAGGGTAGTTATTTAGTAAACAGAATGGAATTCAGAAAATTTATGGAGAAAAGAGCAAAATATTCTAGTGAATCTCGTCAAAATACAGTAGGAAAAGTTGCCCTTTTCATGTTTCCAACTTGCCTCTACCCATCCAGTCCTGGGAGAAGTGTAGAATTGTATATACACACGGCAAATATTTTATTTTTATAACAATCAAGTAAGGTAGGTCAGTACTGTCAGACCACATTTTACGGACAAGGAAATGAAGCAACCAAGTGATTAACGTACTTGCCCAATGTCACATAACAAGTCATGGCACAAATGGGATTGGAACTCTGGGACTCTGGGTTTTTAGCTTGTTTCTCTAACTGCGAATCACTATTTTTGCTTTTTTTTTTTTTTTTTTAAGAAATTTGACTTATGGGTCCTCAGAATTCCATTTCCAAAGAAAGTTATGCTGATCAACCAAATGCAAAATGGCCCAAGACCATTGGCACATTGTTCTGATGACATAATTCAGAAAACACACACACTGACAACCATCAGCAACCTTCATTCATCCCTCAATCACCAGGATCCAGGTAGGTGGGACCCACACATTTAGTCTCAATGAACAACTGCTGCTCAGAAGCCCAGAGGAAGGGGAAAGCCCCAAACTCAGGAAGGAGCCACCTCTTCAGGAGCCAGTTCAAGCAGGCACATGCTGAAGGAAAGCCACACTAAAGGAAAAGCCAGAGTGAGATAACCCACATCCATTCTTTCCATTTACAAGGCTCTTCTCCATAGATTAGCTCCCATGCACTCACAACCCCATGAGGCAGGAATTACTGCCATCGTCCCATTTACAGAAGAGAGGAGGACCCTGAGGCTCAGTGATGTTACATGACTTTTTGGCTCACATACTTAGTGACTGGCACAGCCAGGCCCAGAGCCTAAGTCATCGGATCCCATGCTCTCTTCTTCAGCATCCCACGTAAAGAGGTCTGTGCAACAGTTCCACCGCTTTGTGAGCCTCTCTCCTTCCCTCCCTTCCTTTCTTCCTAACAGAATTTCTTCTGATGAGTATTATTATAAGGATAAGAACAGCTAACATTTATGGAGTGCCTGCTGTGTTCAGGAACTGTGTCTGTTAGGTACCTAACATGGATTTTCTCTTTACTGTTATCTCTGATATGTAGATGAGAAAACTGGGGCACTGAAAGGGAAGTAACACAAACCCTTAGGTCAACAGATAGTGAAATGTAGAGTCTAATATTTAAACCCAGGCAGTCCGACTTCAGAGTCAAGACTCTTCAACTCATCATTACCTTGTTGTCCTTTGATGCAAAATCAGCATACACACACACGCGCGCGCACACACACACACACACACACACACACACACCTTGATTTTTATATTCACCAGGAATTGGTGGTAGACAGAGTTTTTAGGGAAATAAAATTCTTACTTGTTGGGGACCTCACCAAAATTATACATGAGTCCTTTCTCTGAGCCAGGTCTGATTTTATTTTTAAAGATAAGTCAGCAAAAGATCACCTTATAGTTTCTTTCTTTGCCCTCCAGGACAGTGCTCAATGGCATGCTGATATTATCCACACTGGTTTCAGCCCTTGACTGGTGAGATTTCCTCCTAATATCAAATGTCGGAGCAGTTCTGTTCTCTGTTATTGGGGATGACAACAAAGGAAGTAAACTCTGGCCATGCGGGCAAAAAGTTTCAGAGGTGGAAATTTTCTTTTTTGAGACCGTGTATTACTTCCTTTGGGAAGAAATAATGGGCAGTGCAGCATCTAACCATAATTCATCTAATCATAATTCCATTGTCTCAATACAGGCAGATTCAATGGTCAAGTATCTTGCTATAGTCTAACAGCAAAAATAAAACAGCAAGCAATTGAAATTCCTGAACCAAGAAATTTCTCAGAGAAATTCTTTAAACAATACGTGGCCCAATTGTTGCAATACATGTGCTTTATCTTTCTGGGAAAGCTACACACAGATCTGTGTGAACCTAATAAGTACACAGGTTTGTTGTCAAAATTTGCTAGTCCCATTGGTTTCCCCTGAGAAAGGGGGAAATATCACTACATAGGATCGGGGACTTTCAGTCTAAAAGGAAATTTGACCAAGAGGATTCTACTAGCTTTTACACAAATTATGTGTGGAGAAAGACTTGGTTTTTTTCCCCCCCCTCTTAATCTATCATGAACAAATACTTTTATTATTAAAAAAATAAAATTGATGAAGTAGCAGAAAAAAAATAAAGTAAAAAAAGTAACATATAATATACATACCCAAATTTTAACATAAAATCACTTTATTCATTGCCATAGAGGTTTTTTAATGTTTCATTCTCAATTTCTCTACTTATTACAGACCACTAATCAGCATCTTCAGGACCTGCACCCACTGAGAACCTGTACAGGAAACATACCACTTGCTCTTACTACTAACTTTATTGACTTCTCGAAATTAGCTTCTTATTTCCATGAAGGTAGTTGGATATGTGTTGGTTCAAGATCCTACACCAGCTTTAAAACTGCATTACATTTTCCAGAAAGCTTTTTAATAATATGTATCAAGAACTATAAAATATTCACATTCTTGACCCAGTAATTACACGTCTATGAATCCACCCTAAGGAAATATCAATTCTGCACAGAGGTGTTAATTGAAAGTTTATTGAAAATAGCCAAGATTGGAAATAGCATAAAGTCCCCAAATGGAGGAATTGTGGAGCGTATCATGTTCCATGCTGCCCAGAGAAACAGCTCCTACATGCTGGACTAGGTTAAGTTCCCCCCTCTCATGATACACATGTGTTTCCTTTGTGGCATTTACTATTGTGATTAGTTAAACATCTGTGTGATTATTTAGTGACTTCTAATACTAAGCCCTGTTTCTACTGTTTTCTCCAGCACTTATGGTACTTTCTGGCACATAATAGCTGCTCAATACTAGTAAGTGCTTATTGAATGAATGAGTGAACACAGTACATATGAATGAATTATGATGACTTGGAGAGATTCTTGATATAGTATCAAATGAAAAAAATTGTACTAAGAAAAACACAAGAGTATTTAAGCTATTTAAGATACTCCTATCATTTTATGCTGTTTAGCAAGAATTTGTTAGAATAGTATCAAAGAGGCTAAAGATCAGCATTAGCTGAGTCTTGTAAAAAATATTAGAATCAGCAATTGCTTTTTAAAGGTATGTTTGAAACACGGAGAAAGGCAAAGACCTTTGGGAAAGTTGGTAGAGTGATAATAATGGGAAAACAGAAAGCAGAGTAAGTGCCCAATAACTATTTTTCTCCTGTGCTATTGAATAGGAAGGCTGGTGTTCAACGTAAAGAGGGTAGAACAGACAATGCAAAAGTAAAACGAACCATGCAAAAAACTTTCAGTTCCAGATAAGCATGGGCCTAGAGCGAGGGGTGGGGGGGGGGGGGGGTTAAGGGGGGTGCATCACTTCAAATGCACTCAAGAATCCAGGCCTGTAGGAATTCAATTCCAGGGCCTAAAGGGATTTCAGAGTCACTGATAGTCGTTTCTGAGAGGTTATAAGAAGCAGAAAAATAACAGAAGACTGAACAGGGTGAGGGATTGTCAGAGAAAGTAATGTTTGTTCTTTGTTGCTACAGGGAACCAAGGCAAAACCAGTGGATTTCGGTTATAGGTAAACAGATAGAAGGATCAATGTAAGGGGGGGCGGGTGGCTATTTAGTTACTGGCACCATCCATACTTCCTTTATGCTACCTTGTGTGCCTTAGATGCTCTGTGAACTGACAAAGATGATGGAGGAGGGTCAGGCTAGAGTGACAATCCAGAATAATTCTCCACCCCTGCTAATTCAAGGAAGCTCTCTCATCCTCTCTGGCAGCCTCAGCCACAGAGTCACAGCTATGATCTCAGAAGCAGTGAGCTTGAGTGTTTCAGTAACATGCTTCTTTATTTTCATCCCCAGCCCTCAGTGCAGCTTAAAACAGCTGCAGACACCTCATGAAAAAGACCAAGGGTGCATCAAAATCCATGCCCAGGGGATGGTCGCTCTGGGAATAATTAGACACGATGTGAGTTACCCTGTGCTCACCGCAACACACCAGTCCAACTGGAAAGATCAGCATGCAGACTGGAACACAGTCCAGGTTCCCTTTCAATTCTTTTTTTCACCTTCCTTATCTTCTAGTTCCCTGATGATAAATACCCAATCATCCAATTGGTTCTGGAATTGCATCACTAATGGTCTGGGAAGATAGTATTGTGGTATTGACTGAGTTTTTAAAGACTCAGGAAAAACTATCTCCCAAACTTCAAAGGACTGGCCCCTTTAAAACACACCCAAAAACCCTGGAGATAACATGCAGCTTAGACTAAAGACACCAAACACCTTAAAGATAAGATACATAATCTCAGAACCTTCCATGGAAGCTGCAAAAACACTATCAGGATCATCTCCAAAAAAACCCACACAATTTACTATGAAAGTCTAATCAGTCATTTGGTAAACATTTCCCTGGACAGATAAGAGATCGGGGTAGAGGGGTGAGAGGAGATGGAAAGGGACTGTGCCAGAAAAATGGTCAATTAATTATGGGTATTAATCTCATATCATGCCAACCTAACTCTCTTCCATTCTTCAAAAAATATCAAAAATCACAACATAGGAAGCAAATATAGGTCAAAAGTAAGCTGCTGAATTTTGGAAGCCAAGGATTCAAGTTATTCCTATGGAATGTAAGTCTGCTTTTTGCCCACTTTATCTGGCCCACATTCCAAGGCACTTCAGACAGGTTGGTAAACAAACAACCACTTCAGACCCCATATCTTAGAGCAAGCACAGATTGAGCTCTCAGGGTCCTCCTAGATCTACTAAATATTCATGACTCCACCCATTTGTTCCACATTAAGAAACATCTGTTCTATGTTAAAGCCCTCATGCTTTTTATAAATCAGACATTTTTACCTATTGAAAGCTCCCATAAGGGATATTCCTTTACCCACTGATTGGGCCCTGCATCCAATGATAGCAAGGGGCCACGGTATGACCGGCCCAATTCCTACCACCTGGAACTACTGTATGACCAGGACGTTATGAAGCACAGCTCAGCTGTGATACGTAAGAATGATGGATGCTCAGGAAGCCCATCTGCAAGTGGAAAGTGGGGGGCATTTCTCTGACTCCTTGCCACATCATTAGTTTCAAATGGAAAATCATAAGGTTCCCAAAATGCTTTAATGCAGTACAAAGCCAGAACCTAAAGTCTCGGGGCCTGGGAGCTTCTCTTTCTCAAACCTGCTTTCCATAAAAAATCAACTACAGCACCCACCCTTCTGTCATCCACACATGATGATTTACAGCCTTTTTAAAAAAATGCATCCATAGATTTTAAATTATTATTATAGCCAAAACTCTTAAATATGGCCTCAGCACTTCACTATGTGTGAAGGGTCCAAAGGGGTTTAGTTCATTTTTGCAGGCAACTGATACTATAAAGTGGAGGAACATTATGCATGGTCTGAGCAAATTTTTCATTGCAGGGAGAACTGGAGAAATGCCGTCCAGAGAGGAAAAGTGACTCGCCTCAGATCACACAGCTTGTCAGAGGCAGAGTGGGACCAGAAAGTCAGCTCTCCAGATCCCTTCTCCAGATTGTTCCCTATTTCTACTATATATATATTTACTAAATATATCTAGTATTTTGTATTCTGACACTTATTAAATATGAATTATGTTTATATACATAAAGTTTATTTATAATTGAGATGTTTTGATACCTCAGTTCAGACATTTTTTCTCATAAATTGGAATTAGCTAAGCTTTCTGTACATTTGTATCTGAATTCATGGGCCCCTGGCGAGTGACTTCCTGTGAGAAAGAGTCACTGTGCTCCTCTGCAGAATGGAGCCCAGAGTATGGTGGACACCCCTTCAGCAGACAGTCCCGCTCCCTGCCAGGAGTGAGGCCCAGGCACAAGCCCTAATGCAGCAGGACAAGTGGGATTAGAAAGGCCCACCTGGGCTGGGGAGAGCAGGATGGGCTGGAGCTCCCCAACTGTTAGCCTGGAGAGAGGTGAGGTGAGAGCAGACAGGAGGCAGAGGAGGGCCCATGGAGGAGGGAGGGAGGACCCTGATGGGAAGGAAAAGAAGTAGTAGGTGCCCTAAGGCAGATGATATAGTCAGGAGACAGGGGAAAGGAGGACAGGACACTGGCTGCATCAACGTAGATAAGAAGGCCAGAGTCCAGGGGGCCGGGCCACCTGAGACACATTCCAGGATCCCAGGAGCCTGGAAAACCAAGAGTCAAAGCGTCTGTGACCAAAGTCAGGGGTTATGTCTGCCCTGCTGGCCCTGTGCCCAGAGCCCAGCTCGCAGCAGGCCTTCGGGTATTCAGGGAAGGATAAAAGGGATGGAGGGGGTTTAGGAGTCCAAACCAGAGAATGTAGTTACTTAAGGGCTAAGATCAATCAAAAAGCCTGGTGATAGCAAAAGTAATAGCAAACTGAGTCAAGACCCCTGGGAGACAGCACACACTTATTCCCAGAATTAGAAAAGAAGGAGATGAGTTCATGGCCAAAGGGAGGAAGAAGACAACAGGACAGAGAGAGGGGTTAGAGGATAGGGAGGGAGAGTAAAGAATAAGTTTTATTTTTACCATTATCCACAGAAGCCTCCTTTTTCTACCACCTACATCCCAAGACTCTTGATAAAGACACTTTTGATAAAAACTATATGTTGTTCTTAAACATGCCACATTAATAGTATTATTATTCCACTCCAGCTGGGCTCAGGCCTTGTCTAGAAATGGCTAATGCAATCTGTAAAGAAATATTCCCATAGGATAATGAGACAGGCAGAAATAAACACCCACCAGAACCCTCCCCCACTCAGTGCTTCCAAAGGAACTGTTTTCCACACCTTGGATCCATCGTCCACATGTCTGCAGGCACAGCCCACCCTCGCACCAGTCTGTTCCCTGCTATTCTGGAAATTGACAGGTGGGTCAGGCCCTGAATTTCCATCTCCAATCTTCTCCCTAGAGACCAGGCCTCTGCAGATCCTGAACTTTACCCTTCCCATCTCCGCACTGACCTGGCTGAGAAAGAGGCCCGACCTTGGCAGCAGAGAGCTCAGACTCCTGTGCCTCTCCCTTTACATCCTCCTCTCCCACCAGGATTCCCAGACCTTTGCTTTTCCTCCAGTTCCCCCAAATCTTGTGAATCTTAATGCCGAGCCTGCCAGTTTTTGAAGCAGTTTCTGCCCAGTGTTCCCTGTTGCTGGACCTCACCTCAGTCATCTGACCCTAAAGAAGTTAAATGACTCATCTAAGACCCGCAGATTAGGAGGGGCAAAATCAGAGCTAAGGATGCTAGTATAGTATCCGGAACAGGCTAGCACTCAGTTGGTAAATAAATGCTTGAGAAAATTAAAATTGTCCCTGCAAATGAAATTATTACTAAAACTTACAAAATATAGTGTAAAAGGTCAGAAAGTTTATGGGTTTTAGAAACTCAGCTCAGGATATCCTTACAATGACCAAGCAGTCAGGTATACTTATTGAAAGATCCATAATGGTGCCTTAAAAAGGCACTTCTTTGGGCCTGGCTGGCATAGCTCAGTGGTTGAGCATCAACCTATGAACCAGAAGATCATGGTTCAATTCCCGGTCAGGGCATATGCCCAGATGGCAGGCTTGATCCCCAGTATGGGGAAGATGCAGGAGGCAGCATCAACATCTCTCATCATTGATGTTTCTAACTCTCTCTTCCTCTCCCTTCCTCTCTGAAATCAATAATTTAAAAAAAGGCTGGGGGGCACTTTTTTGGGAACTGGTAGAAAGAGCTAAAACAATATTGAGCCAACTGGTTCAATGGAAAAGTAATCTTCCTGGACTGGAATTAATGTGCCTTGATAACATGGTTCCCTGGTCAGGTCAGTTTAGGATGCATGCTCCATGGTCCACCTCGGTATTTCAATACATTGAAGCCTATATCAAGTTCTAAGGAGTTCTATTGTAAAGAAACTATTAAATTTGATTTAACTTACTTGACCACTGCTCTTTTCTTAGAGAATACTTATTTGTTCAGAGAACACAGTTTGGGAAGTTTTGAGCCAGATTTAGTTAATAGTTTTATTTAACTCCCATTTTTTTAATTCATGCAAGCAGGCTCCTTGCATGAGTAGATTCTCTTACATATGCCCTACATTAAAATGCATCCTTATTCAATTTTTTAAAATTTCCATGATTTAAGAATAGGCTAGGAGAGTAGCCGTATCATTAAAAAAGCCTTCCTTTGAAATCTGTCAGTCACAGCTTCACAAGACTGGGTTTCTTTGAGGGAGCTATAACTGCTCAAGAATTTGTGCCCGAAAGCACATCTTTCTGGGGAATCAGAACATCACAGGACTGTCACATCCGAGAGCTGGAAAAAGCCCTAGACGTTGGCCAATCAATGCCGTCATCTCTAACCAGAGAGCAGCCTCAGGAGGGTTGGCAGCTGCCAAGACCACAAGCTACCCAATGGTGGAGCTGGGATTAGAACCCGAATCTTTTCCTATCCTAGAACTACTAGTATCTGCTTTTCTCAGAAAGCAAGAGCTTAGTCCTCTTCATCCTTAAAACCACAGTGAAAAGATGAAAAGGAAATGCGCCCAAATACTAACACTGCTTGACAGAGAGGTGATATTTGGTCTGAGTTCTATTTTCCTGCGTTGACCAAAATATCTACCGAGGACATATGTTGTTTTTATTCCAAAAAAAGTATATTCTAAAAAATGGAAAACAAACACAGAAGGTAAAGCACATAGTACATACCCCAGAAGGCAGCATCTGTGTGGCTCCCAGTTGTTGAACACATAAGCAGAACTAATGAAATGCCGTGGCATTTCCCTGTGCCAGGGGAGGCATTAGACTGTGAGCAGGATGACTCACTGAGGCAGCGCCGAGACCTCCCTGCTGGCGGCTGGCGGGCATGGGCTCTCTGATAAGCTTCATGCTGCTGTGGCTGCACCCACAGACTGGCAAGAGGCAGAGCCCTGCTTCATTGCTTTTGCTAATTTCCTCTTAAAGCCCATGTTTCAAGATAGGCTTTGAATAGCTCCTCAATTTCTAAACTCTACCTAATTGAATGCACAAGTTTAATTGGGAAATTTCTTTTTACTTTGCTTTTCTGTACTTATGTACTGGCCTCCCACCTAGCAAAAACTTCCTCTCAGCCTAACTGTGCTTATAAACAATACTTTTAGGGAGTATTACTCTTGTTTTGAAGTCTGAGCAAGGCAAATTGTTTATGTACTAGGGGTGTGCATGCCTGTGTGTGTGTGTGCATGTGCGTGTGTCCCAATCTGTTTGGACTGCTATAACAAAACTGGATGGTTTATAAACAACAGAAATTTATCTCTCACAATTTCTGGAGTCTGAGAAGTCCAAGGTCATGGCTTTAGAAGATTTTGTGTCTGCTGAGGGCCTGCTTCCTAGACAGGTGTCTCTTTCCTATGACCTCACCTGGTGGAAGGGGCAGGGAGCTCTGTGGGGTTTCTTTTATAAGGGCACTAATCCCATTCAGGAGGGCTCCACCCTCATGTCCTAAGATCCTCCCAAAGGCCTCACCTCCTAATACCATCACATTGGGGATTAGGTTTCAACATATGAATTTTGGAGGGAAACAAACAGACATTCGGTCTTGAGCAGTGTGGATGTGTGACAGAGCCAACTGCTTGTTTGAATCTGACTCATCCTTAAATCCTAACGGGAATAATTTGGTAATCCTTTTAATCAAATAGCATACATTCAGTCACTTCTGGAATATCTATGTACTTAAATTTTCAAAAAACTATGTCCACTGTTACCTGAAAATACCGAACCTTTCCAGTGGTTCTCAACCTTCCTAACGCTGCGACCCTTTAATACAGTTCCTCAGGTGTGGTGACCCCCAACCATAAAATTATTTTCATTGCTACTTCATAACTGTAATTTTGCTGCTGTTATGAATCGTAATGTAAATATATGATATGCAGGATGTATTTTCAGGGGTCGCGACCGACAAGGTTGAGAACCGCTGCTTATCATTACTCTTAAAATTAGTGGCAAAGGTGTATCTTCAGCATGTCCATCTTTTCCTTCAGTACTTCTTCCTTTTCCACTGTCTTTTCGCTGACATTAACAACAACTCATCCTTTTATGCCTTTCCATTTCTAGGCTGTGGTTGCTCCTTTCCTGTAGCTTCATCCGAACCTGCCTTCCCTCCCACAGTCCCAGGGTGTGTTATGTGCCACCCTCCCTTATTTAAGGCAATGCTTCCTCTGTGGCTTTCAGTCCACCCCATAGTATGCCATCTCCCCAAGGGTCCTGATCCATTAACTACTTCTCTTGGCCACTGTATCTTTAATGTACCCCCTTTTACTCAATTTTCCCTCTGAGTTTATGTTTGTTCATTTCCCACCCATCTTAAAAAACAACTCCCCCTTGACCATTCATGATCTTCTAGCTATAGCTTTACCTCTCTTGTTTCCTGATCTCACGTTCTTCAAATGATGAGACTGTACTCACTGTCTCCATTTACTCAACTCACATCCACTCCTCCCCAAGAGCAACCTGGTTTCTCCTGTCCAACTGCTGAGAGGGTTTCAGCTAACATCACTCATGACTGTTAGTCTCTTTCATGGACTCTTCTTTCTCTATATGCTCCTTAAACATTAGCATTTCCAATGTTTCATCCTCCAGAGTTTCATTCTACATCCACTTCCCTTTTTACTCTACAGTCTCTCCCTGGTGACTTAACCCACTTTCATAGTCCTAAACACCTCCCACTTATGCTAATGGCTTCTAAATACACTCTCACTAAGTCAAAAGTCTCCTTCAATCCCTATTCCAAGTACCTGCTGGAATATGGCACTTCTAGCTGCCCACTGGCACTTCAAATTCATTATGCTCCAAATCAAACTCATCATCTCCTCAATCTCCCAAATGTATAGCTACTTCTACTACTCCCCATGTTAGTTGATGAACCATCACTATAGTGACCAACTATCCACATTAGCCTTGGACTGAGAGGCTTTCCTTCATATGGGAATCTCAGTTTTAATAGGATAGTCCCAGGTAATCAGAGAGAATCACCCTAATGGTCACCACCAATCATTGGGTCTAGATCATAGGAGTTATCTTGGACTATCTCCTTCATCCCCTCCCTTCATATCCTTGTCCTTCCTACTTAACTTCCTAAATAGTTATCAAATTCCTGCTCTCCTCTCTACCCTAGCACATGCCCTTACCATCTCTTGTCTGTTTACCATCCTCACTTCCTGAGGGTTCTCCCTGATGCCAGACTTCTTCCCTTTGAAAGGGCACTCGCTCATCATTGCCACCGTTCACTCTCAGCCTACATCGCTCCTGGACCCTGGAGGAAGCTGTCCCCCCAGGGGCAGGTCCCTCGTGGCTGCTCTGCTCTGTGTTCAGAGAGATGTTGGGGGAATTTTTTATTGGACTTCACTTGGGGGAGCTGCCAGACACTGTCCAAAACAGGTGAGTGACTGCTTTTCCTCAAAAAGTGAAGAAATAGGCAGAGACCACCTCAGTGGTCCTAGAACATTTAGTACAATCAAGAACTCCACCCTGGGGTGCTCCAACAGCGGAAAATGCAGCCTTTGACTAGAGAGGAGACCCATGTCATGTTTGAAAAGATAGCAAAATACTTCGGGGAGGATCTTCAGCTGTTGGTTGACAGGCCTGACGGCACCTAACTGTTTCAGGTTGCACAGCAACTGGGTGTCCTACGTGAGTAAAAAGATCTTGAAGTTGGCCACCAACATCTCCAGTGACAAGCTGGTGTCACTGGGGACCTGTTTTAGAAAATTCACTGGGACCCACACATTCTGGTTGCACATCACAGCTCTGGATTAGCTTGCACTCTATGCCAAGTACAAAGTGTGGATAAAGCTTAGGGCAGAGCAGTCCTTCTTGGATGGGAACCATGTGTTAAAATCTGGACTGGGCAGGATCACTGGAAATACATCTCAGTACCAGGGAGTGGTGGTGTGCTCCATGGCAGGCTTCCCTTTGGGTTTTAGGGTGGCAGAAAAGTCTACACAAGACTGCAGGAAAGTAGACCCCATGGTGATCATGGCATTTCATTAAGCAGGCATTGGGGACTATGAGCTACATGAAGAAGCATTGACTTAGAATGAAATCATCGCAAGGACTTACGGCTGTGTGGAAGGCCCTAGCTTTGTTTCCTGTGTCTATGCAGGCTCCACCACCACATTGAATTTTGGCAACACTGTGATCTCTCCAGAGACTTCTTAATTTAATATATTCTCTCTTATGGACAAATGCAGGTTGGATTCTTATTAAACAGAAATGGGTCAAAAATGGCATTTCAGGTGTTTGTGTTTGTTACTAAATAGAATATTGTGTTTTATATTTCAATCAGAGGGTTTCTCATTTTCAGTAAAAGGTTCTAAATCATTGGATTTGAGGACAAAAATAGTTTTTTGTTATCTGTGATAACTGTTTTTCCAAACTTATGGTAAGAACACAGTAGATTTTCTTATTATTTATTAATACTATGAAAGATAGATATTGCTGTATGAGAATAGTAGGCCACGTCTGGGATTTTACAAATGAAAGTTGGATAAAATGCTAGGAGTAATTTATTCTGCTACTTTCCCTTATGACAGGTGCTGTGTGGTATGGAAGAAAACGAATTCCAAACATATTTCTATTACCTACCAGCTCTATGATGCTCTATATGAGTCATTAAACTTTAAGGGACTTCATTTTCTTCTGTTTCATAAAACAGCTTTAACCATCTCCCTAAGAATGGCTTTTAGAATTAGAAATCGTGATTGTAAAGTACCTAGCACAGTGCCTGGCAAATGATAGGTGCTGGATAAACGATGAGAATTATTTTTATGTTGCATATACAGAGTGTTTCTACTGCTGAGAGTAGGATCTAATGGGTATAATTTGATGGTAATATTTTGGTTTTCACAAGCTGTTTTCTGAATCTTTCCTTTTCTGAAATGGTGTGATTTCAGGTTGAATGTTATTTTCATCTCCTTAGTTTCCTGAAACATTTCCCTCGTGAACCTTTACTCACCTTACTGGACTGGATGAAAAGCACTAATCAGAGACCCTGAGGTAATCAACCCCCTCCTTCCTTCTTCCCCATGCTTTCAGAAATCGTTTTTAGAATTATTAAAATATTTTTAAATAAAAACAATTTCACAGAGAAATATTTTTAAACTACCTGTATTGTAAAACAATTTTTCTAATGAAAATACTGTTTATTTTAAATTCCAAAGGTGACATCTCAAAAAATAAAACATTTTTTAACTAAGAAAAAAAGGAAAAAGAAGTCCACTCTGGCTAATGACTTCTGCTCTGGTTTTTTGTCTTTCTAGATTTCTATCTAAAGTCAAAATCATTATACTGCAATCCCTAGCTCAATTTTTGAAACTCAAATAACTTTATGTCAAATTCCTTTCTGTATCTTTCCCCTAGGGAGGTATAAGAGAAGATGGTAGTGACATTATTATCTTGAAACGAGCACTTTCACCATGGCTATCGCATTTCATTCTTACCTCATCTCTGGGACAGTAAATCACAGGGCTTGGGCATGAGAGATTCAATTTTATAAGTATATTGAATTTTCACCACAGGTATGATTGTTTTCACACAAACCGGCAAAACAATCACACGCACAACGACATCTCAAGAGCTTTTTACCTCTTAACTGTTAACAACTTTATGAATTTTAATGGCTCGGAAAAAGTTTATTTTTCCCACAGGCCCAGATGGAAATCTCTGCCATCAGGAATAGCTGAAATCCCCGGCTGAGATAAAGCTGAAGAGTTTCAGACAGAGGAAATCAGAACGTGACCTCTGATGCTGCCATCTGTTCCTCCGTGCTGACCTGAGAGGAGGGGCTCCTGGGGGGCCCCGGGAATCATCCAGCGGTGGGTTTAGGTTTTACTTGGATTAAACTGTTTATGTCTCTGATTTCTAGGCTTTGACAGTCCCCCTTTACTGCTCACCTCTCAGACACCTCGGCTATATGGTCTTAAATACATATTTATTATTAATAATAATCAACTGAATTCACCTTAATCGAATTATGATAACTTGATGGAATTCTTTTGGGTCACTGTTGATGCCACTGAGCATGCCCATGCCAGGCTTTTGGATCAGGGACTACCGTCTCCTATTTCAGATGGTCTGCCCTGGAACGGTGGCCAGCTCTTCCTTTGTGGCTTTGGAGCTTGTCTGCAGCAGCACCGACAAACAGAAGATGCAGCTCAGCCCGATGATCACATAAGCTGTGGGGGGGAAAGTCATTGTATTCTGGGATTCCTTTTCCATTGGGTGGAAGGACAAAATCAGCAGCAGACATCACATGCCTTTTTGTAGAACTGCCCTGAAGACTGATTTTTGTGTTTCTTCCCAAGAACCTCCCACTGAAGAATGGCCAAATGCCAGACACGGCCCCAGGGAGAAACTCACGCTTCCCACCATCCCCGGCCCAGAAACACTCTGGGGAACTCCCTCTGAAGTCATGCATGTCTTTTCTGGACTGCGTCCCTGCCTGTGCATGACTGCGGCCACTGGCAGCTGAAGACAGCATCTGAGGGTCAGACATCTGTTCCACAATGACAGCGAGGACACATCTTCATTTTAATGAGACTGAAAAGATCAACTGCCATGATTAACAGCAGCAGCCGGTATTTCCACGGGCGGACTGCACACGCTGTTTGCCTACCCTTGTCCCATTTACCTGGTGCCTGGGATGAGATACCATGACTAGTCTGAACAGGCCTTCTGAGACTGACTGAACTCCTTTTTCTTGATGGTAACCTTCCTTCATGTATTTCTAAATGAGAGGGAAAGTTGAGATCAGACCTACATCGAACTGGGTGCAGTAACCCAGTTCAAAAGTGGCTTTTCCCTAAGTTTGTAACTCGGCATTCTGTGTCATTTCTTGCCCCAATTTTACTGCATAAGCAGGAGGATATTTGGGAGTTTTGTTTAAAAAAGAGAGCCTGGTTTGGCTGTGGTTGACAGGCAAGTCTGCCACATGTTCCTTCCTGGCAGAACCTGCCCTTTCACTACAGACAGAACAGCATGGTCCAACCAGTTCTGCATGTCATTGTCATAGCAGTGAGCCCCCATGGTCTCACTTTCTTTGTCAACAGATGACCAATTTGTATTCCAGCCTGTATTTATACCTTAGATTGAACAGGAAGATCGGGTCAACAATTACCTGCCAGACATGCTAATCAATCCATTTCAGCAAACACTTATTGATCACTGGCTATGTCCCAGACACTAAACTAAGATGAAATATATGTAATCCCTTCAAGGGACTCAAGCAGTTTACAATTAATGTGTGGAGTTAGACATATACATACCTCTGTATAGATTAGTGAACGAAAATATGGAAGCAAATATTCCAAATGCAATTCAGAGATACAAAGCAATGGAAATGTTTTTTAAATGGTTACAGACACATGGAGAATAAAGTAAAAATGTCCACCATATATCTATTGGAAATCTAGAAGGAGATAATAGAAGGAATGATGAAGAAACAATATTTAAAGAGAAACTAGCTAAAGATTTCTCATACATCAGGAATCCCAAAAATTTACAAATAGAATAAATTTTAAAAATCTTCAAATAATCCCATAATAATAAAACCATGAACACCAAAATGGAGAGATAATCTAAAAAGTATCTATTGAGAAAGGACAAAGGAATAGCAATTCAAATGATGCTAGCTTCTCCACAATATTGGAAGCCAGAAGAGATAGGGGAATAATATCTTTAAGAAGTACACAACTGTCAACCTACCATTCTATGCCCTCAAAGCAGTAACAAAACATTTCAGGCTGTGATAAGATTGTAATGGAGTTAAAAATAAGGTGCTTCTTAGCTAAGGAAGGAACAATTAATTATGTATGTTGGTAGTGTTGAGGAGGGGCGAATGGAACAAGAGAAGATTTAACTAGATTGGAATCCTGACAGATGAGTGGGATTTAGAGAGCTAGGGTGTGAGGAGGCAAGGCTGCAGGTAGCTATAGGATCCATTGTTCAAATGGGGGAAAGGCCCTACCTCAAAGTCAATGCAGCTCCATCCAAGATGTGCAGAGTGTATGCTATAAGCAGACACCAGCCCTTCTTTGATTCATCGGTTTGGTGCCCTTACACAGGGCACATAATCTGTATACCAGTATCTTGTTGCCCTGGGGAGAGGAGCTCAGAGAAGCGTGAGCAAAGGCCTAGAGCAGTGGTTCTCAACCTTCTGGCCCTTTAAATACAGTTCCTCATGTTGTGACCCAACCATAAAATTATTTTCGTTGCTACTTCGTAACTGTAATGTTGCTACTGTTATGAATCGTAATGTAAATATCTGATATGCAGGATGGTCTTAGGCGACCCCTATGAAAGGGTTGTTTGACCGCCAAAGGGGTTGCGACCCACAGGTTGAGAACCACTGGCCTAGAGGAAGTCCTGGCATCTCCAGGCAATCAGAAACAAGGGAGAGTCTCTAGTCCCTGCATCCAGTAAGCATGCCTTCTCCCTGGTGTTCAGCCTGTGCACGGGACTATGTTGAGAACACTCATTTCTGTGGGCAGGCGAGTCAGCAAAATGGGCTGGCTAATTAGGAGCTTCCAGGTTGATAATCTCCAAGGCCATCAGGAACCTATTAGGATCCGAACCTAAGGAGGTCCACCACAGTCCCACCATTCCCTCCACTTCTGCCCAGGCTCCAGCGTGGCCCTGTCATTCCTCCCTATTGCCTCTGAGCCCATACTTCTCCACTCCACACCACGGGAAACACAACAAGTTAGAAGCTTCAAAGGATTCCTTCCCACCCTCCTTGTGAGTCCTGGATCTCTGACCTCATTTGCCGACTCATATGAGGACAGAGTATTATAAAATAGTGGAAGAACCAACAACCTTCTTCAGTATGTTCTCACAGCCAGTGTGGGATTTCCTGTTCAACTTCGATGACCAGTGCCCATTCCCCATCTGCCCAAGCTCTCCCAGGAACCACAGGCTCAGGGCTTATTTCCCAACGCTCCATAATCATCTCAACATTGTCAGGATTTGGCACAGTGTCTGCACTCATTCCAGCCATGGGTCTCATCTCCTGCACTGTAATCCCCTTCAGCAGAGCCTCCACGTGAGCGTGAGGACCCTTGTGTGTTGACCACTGACAATACCCTCAGGGCCTGGGGGACCACTGGATATATGGTAGATACTCGTTAGTTATTTCTGAAAGAATAAGTAACGTTATAACCGTATTGCATGGCTTCCAGACCACCCAATTCATTTTTTCTTCAGATGTGCTGCAGACTCAGAAAAATAGGAAATCCAGACCCCAATACAAGTAACCCCAACTTCCATATATACATACACAGAGAGAAGTGCTGTCCCACTTTGTGGCCATAGCAGTTTCATTCTTTGCTTCTTCAGATTCTCCCTTTGGACATCAGCAGCTTCTTATCAATCTTCAAGCCTCTGAGGATTAAATGCAGCAATACAATACAATAAAAATACTTGGCATGCAGCAAATGTAAGAACTGTTGACAGTCATCATAATCATTATTAAATAAATCTCTATGGAGTTAATTATGGGTGAATGCAAAATCACAGCACTGGGCAATCCTTGGCTGGGTGCATACTTTCCCACATCAATTCAAAGCCTTTAGAGAGCTTCTCTCTCTGTAAGCTGCTGAGGGCACAGAGATGAATAGCACCTGCGGTGATGGTTCTTGGGAAGATATTCTCTTCTCACCTTCTCCCTATTACATTTGATGTTTGTAAGGTGTCTCTAATGAGGTGATAGTTAGGAGGTAAGTCCCTTAATCCTTCTGGGTCTCAGTGTCCTCCACATTAAAGCCAGATGGTTTCGCTCATTGATTTTTAAGGCTCCTTCTAGCTCTAGCAGTGTATGATTTTATTCTCATGGGATATTGGGTGTTTGTAAAATCTCTCACTTTTGTTTCAGTCCCCCCATCCCACCCCCTAGCACTCTTCTTCTCATAGACTAAGAAAGCCAGGGGGGACTCATTTCTGAGGTCATAAAAGAGGAAGAGCCAGACCCTTCGACCCAGACCCAACAACTGGCAAAGAGAGGCCTGCAGGTGACACCCCAGGAGGCCAGTGGACCTTGAGGTCTCTGTGAGGGCCCAGCTGCAGCCCCACAGGAATCTGGCTGACTGTGGGGAGACAAGTTCAGATCCGATGCTTTCAGGCTGGATCTAAGGAAGGAGCTGTTCAGTCCCTTGCTGTCTTATGCAATAGTCCAGCCTCTCCCGGCAGGAAGCCACGCTGTTCAGAGATTCACTGAGACTTTGTCGTCAGTGGGGTGGCCACAGACCCTCACTGTCTTCCTGGGTCCATTAAACAAACAGAAGAATAAACAGTCAATCAGCGTCGAACCCTCGCCAGGCTCCTAAGGCATTTTAATGATCATTACATTCTCTCTGAAGTTTTCAAGTGCAGTGCATTAGGAGGGGGTCAGAAATACTTAGAAGAAACATCTCTAAGGAGACTGCTTCATCTCAGCCCCAATGGGAATGGGCTGGGATGAGGGTTCCTTAGAAGTCAACATTGACAACCAAGAGGCCTCAAGCATGCAGAGACCCCCACACTCCAGCAGGGGTTGCTTGTTAATGAAATTTAGAAAACCTTTTGGAAATCTGGAGAGCAAGACTGTGAGGCAGAGCAGGGCTCCGTGACTGCTTGCCAGGCCGAGAAAAAGCTGGTTCTTCTCCTCACCTGTGCCATCACCACCTGTGCTTCCAAAGATGTGCTGTGATTCCATATTTCCTTGCTCTCTCCCATCTTTAATCAGCGCCATGAGTGTGGGCTGGGATTTTACAAAATGACTGACTACATCTATTGCTAAAATGGAATTGAGACAGATTGTCCAGGGAAAATAGAAGAGGAAAACTGAAATGAAGCAGAATCCCAATTCCGTGTTCTGGCAACCCTGTGCAAACGGCTCCTGGTGTGTCACCGCGGGAGCACATCTCTCTCCTCCCTGGTCTCAGGCAGTTTCTAGAGCAGCAGTCACCAAACTTCCGGACCTCACGGGCCACCAGCAGTCCGCGGACCTCCGGTTGGTGACCGCTGCTCCAAAGGTTTCCTTCTAGAGGACCCTTGGGAGGGTCTGACGGCCACAGAATTAGCATTAAGTCTCTGGATGGGGGTGCCGGCACTGACCGGGGAAAATATTCTGTCAAAAAACTCAGAACTTGAAAACACAGTCACTCCTAGCTTGAAGGGGATAATGCATTGCTCACCCCAAACATTCACCCACTTTCTCCATGAAAGCAGCCATCTTTGCTGCTTCCCTGCTAGTGGGAGATAGTAAGCCAGGCTCTGGCATTCCTGGTGAAGGCTGTTTATTTTGTAATAAAAGGGACTTGGGGAGACAGAGCTTTTGTATGTTTCTCTTGAAAGATGGGGGCAGGGGCTGGAGCAAGGTGGGCTTTTGGAGAGAAGGGTGTGACATGAAGACCACATAGAACAACCAGCTACTGCCTGGGAAGGCGTTGGGAGCTTCCGCCCCATCTGGTCCAGAGGGCTAGCGTCAGAGTGCCAGCTGGCGGAGGTGCGGCCCCTGGTTTCATGAAGCACAGGGACTTTCTGTGCATACGTATTTGGAGGCAAGAGTGCGTCGTCATTGGCAGCCAGGAACCTTGCCATATGCTGAGAGAGTGCCGTTGAGTTACATGTTGCCTAATCTTGCGGTGTGCTGCAGCTGAGTCACAGCCATCTTGACACTTGGAGAATATAAATAGAAAGATTTGGAGAGAAAAATAAGAAATCTAGATCTTGGACTTCGCAAGTTCTTCTTGCCAATGTGTGCTGCTTCCTTAGTCCTGGCCGTGGTAAACCCAAGTCAGAGGGGTAAGAGCCCTGGCTAAAACTTTCAAATGTCTCTGGCGCATCAGATTGGGAGAGCTAGGATGAAAGATGGAGGAAACGTGCTTTATTTCTTAAAGCTAAGTGGAATGTGTGTGTCCGAAAGCAGGGCTGGGGAGAAGGGAGAGAAGCTTAGGGGCAAAGGGCATCTGATTGAAGTCCTACAGGACTAATCCCGATCTGGTGCCTTCGGGACCTCATTAAGTATGGGGAAGCCAGAGTCACACAGTGATTCCTGCTCCAGGAATCCGAGCCCAGAAAGCATCAGGGCACAAGGCCAGACATGGTTGAATTCTTCTATTTTGTTCTCCGTGGCTCCCTGACAAAATGATTCATTAGTTTGTTGGCATTTTTGCTGTTCTGAGGTAAAACATAAAGTTTCAACATGTTTTATACCAAAATGATTACACTAAAGAAGCCTGGCCTAGAGTTCCCTTGAAGAAGATGCCCCAGAGAAAGGAAAACTGACCAGCGATGGTTAGTTACGAGCCACAGAAATGAGATGACCGGTGAGAGGCAACATTCAAACATGTCAACAAATATTTCCTAAGCAATCAGTAGACAGTATAAATTTAAAAGGCATAGTTCCTGCCCTGGGGAGCTTATAATGTTTGTTGGTAGTTTGGAGGTAGGTCATAGATATCTAACAGTTAGGAAATAGTAAACTTAAGGCAAGCAAAGCCAGAGGGTCCCTAGGAGTTTGCCAGAGTGAACTCAGAGATAGAAAAAACTCACAAGCCATTGAGTTTATTATGTGTAAATCTCAAGATGAGTCTTCTTTCTGGAAGTCTACTTTAATTAGTACTATACTGGACAAGCACTAAAAGTGTTATTTCTCTAGTTATGGAAACTGTTGATCGGACTTAGAAAAAGAGGTCTAGGAGAGTGTGTGCAAGGTGTGCATGTGCGTGTGTGTGCATGCGTGTATGTGTGTGTGTGTGTGTGTGGAGAGAGAGATAATGCAAGAGAGAATGATCAAGAAAAAAGAGAGAAGAGAAAGGAAAGGAGGGAATAAGAGGAGAAAGGAAAGGAGGGGAAGTTTAGGGAGGGAAAGAAAGGAAAAGAGACAGTAGAGGAAAAGAAAAGAGATCCCCCAACTTAGGTAACCCCCACCCCTAGAAACCACTAAGCACGTCCTACCAATATCAGAATTATTATGGTCACTGTCATACCCAAATGCATTTAAGTTACTAAATGTATGAGAAGCATTTAATGTGCTTCACAGAACAAGCTAAATTAAAACGATCTGTGCCCCTGGACCCAGGGGACTCCTTGTGGGCTGTCTGGTGGTGGGAAGGTTTGAACACACACGTAGAGGACCCTAAGCCTGATGCAGGGTGGGGCCTTGATGACCTTAACTTTTCAGGTGCTCAGTTAGAGTATGTTCCTGTATTTATCTAGGTGGACAGAGTTTCAAAAGGTTAATTATGTCTTTAAGTAGTATATAATTATCAGACACATTTAATGCACTGTATATTTATGGCAATATTCTAAAGCAATTTTACATCATTATCCCACAACTAAGATTTTTAAATATGGTTTTCTGAAATTCAATAGTTCTGTAAGGAACTGTTCACCTTCTTGAGCTTAATTCTGTCATCAATATAGGAAGAGAGACAGACAATGTCAAAGCTCTCAGTGCATTGGCTTACAGTTAGACATTTATACTTTCTCTTCCTTCCTATCTTCTCTCTCATCCCCCCAACCTGGTGCATGTGTGCGCGCGTGCGTGTGTGTATTGTAACACAGGAAGTAAATCTGGATGAAAGCTTCCACATGAAAATCACAGATATTTCAGTTAAACTCCCTTCCCTAAAGTCAAATAAAATTTTCAAAGAATGAAAAATAGAAAAATTAAAAACTCCACCATTTTCAATGAGACAGGGAGACAGTCATAACTCTAAAACGCAGTCTCTGAGGAATGGATGCTAAGTAGGTGACAATGGGACCAAACTGAGGAAATAAGGATAGGCATGGGCACCTACAGACTTCTTTGGGACTGAGTTCTCTCAGGGGCTGGCAAGAGAGAAGTGTCAGGGTCTAGAAACATGAGCAGGGCCAGAAGTGTCCCTGAGTCCTGTTCCAGGATGTGGGCAGAAGGCAAGGCCAGGCCGGTCCTGAATATATAAACATATTTGCAAGAGGAGAGGATGCCAGGTGGTGGAAGGAGCATCACTGGGCATTAAGTTTATGGCAGTGACCTCAAGCCTGCTGGTAAATGTGGTTCTAAACCAAGGATAATCCCATCCACCCCCACTCTGGGGACACTTAGCAATGTCTGAAGATTTTTTTGGTTGTCACAACTGGGTGCAGGGGTGTGCTATGGCGTCTAATATGTAGAAGTCAAAGATTCTTGCTAAACATCTGAACTGCACAAGTCCTCCCTCACAACAAAGGATTATTAAACCCCAAATATTCATAATACCAGGGCTCAGAAGCCTGTGCTATATCATCAGATTAGAGGCCTCCCTGGAGCCTTATGCACCCCTTGCTTCACTGGAAAGGAAAATTTGACTCCCTGAGCAAAGACTGGCTCCTGGGATGTTCTCATGGCTCAGTGGATTAGATGGGGAAGTCTTAAAAACAACATTTAAAATGAAGTTGTTGTTACTTCACCTCACTCTCCACCACCATAACTTAATAGTTCCTCAGTAAATGACAAGCTTGGTTAGGAAAGTCTCCATTCAAAATTAAGTAATTATCAGAAGGAAATCAACATGCCAAAAAAAGTGGAAGGTGATTGGTTTAGAGCATGAGTAGAACTGGAAAGACCTGGGTTCAAATATTTAAAGTCTTTCTAGCAGTCATTTGAGAAAATAAACAGCTCTTAGTCTAAGGTTTAGCCTAATGAGAAGAATCCTCATGGCACTGCCAAGGGAAACGTGTTTTCAGGAAGGGGCCACTTGATGAGGTCCTGGCTGAAAATGTAGTTTGTCAGGTTGAGCTTCTGCCTCCAGTCCATGGATCTGAGGGGACCATCTCCCCAACTCTGAAGACAGCAGAGCAGGGCAGGACTTAGGAAGCTGGCTTTACTGCTTTGTTTTTCTGCTCTGGAATGCTTTAGCTCAACTCTGTGGTTCAAGAGGATCCCTTTCAAATGGTCCCAAAGAACTTTCCAGTAAACCTGAGTCATCAAAATGCAGTCCAAATACATGTGGAGGCCGGGCTGAGCCCCAGCTCAAAGGCTCTAGGAGGCAGTATAGGCGACTCAGGTATAAGCTCACTGCAGGAAAAGCAGGGGTTCCCTTTTCACTTGAGTTATCACCAAAGCCCAGCTCTTTCCCATGTTGCCTAAACGGCAGACATGTTCCACATCAACTCTTTATCATGGCTTTTGCACCTCAATTACACAGGAGGAAAAATCACAAGTTTTAGAGTAAGAGCAAAGAGCAAAACAAATTCCCATGCACAGTTTACATAATAATGATGATGATTCTTTAAAAAAATTATTAGGCACCCATTACAAGGTAAGGATAGAGTTGGTGACTGGACCTATGTTTTTCAGATTTTGAAGGTCTAAAATATGACATTTTATTGCCTGGGGTTGAGTCCTGGTCCTATCACTTACTTGTTCTCTGAACTTGGCCAAGTTACTTAACCTTTCTGGACCTTCATTTCCTCACCTGGATACTGGGAGTAATTAACACCTACTCTATTGAGTTATTGTGCTGGCTAAATCCAACATATGTAATATTTAGCACAATGCTTGATACATTGTATGTAGGTGATTTATACTGGCAACTGACTGTTGCTTCATTTTTTTATTATGGTAAAGTATCCATGTCATAAACTTACCATGCTAAGCACTTTTAAGTACGCAGTTCAGTGGCATTAAGCACATTCACATTGTTGTGCAGCCATCACCACTGTCCATCTCCAAAATTTTTTCATCTTCCCGAAGTGAAACTCTGCACCCATTAATCAGTAACTCCCATTATCCCCTGGAAACCACCACTTTACTTTCTGTCTCTCTGAGTTTGACTATTCTAGGTAGTTCACATAAGTGAAATCATACAGTAATTGTCCTATTTTATCTGGATTTCTCTTCCAAGTAGGAGGCTGCATGCCCTATAGTCCCTCTTTGACACTATTCTGCCTCCATGAAGCATCTTCAGCAGAAATCTTAGTTCTCCAGGGCTTTCTAAGAACAGCCTATCTCACTCACAACTCTTCTCTAAGAAAAGTGCTAAAAATGCATACAGGAATGACACAGGTCACAACCACGGCACATCTGATCCAACTGATTTGTCTAACACGCTACTCTGATTTTCAGAATAAGATCATAACCCACCATTCCAGCTTTACCTAACCAACTTAGAGGGAAACCCAGGCCATCTAAATCTTCAGGTAAACACTTGTTTTTAGGTGCGTCTTTTGGGTCACTGAAGATTTAGATGCATAAGGATCAACATTTTAATTTTAAGCATTTAAACAGGAAATCTTCCTTAAATGAATTGCACACTTCTCTGGACTTTTTACCAGAACATATTCAACATTAATTCCCCATTAAACTTTACTTCATGGCTCAGGATCATTACTATGAACATCAATTATCATAAATGCTTCAATACAATGATGGCCTTAGGACCTGCTAAGTTGTTGGATCTTAATCTATACTCTAAATGTCCCAGAGCACTATGGTTTTTTGATCTTCTGCTTACATTAATTAATAGGGATTTCCCCCCTACTTAGTTCTTTGTTATAACATTTCTAGCTAACTCTGCCCTCACATATTAGCATCATTGCCAAGGGGGATTCAAGTTGCAGGAGGCCTGAAGCTCAGACTATTGAGAAGGGAGAAGGGAAGAGCTCTTTAAGAAAGAGAATACAGCCCAGCTGGTGTGGTTCAGTGGTTGAGCATCGACCTATGAACCAGGGGGTCTTGGTTCGATTCCCAGTCAGGGCACAAGCCTAGGTTGAGAGCGATTCCCATTATGGGGTGTGCAGGAGGCAGCTAATCGATGATTCCCTTTCATCATTGACTAGGGGCCCGGTGCACAAAATTCGTGCACTGGGTGTGGGGGGCGGGGGGGGGGGAGTGTCCCTCAGCCCAGCCTGCCCCCTCTCACATACTGGGAGCCCTCAGGCGTTGACCCCCATCACCCTCTGATCGCCTGATCGGCCCCTTGCCCAGGCCTGACGCCTCCGCCAGAGGTGTCAGGCTTGGACAGGGGACCCCCATCTCCCCCCGATCACTGGCTCTGGCCCCCGCCCAGGCCTGAGGCCTCTGGCCCAGGAATCATGCCTGGGCAGGGGACCCCCATCTCCCTCTGATCGCTTGCTCCACCCCCCGCCCAAGCCTGACGCCTCTGACCCAGGCTTCAGGCCTGGGCAAGGGGACCCTCATATCCCCCCAATCCCCGGCTCCGCCCCCCGCCCAGGCCTGATGCCTCAGCCAGAGGAGTTGACCCTCATCACCCTCCGATCATCAATCACCGGATCGGCCCCTTGACCAGGCCTGGGCAGGGGACCCCCAGCTCCCCGCGGTTGCAGGCTCCGCCCCTGCCCAGGCCTAACGCCTCTGGCCTAGGCGTCCGGCCCAGGCAGCGGGGACCTGCAGTGGCAGCGGGGGGCGCCGCGATCGTGGGCTTCGCTTTAGGCCCAGGCAAGGGACCCCTAGCTCCTGGGACTGCCAGCTTCGACCGTGCCCAGCTCCCATCGCAGGCTCCACCCCTACTTCCTGCTATCACTGGCCAGGGCGGCAAAGGCGCCTGATTCTCCGATCATGGGGCCGCCTTTACCCTGCCCCCCAGCTCTTAGCTCCCCCCTGGGTTTCAGATCACTGTCAGTGGCAGGGGGCTTCTTCCTGCTTTCCCTTTCGCCTCCCTGCATTGTGCCTACATATGCAAATTATCCGCCATCTTGTTGGCAGTTAACTGCCAATCTTAGTTGGCAGTTAACTGCCAATCTTAGTTGGCAGTTAACTGCCAATCTTAGTTGGCAGTTAATTTGCATATAGCCCTGATTAGCCAATGAAAACGGTATCGCCGTACGCCAATTACCATTTTTCTCTTTTATTAGTGTAGATGTTTCTCTCTCTCCCTCTCCCTTTCTCTCTAAAATCATATATTTAAAAAAAGGAAAAGAATACAAAACTGATATATATAAAATTAGATGCCAAATTGGACAGCGGGAGTATTCCTAGAAGGCACTCCTACTCTGGGTCAGCTAGTAATGATTTAACAATTCACAGAAGTGACTGAAAAATAAACAAATATATTTCAATAAGCCCTAACCGACTTCACTTAGCTGCAACTCACAAATGCCTGCAGCCACTGTACTGCTACCTGACAGGCGGTGAAGTGCGCTGGAGGGCAACAGGCTGTCCTAACCAATTGTGGTTAGAATAGCTTACCTTCATAAATTTTACAAAGCCTTAAGACCTGGTGGACACATTATTGGGGTCACTATTTTATTCTATGATGTGTAATGTATTACTACTATTATTTTATTGCTCAAATTGTCCCAATTTCCACCATGTAGAGATCTTTCAAGTTGGTCTCTGTATCCGTTCAACATGTTCCCATCAGTTTCTGAGTAATTCCTTACTGTCTGACCCCATAAAATGTTCCAGACTAATCTTACGTTTCTCCTGGCTTAATCATGGAGTCAACCAATTCTATCAAAAATCCTGGTTTCTTTTTTTTAAAAGAATGGTATCTAGGAAACAAGATACAAGTACTAGGTGTGCTCCTTGCTCCTGGGATGTCATGTATAGGAAATGTAAGCTAGAAAGTATGTGCATGTATATTACACATGCATAAACAATCTACTTATTTCTTTTTCTCATCTGTTTATATGTTAATGCTGATACCAGTTTATGCTGATACCTCCTATTCTAACACCACAGCATTCATTCTAATATCCTACTTCTTTATTTGTAATTTCTTTCTTCTACTGTGAAAAATGTGGCTTTCATTATTCACAAGGTATTTACTTATTAGCTCAATCCTAGTAGACACATTAAGCAGTTTCAGAATTCCCCATGAAAAAAATGTTTTTCAACTAGATAACGATATTTGTGTACAGTTCTTTTTGTCTTGCAGTCATCGGCAAACTCATTAGTCAACAGAGCCAAATATCAACAGTACAATGATTGAAATTTCTTTTTGAGAGCCAAATTGTTTAAACTTAAACTATATAGGTAGGTACATTGTTATTAATTTAATTAGGGTACTTCTAAGGCGTAGGAAGAGCCACACTCAAGGGGCCAAAGAGCTGCATGTGGCTCACGAGCCACAGTTTGCCAACCATGGTAATCTAGTATATAGTCAAATACTGTTTTCCTAAGTTTCTTAGGTTAGTTCTTTTCTTACTGTTGTGTTCTAGTTTGGATTTCCCCAAGCATCGTGGTTGAATTTAGTTAATTATTGGGGGAGAGATATGTGAAATATTCCCATAGTTCTAAACGTCAGAACTTACAGGAAGGTATATTCCAAGAGGTGCTGCTCACTCCTTTCCCTGCTACTCTTCCCATTCCCCATTCTTTCCACCCCATTCTTATTCTCCTTATTATTTCTGTATTACCTGTGCAGAAATGAGCAGGTACATGTATTTGCTCTCCATACCCCTTTTTCTTACATGAAGAGAACTATAGATAGCCTTTGCCCTTTGGTTTTTTTCACTTAACAGTATATCCTGCAGTCACTCCCTGTGATTTCATAAGGATTCTCTTCATTCCTTTTCACAGACACACAGTACCCCATGAGTGGATGTATCATAGTTTATTCAATCATTCTGCTCTGTATAGCCACTGAGATTGTTTCAAATTTTGCCAAATTATAAATGATGCTTCAATGAATGACCTTGTACACATATATTTTCATATCATTGGAGGTGTATATTGGATTAGATTTCTAAAAGTGAAAGCGCTGGGTCAAACAATAAGTGAACACGTAGTTTTGCAGGATAGTGCCACATTCCACTCTAGAAAGGCTGTACCAGTGAGATTTTCTACCAGCAATGCATGTAAATGTTTATTTCCCCACAGCTTTGCCAACAGAAAATGTTGTCAAATTTATTGATTTTAGCTCATAAGTGAGAAATAGCAGTATTTTTTATTGTGTTCCTCTAATTATGAGTGTGAATATTTTTTCATGTTTAAAGGCCATCTTTATAGCTTTGTGTGTATGTGAATTGTCTGTTTATGAATGCAAAAGCCAGCAGCAGAATTGGCTGTCAGACTTTAGATCTGGCTCCTGGGATGGGCCTGCCTTCTCTGGGTTGAGCTCCAGACGTAGAGACTTGCCTGCTTTCTCAGAACTGTTCATACACCCAGCACACTGGGCAGAGAGAACCCAGTTCCTCCCAGAGCCTGTCTGAGTCTTGATCCAACAGTTTGGTTAGTGCCGTGACCAGGCTCAGTGATCTGAACAGTCAAGGCTATGGCTATTTTTAGGTTGCCTGTGTCAATAAAAACTGTTTTCAAAGATGCTTAAGAGCAAGTCCCATGTTTGGTGTGGAAATCAAGAAGTTAATAATTAACACGGGCCCTCGGTGTCTATAAGTTTGAGTTTCAGGCTTTAGTCCTTATGTCTCTTACTGGGAAAGGTCATTCAACTTGTCATCTGCAAAGGTCAGAGCAGGGGAATGACCTCATGACTGATGATTCTGTGCTCCAGATCACTGTGAATTCCTCTACCTTTCTGTTTGCAAAAGGAAAAGGGACTTTCCTGAGTTTCACTTGAATTAATCACATGTAACAGCTGTTCAGAAAAAAAAAATCAATTTTATAAATCGCATATTTCCTTTCACTGCCCGAAGATCCACACCTGAGGGATTAACTGTGGGTACGTGGTCAGGCCAGAAAGAGGGCTGGGGTTCACCCTTTGAAGCTATATTTTCACCAAAGGCGGCATTTTGCCACTCTTTGTATTTTCAGTCCTGGATCAGTAAGAACTGGGTCAGTCTGAATGACTATTGCCATTACTATGTCTTCATTTCAATATTTCCTACTATAGCTTGTCTTCATTTGATTCTCTAAATCAAAAGAATTGTTGTTATTGTTTTATGCTGTCTTAATTTGGCACCATTATCAAAAAAAGAAAACATCGTTCTTTGCTAATAGCATCCAGGGCTGGAAGGGGAGTAATGCAGTGCAAGTCTTATTCAGATCACACAGCTTTCTGGCACCTGCATAAAGTGGGTGCGTTTAAAGGCGTGTTTCCTCTCCACGTAAGCAATCTCATCAAGAACTTTAGCCTGACACCCAAAAATCGTACTTACATCTGACCTTTATTTTTTAATTAGATGATATTGAAAAAAAATTAATCTGTTCATTAAAGTGATCATAAATCCATCTATAAGTTGGAAAAAATAGACGAGGAAAAATAGCTAACAGAGTCTATCACTGACGTCAGGTGAAATTCAAGTTCATATTTGCATTATAGCTATGTTTCTGTACACCTAAATCTATGTTTCAGTGAAGGACCATGAACTATCACTCCAGTTTACATTTGACCACAACCTGGTTAAGAAAGAGAGGCTCCGAATGCAGACTCTCATCATCTCAAAGGCCGTTGGCCTGTGTGATGGTTTCTCTGACTTTGATGTAAACAATAATGTTTCCATCCCTTCACTTTCGGTACCACATGGTATCACTGGTGACTTTTTCGCAGCCCTTTGAGGAGAAAGAGAATGAGTTGAAAGCATAGAAATTTGAATGTTTCATAGAAAATAACTTCTGTTAGAACCTCTGGCACGCCAACATTGCTCAATATTGAGTAAAACAGGGAGTCTATTTTGGAAGAATTTCCAGCTTGAGTGACCATTTTCCTATTTGTAAACTTTGAAAATTTCTTATCATGGCAATGGCTTAACCATTAATAATAAAAAACAGAGGCTCTTTCTTTACTTCTGCAATTACTTTGTTGAACTTAGCCAACCAGTGTATAATGTCCCAGTGCCCCCTGAGCAATCCCAGCACTCTTCTGGGTTAAATTATGAAAAAAATAACCTCAATTGTTTAAAAAATACACTTAAAAGTCAGCATATATATTCTCATAATCACACACATAAGCTGTCTTCTGTGTGCACACATACTTTATACATGAATAGCAATATCCTCACCAGCATAATAAAAGTCTCTTTCAGGTTCTCTGTCTTCAGCAGTTCCTGTTTCAGGGCCACACCACAGATTCTTTGTGTCCTGAGTTCACAGGAAGCATCCCAAGCATTCTTGCAAGTCCTGTGGCTTGGCTCACGCAGCTGGGAATAAAAGGCCCCTTGAATACAAACGGCAATGCTGCATTCTGGCAGCTGCCACTCAAGGGGAACAAACACCACGCAGCCCGTGTTTTGTACTGCTGCTTTCTGCGCCAAAGGAAAGATGAGAAAAATGTTCTTATGGGAGAATCCTTTTGCTCTGATGTCTAAGGGAAAGGAACAGTTCTTTTGATGATCCCCTATGGCATGTAGAGAATGATTTTTAACTACCAGGAGTATGTGTACCTCTACACAGTTATGTCTGATTTTTAAAAATAAGGGAATTGAAGAACCAATTCCAATTTGCATGGAGCAACCACTTTTCAGCTTTCAAGACACTGATGTGCATTGTTAGCCGCAACGGGCTAGATCCTTTGCTATTAATGGAGGCTGGAAAAGGACACTTTCGGAAAGGTCAGCAGGGCTCAACTGGAGCTGGAGGACGTGCGTGACTATAATTACAGTCCAAGGATGGAACATATTTCAGCTTTCCACACAAAGCACGCTTTCTCTCTGCTTTTTTACATGTCACTAAGGCGAGGTGGATAACTTCTGAAGACTTAGAGAGGGATTTGTTGCCAAACTGTAAAGCCAAACTTCCATGTCATGAATTTCATTATTGTCTCCCTCATGCCACCGGAACAGCCCGTGGCATGGAACATCGTTTGCCTGGCATAATCACATTGAGCACAAAGTGTCGATAGAATCTTATGGGAGGAAGGAGCGGATCTTGAGCTTTATTTTTTTTTTCTTTCTTTTTCAACTCTGTGCATTTAAAATAGGCACACATACTCAGGAAGCTAAGTGCTTGAAAAGTTACTAGTGATGTGAACATAAAGCTTTCCCCTCCTGGGTTGTGGGTATAAATCTAGACTGAATCGGTGGTGATCAAGAATAGATTTGATGAGCCCTGGCCCAGTGGTTCAGTTGGTTGGGGCGCTGCCTCATGCACCAAAAGGTGGCAGGTTTGATTCCCAGTCAGGACACATACCCAGGTTGCAGGTTTGATCTCTGGTCGGGGCATGTGTGGGAGACAAACAATTGATGTTTCTCTCTCACATCAATGATTTTTCTCTCTCTCTCTCTCTTCCTTCCTCTCTCTAAAATTAATGAAAAAGAAAAGAGTAGGCTAATGAGTTGTGTGTTTTCTTGTAAAAACAACCTCTCCCCATTGATAGTTACTATTCCACACATCAGTACATGCTCTCAAAATCCCACAAATGAAAGGGAACTTAGAGATAATGTAGTCTAATTTCCTCACTTCACAAATACCAAAAATACGACTGGGGAAAAAATATATGACTTGTCAAAGATCATAAAAGCTAGTGATGTCAAAGATAATAAAATTAAGGTTTCCTGACACATATTACAGTTTTTGGTGTCTTTAAATGTTCATGACACTTTTTAATAAAAATCTATATTTTATTAATTGATTTGTAGGGTATGCCAATTTCATTGGTGTAAATACTCCCACACTGGCTGATTTCAAACTCAACATGACATCAAAAATTTGCAAAGTTCTTAAAAATATACAATCACCTCTCATGAGACAGCACACGCTGACTCTAGCATACCACTCACAGTAACAACACAAGAACAGGAGTTTTGAAGTGAGAATATCTTGGGTAAAAGTTCTAATTCTGTGATTTATTGGTTGTGTAAACCTGAACAAGTTAGTTTTCATAAGTAAAATTGAGATAACAAAAATAATACCAGCGAAGGTAACGGGGAAGCCTTGGACCTCAAGGAGAAAGTCTCCACAGCAGTTGAGCCCTCTTTGAGAGGAGAGCTATGAGGGTGCTCAACCACAGAAACTCATTTGTTCCGCACTCACATTTCACAGTACCTGGCGTTTCTTATCCTACTGAGGGTGGTTTATCTGTCTTAGAGATTATATGTCACTTGTGCATTTACCCAGCAAATACTTGTTGAATTCAAATTTTCTAGGCACTGAGTAAATAAAGAGCAAAAATGTATACAGCCCTTTCTGCTGAGGAGTTTGCAATCCACTTAGGAAAACAGCATGTGTATTAACAACCACAGTACAAGGTAGAAAGTGATGTGATATTAAAGAACACAGATAAAAATCTTTGGAGAATTCTGAAAGAACAGCACCTAATTCTAGCTGGGGTAGGGGGTGGGGCTTTTAGATAAATAGGGAACGGTGGAGGGGGTACTGGTAATGAAAAGACATGGGCACGGGCATGTTGACAGAGTGTGAAAGGTGTAGCTGAGGTGCAACTTGACTAGATAGAGGGTATGGGGGGAGATCTGATGGAGGAAAAAACCAGAATATCATAAATGCCTGGCTAAGGTAAACAGCAGTAGAGTATTTTGAATATGAAGAGTAACAGTTATAATAAATGCTTCAAGAAAAGCCACCAGGCAGTAATGGGCAACAAGACAAGCAGAGGAACAGACTAAATGGACCACTAATTGGGAGATGATTAAAATAATCCAGAAAGGAAGACTTGGTTTTGAACAAGGGAGCTAACAGGCTTGAGACTGGAATTGGTGAGCAAGGGAGAGGAGACAGTCAGTATGACTCTGAAGCTCAGGGACTGGGTGGCAGGAAAATCCATGCATTATGCTCTTGCTATGTATTTAGGGCTGAATAAAATAGACGTAGGTCCCGCCTTATGGAGCATATAATCTAGTCAGGAAGTCAGACCATAGACGAATAAAAGATAAAACAAATAATCACAAGTGGTGATAAGTGCTATGATGGATGTTAACAGGGTGATGAGAGAGGTCAAGAGGAGGGACCTACTCAGAGAGGGTGGTCTGGGCTAGATTCTGTGTGGGTGACATTATGCTGAGCCTAGAAGAATGAGGACTGTGCATAGAATGTGGCTGGGGTGGTGCCCTGGCTGGGGTGGCTCAGTTGGTTGAGCGGTGTTCTGTGCACCGAAGGATTGCCAGATCAATAACCAGTCAGGGCACACGCCTAGTTGTGGGCTCAATCCCCTCTCAGGGTGCATGAGGGAGATGGACGGTCAATGTTTCTCTCTCACAGCAATGTTTCTTGCTCTTGCTCTCTCCTCCTGTCCCTACCTTTCTCTATAAAATCAATGAAAATATATTTTTATGAGTGTCAAACTCATTTTTTTTTAAAAAAAGAATGTGGCTGGGGTGGGGGATGCACCCTAGAAAGAGAAAGCTAAGCAGCAAAGGCCCCAAGATCTGAAAGAGAGGCCATGCTGAATGGAACATGGGAGTTAGAATAGGGAAGGTGAGTTTGGTAAATACTGTAGATGAGGGGCCAGTGGGCACCCAGAAGAAGATATTAAAGTAGTTGCTGGCAACACAAGACTTAAGTCAAAAGAGAGGATCGCTTGCATGGAGGCAATAGGGAAGCAATGCACTTATTTGGCGGAGATCGCTAAGGGGAAGGTTAGAAGACACACAGATATGTTAGACATGGAAACTGGACAAAAAGAATCCTGAGGTGTGCAGAGTCGGTCCTGGGAACCCTCAAAGGTCACAGGTCCAACCTATGAATTGAGGAGCAGAATTGAGGTGGTGGTGGATGGAGAGCTGGACGGAAATTCACATGGGGATTTCAAGGGCAAAGATCATCAGAGAGGGAGCAAGACTACCGGAGGGAACAAGATCAGGGAGCAGCATTCAGTTCACACAAAATCACATCCATTGCACAAGAGCATGGGCAGTCCTGCCTGGTGCCAGCGAGAGCGAAGGAAGGAGCCTCCGAAACAAAGGGAAGACTCCCCAGGCTGAAGCCAATACAGAGGGCTCTGGTGAAGAACAGGAACTGCAATTCCCTATGTCGGTGGCTTTGTATGGAAGCCAGTCCTGCTCAAGTCAAAATGTGGATGTGTTCTCAGAAAATGCTGACCTTTTGTTCTCCCAGGAGTGAGAAGAGCAGAGCTAGACAAGGGAGTTGCTCTGGAGAAATCTACAACTAAATTAATGGCTCAGAAAGGCTTGCAGTGCAGGGACAGCTGCTTTTTCTCACTTTTCCTTCCTGTTCTTGGAGACACTTTCTTGTCCCATAAGCTTTGCTGATTGTTGCTAAAGAACAACACAACACAAGCAAACTTTTAAGTTTGCAAGAATGAGAAATAGAAATTCCTCTTTGGAACACTTCTTTAGACTGCAACAAAGCCATGAGAAGATTAGCGGCATGACGCTGTGGTTCTCCCCAAAGAGGAGGGCGTACCAAGAGTCATGTGTCCTTAGAATAGAGGCCATATTCTGTCTGGAGTGTATTTGGGTATCCAAGGGAGGCGAGCAAGAGTGGCTGACTTTGCCTTTCAATTGAAGCTTCCTGGGGCACAGCCTATAATAGGATCCGAACTTAGTTGATTTTGCCCCATTTTCCACATTCACTATTCTCGTAGTAATTCTTATAAATGGTGGGGAAAATAATTTCACTAAGTGCTTGGTTTGTCTGTATCCACATGAGGACTTGGAAGGTCCATCTCAGTACAGATCCTATCACACAGTGAAGCAATCATGTTCTATTTCCATATTTTTCCCTGAAATCTAATCAGTAGCTTTATTGTTCTTTCACATTTCAACAGTCTTTTCCTTCAACACCCCATCAAGGCTTATTTACCTTATTAATGGAACTGGCACTATGCAGTTCATACCGAATCAACTCCTGCCCAATTGTCAACTGTCTGAACAATACTAGTATGACATAGAACTTACTAATTCATACATAATGCTAAAATGTAATGCTCTTTTATTCACACAGAATATATATATATATATATATTCTTTCTCCAACTAGGTTTAACCACTTTGCACTCAAGGATTATGCATTTTACTTTTTAAATTTTCCTATATCAAGACACACGGGAACACTACATACATTTTTACATAGAGTAACAGCCCCATTCTCCAGATGTAAGTAACCTATAACTAAACCCTAACAAGGGGCTAGTGAGAACAGAAAGGGAAGACAGAAGTTAGATAAGCAGGTGAAATTGGTGAAGCACACCCCGCCACACGCACTCTGCCGCTTCTGATACAGAAGAAGAAATGCTATGCCCAGAATCCTCCTCTGGTTCATGAGATGGTGGGGACCGGTTTATGGTGATGTTATAAAGTGACCATATCCAAAGACTCACATGCTGAATCAGTCAGAATAAGCTAAATAACTCCAGAATCGCTGTCACCTAACACAGCAGAGGTTTCTAGCGCACCCACACTGCAGGCCTGACGCAGGTTAGCAGAGGGCTCCTTTGCCACACTCACCAGGGAGCCAGGCCGACAAAGGCTTCCCCTCCGCAGGGGCTCCCACGCTCACCCGCAGCGGTGGGAAGTGAGCTATGGCAATTGTGTGCTGGTTCTCAGGCTTCTTCCAGGAAGTGACGCACATCACGTCTGCTCAACTCTCATTGGTCTGGAAAAATCACGTGGCCACACCTAACTTTCAAAAGTGCAGTGAAATACAGTCTCACCATGTCCCTAAAGGGAGACAGGTGTGAACAGCGCTAATGCCTACCACCTATAGCACGGGAAGACCCAGAGGACAGCCATTTACCTAACTCAGCATTGAGAAAATCTTTTCTCCAGAAGCGCAGAACTGGTGGGAGACGTCACCATTGAAGTACTGCCCAAATATTAAATGCAAAGATTCAGATTTAGAACATTTTTTAAATCTTTAAAAATGTTATTGCTATACATGGTTAAGTGGTAAATTCTCCCAAGATAATTCTTCCCAGAAAACTCTAAGATCCTCCCTCTTATCCTCTCTCACTTTATCATATTAATTCCCTTCAGAGAATTTGTCATTGTTCATTTTTCTATGTAATTTCTTATTTAAACATTTTCAATAGATTATATCGGTTTAATTTCTGTTCTAATTATAACACAGAAGATTTAAAACACACAAGTATCGTTCTTTGAAGGCCATTTGCCATCCCTGGCTCATTGCATACTGAATGCTCAATAAATCATTACTACTGTGCTGCTGATAATGAAACAGGGAAATTAGTTTTCTAAGGCCATTTCCATAAAATAGCAAACAGAATTCTGTATACTGGTATACCATGAATTAATTCAGTGAATAAGTCAGGTTTATGATGATGAACTTGGGCCATTAAAAAAAAAGCAGTTAACATATTCAGTATCCTCTTTTTAAGGATATAAGAATATATTTAGTGATATAGGCACTTAGAACAAAGCCAGCAAAATCTTTTCTTTCAGATCAGGACAAAAAATTGTCAAGAGGATATTAAAATAGGGGAAAACCCCCATCAGCTCCGGAAACCAGAGAAGAGCACCACCAGTCAGCACAGCAGAGCTTCAAGGTCTACCTGGTGGACTGCAAACGGAAGCAAATGAAAGAAAAGGTCTAGGTGGTAACTTAGACCCTTCCTCTTGAGAAGAACAGGGTTTTGAAAGAAATAAGAAAGGGAATCTGTACCAAATGTTTATAGAAGAATTATTCATAACAGCCAAAAAGTGGAAACAACCCAAATGCCCATTAGTGGACAAGTAGATAAACAAAATGCGGTATATTCCTGGGATAGAATACTATTTGCTCATAAAAGGAACAAAGTATTGATACATGCTAAGCTTGGATGAAAACTAAAAATATGCGAAGTGAAAGAAGCCACATAATATATGATTACTTTCACATGAAAGTCCAGAACAGGGAAATCTACAGACAGAAAGTAGATTAGTGGTAGCTTAGAGGTTGGGGAGCAGGGAGGGGGCAGTACACAGTGATAGCTAAAGGGGACTTGCTTCTTTTTGAGGTGATGGTGCACATATCTGGGTATATACTAAACATCATTGAATTGAATACTTTAAATAGGTGAATGGTATGGTGTATAAATTAGATCTCAATAAAGCTGTTAAGTTTTTAAAAAAGAAATGAAAGAAAGAAAAAGAATTAAAGAGAGCTCAGAGGACCTTGATACTCTCCTAAGTTTGGCAAGGGGTGAAAGACAGCTGTGGGAGAAATGAGGCCGGCTCCCAGAGGCTGGGCAGGAGGCAGGTAGGAGGCTGGGCAGGAAGGTGGGCAGGAGGCAGGGAGGAGGCTGGGCAGGAAGGTGGGCAGGAGGCAGGTAGGAGGCTGGGCAGGAGGCTGGACAGGAGGCAGGGAGGAGGCTGGGCAGGAAGGTGGGCAGGAGGCAGGTAGGAGGCTGGGCAGGAGGCTGGGCAGGAGGCAGGGAGGAGGCTGGGCAGGAAGGTGGGCAGGAGGCAGGTAGGAGGCTGGGCAGGAGGCTGGACAGGAGGCAGGG